>NC_054481.1:18587094-18902829 GCF_017639515.1 Carcharodon carcharias | reverse complement strand
ACAGCAATGTAGTTAACTCTCAACTGTCCTCTGAAATAGCCCAGCAAGCCACTCAGTTCAAGGGCAATTAGGGATGGACAACAAATACTGGTCTTGCCAGCGATGCCAGCATTCCAGGAAAGAATAAAAAAAAGAAAATGGTGTTACGAGGATAGATGTAGTTAAGAAAAGATGAGAGGAGGCTCAAATGAATTATAAACACCAGCCTCAGATTGTAAGAAATAGGAGCAGGAGTAGGCCATTTGGCCCCTTGATCCTGCTTTGCCATTCAATAAGAAGATGACTGATCTGATCATGGCCTTAACTCCACCTTCCTTCCTGTGCCCCATAACCCTTGACTCCATTGTTGATCAAAAATCTGTCTAATTCAGCCTTGAATATAAACAATAACTCAGCCTCCATTGCTCTCTGAGGAAGAGAATTCCAAAGATTAACAATGCTCTGAGAGAAGAAATTCCTCCTCATCTCCATCTTAAATGGGAGATCCCTTATTTTGAAACTGTGCCCCTTAATTCTAAATTCCCCCAATAGGTGAAACATCCCCCTCTCAGCATCTACCCTGTTAAACCCCTTCATAATCTTACTTCTTTCATTCTTCTAAACTCCAATGAGAATAATCCCAACCTGCTGAACTTTTCTGCTTAAGGCAACCCCTTCATCCCTGGAATTAACCTTGTGAGCTTTCTCTGAACTGCTTCAAATACAAACATATCGTTCCCTAAATAAGCTGGCCAAAACTGTTCCTGTACTCTAGGTGTGATCTCCCCAATGCCCTGTACAGTTGTAATAAGACTCCCCTAATATTAAATTCCATCCTCCTTGGAATAAAGGCTAACATTCCATTTGCCGCAATTGCCTGTTGTATAAGCATGCTAACTTTTTGTGATTCATGTCTGAGGACACCCAGGTAGGTCCCTCCATACTGCAACATTCTGAAGTCTCTCTCCATTTACATAATATTCTGCTTTGTCTGAAAACAGCACGAGAGGAGAGGTGGTCAGGAGATTAAAAATAGCGCAAGACCAGGGGCAGTCACGAGATTACCAACAGCGCAAGAGGAGAGGCAGTCGGGAGATTGAAAATAGCATGCGAGGAGAGGCAGTCAGGAGATTGAAAACAGCGCAACAGGAGAGGCAGTCAGGAGCCTGAAAACAGTGTGAGAGAAGAGGCAGTCGGGAGATTGAAAACAGTGTATGTGGAGAGGTAGTCAGAAGGTAGAAAACAGCATGAGAGAAGAGGCAGTCGGGAGTTGAAAACAGTGAGAGAGGAGAGGCAGTCAGGAGATTGAGAAACAGCATGAGAAAATAAACAGTGACATCACAGCAAAGAAGCAATTTGATTGGTTGGAGGACAAACTATTTGATGAGTCTCTAGTAAGTGGTTAAGGTTTATTCAATTCCTAAGGTTTAAAATGGTATAGGCACTGTACGTTTGCAAGTGGATAGTAACTCTGTAGTTGATTGGCCGGTAAGTGCTTAGTTTTAAGGACAGTGTGTCAATAGCCATCTTAGGACATGGGAGTTAAGGTAGATCTATAAATAAAAAAGAACTAAAACTTTGAAATTGAAATAAAATAAAATAATTTTAAAAAACCTAAAACACATACCTGCGCAGTTCAGAAATGTATAAATTTTAGTTGTCAGCGGTACTAGCATTTAATAAGCATACATAGGAATTACTCTAAGTTAATTAAGAAAGTAATTAAATTAAATTTACTGAATAACATAAGTAACAATGGCAGTACAGGTGTTATGTTGCAGCTGTGGAATGTGGGATCTTTTTGATGCCAAGGCGACCCAGGACAAACATGTCTGCAGAAAGTGAAAGCATCTGGTGGAATTCTGGTCAGGATTATTGACCTGGAAGCCAAACTGTAGACACTGCTCAACATAAAGGAGGGGGAGAAATATCTGGACACTTTGTTCCAGAAGACGGTCACACCTCTTAGAATGGGGTCATCTGTTTTGGTCAGCAGTGAGGGACAGCAGGATGTGACCGTGAGTGAGGCAGGTAAAAGGACTGAGCAGACAATAATGGAGGACAATCAAACTTTGCAATTGTCAAACAGGTTTGAGGTGCTCTCACAACCTGTGTGGATGAAAGCAAGTCTGCAGGCTGGATGAGCTGGCTGGCCATGGCACAATGGTACAGGAAGCCGTTCAAGTGCGGGGACAAAACAGGAATGTAGTTTCAGTAAGGTACAGTATAATGAGGAGGATTGACACTGTTCTCTGCAGCAGAGAGTGGGAGTCCAGACAGCTATGTTGCCTGTCCAGTGCCAGGGTTTGGGACAACTGCTCAGGGCTGGAGAGGAACTTGCAGTGGAGGGGGTGGATTCAGTTGTCATGATCTATGTTGGTACCAACGACATAGGCAGGACAAGGAAAGAGGTCCTGCATAGTCAGTACGAAGATTTAGGTACCAAGTTAAGAAGCAGAACCTCAAAGGTAACATGAACCATGTGAAAATTGGCATGAAGCAAATAAGATTAGACAAATGAATGCGTGGCTCAAAGTCTGGTATGGGAGAAGTGGGCCCTGGTTTGCGGGGCACTGGCACCAGTACTTGGGAAAGTGAGGGCTGTGCCGTTGGGATGGTCTACACCTGAACCATGCTGGGATGAGTGTTCTCGTGAATTGCATAACTAGGGAAGTAGAAAGGTTTTTAAACTAAGTAGAGGGAGCAAAGGACCAAATGTGGTATATCAAAGAGTGGAGACAAAGTAAGAGAGGAAGGTATTAATATTGGAAATGATAAACAGACCATGACAGGAAGGGACAGAAAGTACAAGCCTAAGAGTAAACCAACAGATAAGGCTAGAGGTTACAAAAATAATAATAGGACAAAACTTAGGGCTATGTATCTGAATGCATGTAGCATTCATAACAAAACGGATGAACCAATAGTGCAAATAGAGATAAGAAAGTACAACCTAATAGCCATTATAGAGACATGGCTACAGGATGGGGCAGATTGGGACCTGAACATTGAAGGGTATGTGACTTTTAGGAAGGATATAAAGTTAGGAAATGGAGGGGTGTCTCTGTTAATTAAAGACAACATTAACACAATAGAGAGGGATTACCTAAGAAACTAGGATATAGAAGCAGTTTGGCTGGAGATGAGGAATGATAAAGGCAAGAAGTCGCTTGTGGGAGTGGTTTACAGGCCCCCTAACAGTAACCACACAGTAGGATTATGGTATCAAAGAAGAAATAGTGGGAGCTTGTCAGAAAGGTACGGCGATTATCCTGAGGGGTTTTAATCTACATATAGACTGGAACAACCAGATGGGCAAAGGTAGCATAAAGTATGAATTCAGAGAATGTTTTTGGGATAATTTCTTAGATCAGCACATTCTGGAACCAACTAGGGAGAGGCTGTACTGGACCTGGAATTGTGCAACAAGATAGGATTACTTAACGACCTTATAGTGAAAGCACCCCTACGAAGCAGTGATCATAATATGTTTACATTTTACATTCAGTTTGAGGGAGGGAAGACTGGGGACGGGGTGTTTCAGCCCCATCATGGTGGAACACTCCACAGGAGGTTTGGTGGCTAAGCCAAAAGTCCATTGACTTTTGGCAACATCGGACAATCCCGGTGATGGGTGGGGCTGAAAATTCCCACCGTGTCTAAGACTAGCATTTTAAACTTAAATAAGGGCAGTCATGAGGGCATGAAAGCAGAGCTAGCTAAAGCGAACATTGCAATTTAGGTTATGGGATAGGTCAATAGAGATGCAGTGGCAGATATTTAAGGGGATATTTCAGAATACACAGAATAGATACATTCCAACAAAAAAGAAAAATTCCAAGGGGGAGGATCCACCATCTGAAGTTAATTAAAAAAGTTAAAGATAGTATCAAACTTAAAGAAAAAGCAAATAATTGTGCTAAGATGGGTGGCAGGTCAGAGGATTTGACAGAATATAAAAAACAGCAAAGAATGACTAAAAAATTAATAAGGTGGGAAAAATTGGAGTACGAGAGAAAGCTAGCTAGAAATATAAAGACAGATGGTAAAAGTTTCTACATTTAAAAAAGAAAAGTTAACAAAGTGAGCATTGGTCCTATAGAAAGTAAGTCTGGGGAATTAATAATGGCAAATAAGGAGATGGCAGATGAATTGAATAGATATTTTGCATCGGTCTTCACTATAGAAGATACATGTAATATCCAAGAAATAGCTGTAATTCAGAAATTGGAAGGAATGGAGGAACTTGAGAACATTACAATCACCAGGGAAGTGGTACTTAGCAAATTGTTGGAGCTGTGGGTTGGCAAGTCCCCTGGTCCTGGTGATATTTCGTGTTAGGGTCTTAAAAGATGCATCTAATGAGATAGTTGATATGTTGGTTTTAATTACCCAAAATTCACTGGATTTGGGTAAAGTTCCATTCGATTGGAATATTCAATAAGGGAGGGAGACAGAAAGCAGTAAACTATAGTCCAATTAGCTTAACATCTGTCATAAGGAAAGTGTTAGAAGCTATTATTAAAGACGTTATAATAGGACACTTAGATAAATTCAGGGTAAACAGGCAGAGTCAACATGGCTTTGAAAGAGAAATTATGTTTAAGCAATTTATTGGAGTTCTTTGAGGAAGTAACAAATGCTTTGGATAAAGGGGAACAGGTGGATGTACTATACTTAGGTTTTCAGAAGGCATTTGATAAGGTGCCTCATTGAAGATTATTGTGGAAAATAAAAGCTCATGGTGTAGGGGGTAACATATTGGCATGGATAGAAGATTGGCTAGCTAACAGGAAACAGAGAGTAGGCATAAATGGCTCATTTTCTGGTTGCAGGACATGATGAGTGGTGTGCCACAGGGATCAGTGCTGGGCTCTCAATGCTTTACAATTTGTATAAATGAGTTAGATGAAGTGACTGAAGGTATGGTTGCCAAATTTGCTGATGAGTCAAATTTAGGTAGGAAAGTAAGTTGTGAAGAGAACATAAGGAGGCTACAAAAGGATATAGATAGGTTAGGTGAGTGGGCAAAGATCTGGCAAATGGAGTATAATGTTTACTAGATTAATACCTGGAATGGGTGGGTTGTCTTATGAGGAAAGCTTGGACAGGCTAGGCTTGTATCTGCTGGAGTTTAGAAGAGTAAGAGGCGATTTGATGGGGCAGGATTTTGAATTTGGCAGACGGGCACAGTCAGCATGCCTGGGAGTGGCAGTGAAATGGCCTGCCACCCGCGATCAGCCCCCAACCATAATTTCACGCTCGGCGGGCCAAGTAAGGGTTGGGTTGGGGTGGGTGGGGGTAGGGCCTGTCGGCTTCCAGGTCCAATGGCGACCCGGCGACCGGTTTAAAACTGGCAGAGTCAGGCCCTGGAAGGTTGCTGGCCACGAAGACATCTTCAGCGTTGTCAGCAGGAGCGTAAAATCTATGGAAACAAATGCAGCTGCAGACGCCAGGTAGGTGGGCTGGTCGGATGGGCACTCGGCACCCCCCCGTCCAGTTTTCTGATGAGTGCCTCGCGGTCCTCTTGGAGGAGGTGGCTGCCAGGAGGAGCACCCTTGTCCCCGGGGATGGAAGGAAGAGGCCACCGCACCTAACAAAAAGAACTTGGGAGGAGGTGGCAGTGCTGGTCAGCAGCCATGATGTTGTGCGGCGCACCTGGGTCCAGTGCTGCGAGAGATTTAACGACCTGCTGCGCTCAGGAAGAGTGAGCGCCGTGTTGGCATGGATCAGTGTGGTGAAGTGTTAAGGGCTGGCTGTCCCCCCATGGAACTTAGGGGTGCTAGAGTCTAAGTGCCAATTGTCAATGACGCCGGAGCTGGCCAAGGGGTTAAGCCCTGGCTGCTTGGACTGAGTGCCTTGCGGCCTGAGGGCCGCAACTCAGATGTGCCCTGCAAGGTGCTCCTCAGGTGGGGTTGGCCAGGCTGCAATGGCATTGCAGGTAGAGAGTGGACGAATTACTTCTCCTCTGATCTTTCAGGAGAAGATGGCCCATAAAAACATTGAAAGGTTGCGAACTTTCGGAGGCCCTACTAACCTCCTAATCCTATCCAGATATAAGTAGGACATCTTGGAGCTGGAGAGGCGCCATGAACCTCGGTCAACTGGCCCTGGAGAGCCTGGGATGTCAGACGAAGGTAAGAGTGCAGTGCACTGAGGTGAGAGTGTTGGATGGTGCAAACATTCTTGTGTAGTCTCATCATTGATGGGAGCCTCAAAATTGGATTGCCCATTGATCATTAAAAGATGATGGCACCATGATGCAGATCTCCATGGTCTCACCAGCGTGCCTGGCATGCACAGTGACAGTGTGATGGCTTAAGCTAATGGCGTGTTGTTGTTCTCCCTTAGGTTTGCCATCAATCGCAGGACCCCGAAGACCCACCTCTGACCGCCAGTCTCCAGATGCACCTGCGTCACACCCACTCTCTGAAGCAGGCGCCAGCACAGAGACCAGCACCTTCAGCGAGAATGTCAGTGCAAAGTGGTGAGGGCACTTCACACTCGCTTGAGGTGCAGGTGGAGGTAGAGAGTGCCTAGGGTGCTAGCAATTGGAGGACTGCTGGAAACCAGGACGATGCCGAGTTGAAGGCAGATCATGAGTCTCTAGAGTCATCCATTAGGCAGCAGATGCTGAATGTCCAGCGAGATGTGTGGAAAGATCTGGCAGAGATCCATGAGGGTATGTGTGCCACGATCTCTGTTATGGGGGAGTCCATGAGGAGCATGAGCACCATATTGACCCTCATGGCTTAGCGCACTGCCTCCTCCATTGAGAAAAGTGGTGATTCTCATGGACAGGCAGCTTCAGGAGCAGGATCAGGGGTTCCTGGGGTTGCGCTCGGACCTGCAAACCCTCACTCAGGCAACGGCTGCAGGTGGTCAGTGCCAGTGTGGGAGATGGATGAGGCACCCAGTGTTCCAGGTAGTTGTCCATCCATCAATGGTGAGCAGAGAGGTCCAAAGCGACCTCACGTTGGTGCATGAGCTGCCAGTCATCTCTGCGGGCTCCTCTCAGGGCGCTCTAAATGACAGCAGCAGCTCCTCCGCCCCCTGCCAGTGACCATGGTATCGGATGAGGCTGCAGTGATTGGAGAGATGCCAACCGTGGCACTGGCTGCTCCTTCCCAGGCGGTGCCAGCACAAGCTCCACTGGCCAGAGGACGACCGCCAAGATCATCAAGGCCAACAGGACAGCAGAGTCAGCAGGCTCTGGTGAGGAGCCAGCGAGGGGGGAGCACCAAGACATAGCACTCGCAAACATAAACTTAAGGCACCATGAGCACAAGACGGACTGGGTCATGGACTGAGTGATATTCTGTTGTGCAATGTTTTGTTCATTTTAACTGCTCTGGGGTTAAAGACCAGAAAAGTTTCTTTTAAGTTGTTTTGAATGTCAACATGAGATAAATTTTCTTTTGTCGTAATGGCCTGAGTATGCTTCACTTTTTTTATTTAATGTAGTGCAAGGTACGCCAGTATGTAATGCTGGACGTGGGTGGCTTGAAACTTCATTGCACAGTCACTGAGTGGACTTTGGGGTCAAAGGGAAGGGTCATTTCACACATCTGGGATGGAGGTGGCAGCCCTGGCATGAGGTGGCAGTGCTTATTTGGCAGCCTAGTTGAAGAAGCATTGGATCAAGGCATCCCTGGTGTCTCTGCCTCTCTGGAGGTTATAGTGGTCTGCCTCTACACCCTCAGCATTCTCCTCACCATGGTCCTCTTCTGACTCACTATTGGATTTATCAGCTGTGTCCCATGGAGCTGAGTCAAGATCCTCTTCCTCTAGTGGGTCCCCCCTTTCCAGTGCCAGATTGTGGAGAACGCAGCATGCGACCACTATCAGTGACACCTGCTCTGGGGGGTATTGTAGTGCTCCCCCTGAACGGTCCAGGCATTGGAAGCGAATAATCAGAAGAACTATGGTCCTCTCTATCACCGCCCTTGTGGAGGTATGACTCCTATTATAATGCTGCTCTGTCTCTGTTCTTGGGTGGCAGAGAGGTGTCTTAAGCCAACTTTTCAAGGGATAGTCCTTGTCACCCATCCGTCAAGTCGGGCTGGAGCACTGAAGAGCATTGGCACCTGGGAGTGTCTCAGGATGTAGGCGTCATGGGAGCTGCCAAGGCACCTTGCACAGACTTGCAGAATATGCATCCTGTGGTCACACACTATCTACATGTTCATGGAGTGAAATCCCTTCCTGTTGACGAAGGCTCCCGGCTGACCCACTGGTGCCTTGATGGCCAATGTGTGTATTGCACCCTGGATGAGTGGGAACCCAGCAATCGCTACAAAGCCTCTGGCTCACTCAGCCTGGCAGGCCTTAGCTGTACGGAAATGAATGAAAGTCAATACCTGCCTGAACAGAGCATCTGTCACCATTTTGATGTAACTATGGACAGCTGATAGGGAGACTCCACACAGATCCCCCACTGACCCCTCGAAAGAGCTGCAGGCATAGAAGTTGAGGGCCACTGTGACCATCAAAGCCACTAGCATGTGGTGTCCACCCATACAATCGGAGGACCCCAGGCCCAATCTTCTGACAGATGGAAATGTCTTCCTGGAGAGGCGGAGCATCCTTCAGCATTACACCTTGGACATACTGAGATAGCTGCATCGCCGCCTGTAAACCCTGGCAGCAGGATGGCGGCGTCATCTGCGGTCCCTTCCATCTTGGACATCCAGCTGGCCCTGCATCCCTTGTGCCTGTGCCTCTCCTCCCTCAGGTCGCTCTCCTGGAAGTTACATTGGGACCCGTGGCTTCATCTCCCTTCTGCCCCTCTCTTCCTCCTCAGAGGAGGTGCCTCCATTGGAAACCACAAATCCCCATTACCAGAGTAACAGAAGGCTGTCTGATACCTGGAAGGGTCCACACAGTCTGCATCCTCCGGGGTCCTTGGAGGCACCAAGGAGACCTGAAATGAAGCTTGGAAATGCTAACAATGAAGCCCTGAATAGAGATGAAGCTTCCAAGTACCAATATGTCACCAGCAGCAAACTATCCAGCAAACTCCTCATTACTTACACTGGCGATGCTGCTGACCCTTTTCACCCCACCCTTGGATGAGGTTTCTGAAATTGTTGGCTGGCCGCCTCTCCGGTTGGCCTGCACGACGAGCGCAAAGTCACACAGGTAACAAAAAATCGGCGACAGTTGACTTTTTAAAGGCCTTAACCAGCCTCTTAATTAATAGCGGGTGTGGCTCTGGCACCCACGCATGCTTGCCGACTGAAATGTTGCGTGAGCGTGCGATGATGTTGGGCCGCTCGCCCGACATCATCGCGTGCTAGTTTACGCCCGAGCGTGTCGGGTGCGCGCCGAGCGAAAAGTCCTGCCCGTGGAAGCATCCACGATCCTGAGGGTATTTGACAGGCCGGATATGGAAAGGATGTTTCCACTTGTGGGAGAACCTGGAACTCGGGGTCACCGTTTTAAAATGAAGGGTCGCCCATTTACGACGGAGATGAGGAGAGTTTTTCTCTCGGAAAGTTTTGGGGCTTTGGAGTTCTCTTCCTCGAAAGGTTGAGGTAGTATCCTTGAATATCTTTAAGGCAGAGCTAGACGGATTCTTGATAAGCAAGGACTTGAAAGGTTATCGGGGGATAGGCAGGAACATGAGATTAAAATCGGATCAGCCATGATCTTTTTGAATGGCGGTGCAGGCTCAAGGGGCTGAGCGGCCTATTCCTGCTCCTAAATGATATCCTCGTATGTTTTCCATTCCTGCTACCAAAATGGATGACCTCACATTTTCCCACATTATGCTCCATCTGCCAATTTTTTGCCCACTCACTCAACCCTATATCCTTTCGCAAACACTTTGGCCGGAATTTCCTGGCCCCCCCACCTCGGTGGCAGGCTTCCCCGCGATGGATGCGGCGAGCCATTCAAACTTCCCATTCGCTTCGGCGGGACCAGGCGACCCCCGCCAGCCGGAGGGGCCGGAAAAACCTGCCCTTTGTGTCCCACTTAAAATTTGCTTTCCCACCTCTCTTTGAATTGTCAGCAAATTTAGGCTACAATAAATTCTGTCCCTTCGTCCGTGTCATTCATGAAATAAAAGGTTTCATGTTGCAACAGCCAAAGAGAGCAGTAATGGGTATAGCAAAGAAACAAAGGTTGTTTCCAAATGAGGTTTGAATTGCTACACGGAAACTATCTGAATGCAACATGAAGCCATATATAAAGAAACAAGACAAGACCACCCCGGCAAAACAAAAAAAAAAATGCATTGAGAAAGATGGAGGCAGAAGTTAGTTAGAGTCGGGATAAATGGGTTATTTTCAGATTGGCAAACTATAACTAGCGGAGTGCCACAGGGATCAGTGCCGGGACATCAACTATTTACAACCTGTCAACCTGTATGTCTCTCCTGCCCTCCACCCTATGATGGACCTTCTAGAATGTTCTTCCTGCTCCCTCCAGTGCATATTTCCAGTGTTTTGAGTGCTCCATAGTTTTACAGCCACTACTGTCTGACAGCTGAGGTAGAATACATATAATTTATCATGACAGTGGACTCCAACAAAATGAATGGGATGCCTAATAGGACCGCAGAGACTTTAGATTTCAGATATAATAAAAATTTAAAGTGGGAAGACAGGTTGATAAGCTGATGTGAAATTCTAGGTTTTATAAACATTGCCATAGCGTACAAACATAAGAAGGTAATATCTAGAAAGGATGTTCAGGCCTTGTACAGTCTAGAAAGGATTCACTATAATGATCAAAATAAAAGCAACATTCACTATAATGATATTAGGAATGAGAAATGATGGAAAAAAATGGAAAGGAGGATATCATTAGATTTTCTCTCACAATTGCGAGACACCTCACTAAGATAAAATTGGGTAATATTATTCTTGTGATCCCCAACGAGAGAGCACGAATTGAAGATTGCTACGTAACATTCAAGGAGATTTTAAGAGAAATTTTTTGCGGCGGCGGGTGCATAGCATTGGAAGCAGAAACCATAATAGCTTTTAAATGGGAAGTGGGTAACAATTTAAAAAGGAACCTATTCTGCATGAAATCCACTCCCCGCGCCAGGACGTTTACAATTTGCTCTGGCTGTTTCACTTCATTCATTTCTTAGGCCGCTTTCTTCACCCTTGCTGCTTTCACTTTGGACAGAATGATGTCTGTACCCACCAGTGCGCATGTTTTGTGTTGGCAGGAGATACATTGGGCTTAAAATCTCTTACGCTCCTATCTTTCTTTGGTTCTGATGAAAGGTCATGGACCTGAAATGTTGACTCTGTTTCTCTCCACAGACGTGGGCTGACCTGCTAAGTTTTTCCAGCACTTTTTGTTCTTCTTTCAGATTTCCAGCACCCGTAGCATTTTGCATTATATCTTGTCAGTTCACCCATTAACCGGCTTGCACGGTTTACTGAGGATAGTCTCTGTCTCATTTCATTGAAGTCCACCTTACCTAAATCCAGAATCTTAGCAGCTGTTTCACGTTCCTCCTTCTCAAACGCTAAGGGCAGAAATTTTCGCTTGGCGGGCGGGTGTGTGCCTGACCTGCTCGAGCGTGGAATGACGAGCATTGATGTCGGCCAAGCGTGCTGACAGCAACGTGCAGTTGCGCGATAGTTCGGTCGGCGGGCATGTGCCAGAGCAGGCAGTGTGCCCGCCAACAATTAAAAGGTCTGTTAAAGCCATCGATTAACATAAAATTTTCGCTGCCCATCCAAATGAATAGTTGGGGGGTTGGGGGGTGGGGGGGGGGGGGGGGGGGGGGGGGGGGGGGGGGGGGGGGGGGGGGGGTGGGGGGGGGGGGCACAGGCAAAAAGGACAATCGGCCTTTGCATTTTTTTGGACACCTCATCCACGGGCGGGATGAGGTTTCCAAAAGCAAATAAAAATAAAATAAAAATGTTAACTTTTCATTAAAAACATGTCCCTGGTCGTGTGACTCTGTCCCATGAGGGGACGTGTTATATTAAATTTTTATTTTCTCTATCATCTTTTGTAATATATTATCATATCCCTGAGGCAGCTCGTGAAATTTGTGCTCGGCCCACTCGCACTGCCCACACAGACAGCGCTTAGCGCTGCCGCTTGTGTTTCACGCTGGGCAGGCCTTAATAGGCCTTGATAGTGTGAAATCGTGGTGCGGTGCTGATCACAGGCAGCTTCCCAACCACCTCCACCCCCCTGCTGAGCTCGTCTGTCCGCCCGCCAAGGGCAAAATTCTGCCCTGAGTCAAACTCGGTCAAATTATGATTGCTATGAGATAAATGTTCACGCGCTGTCAGGCTGTTAATTGAATCATCCTCATTACTATATCCAATTAGGGTTGCCCAACCCTCCAGAATTGGCCTGGAGTCTCCAGGAATCGAATATCAATCTCCAGGACTTTGTGCAACCCTGGAGCAAAATCATCAGGACTTTAAATAAGATTTTTTTTTGTCACTTTCTTTGAACTTTTCTCTTTATCAGATATAAAAATATTGAAAATGGGAAAAGGGCTGTTTGGCTGCAATCAAACATCATCCAACTGGGTAACGAGTCTTTTTTGCTTTCCAATTGGTGTAGAAAGGCAGCACGTCACCAGGATGGATGTGTTGGCCGACCAATGGTTGGAGTGCGGGGGCAAGTCATGTGATGAAACCTCCAGGAATACAATTAATCACTGTTGGCAACACTACATCTAATATATAGGCAGGCCCACTTATTAGAGATAGAGAGAGAAAGAAAGAAATGTAGAAAGGAAGGAAAGCTTGCATTTATACAGTATTTTTTATGACTATTGGACACCTCATTGAACAAAATAGAATCATAGGGCAAAATTCAAAATTAGAGGGTAAAATGATGCGCGGTGACGTTCGGTGAGCTTCCTGACGTGCAGTCGCGCGATATTTTAGTCAGCAGGCATGCACCGGAGTTGGCAGCACGCCTGCCGTCAGTTAAAAGGCATGTTAAGGCCATTAACAGAAACTTTTTGCTGTCTGTCCAACCTTAGGTTTGGCAGGCGAGGTAAAGTCCAAACGGCCTCTCCACTTTTTAGGAAACCTCATCCATGGGCGGGCTGAGGTTTCCTAAAGCAAATAAAAATAAAGTAAAAGATTTAAAATTTAATTAATAATACGTCCCTTGCTAATACTTGCCAAAACAAACAGCCATGGATGATTGAAGAGGTAAGAGACTGAAAGAAAGAAGGTGCAGATTGCAATAAAGAAGCACAGATCCTGGCAAACAGGAAAGATACAATTTAAAAAAAAAAAATGCTTTTATGGGATGTGTGTGTCACTGGCAAGGCCAGCGTCTGTTGCCCTTGGGCTGAATCCCTTGCTAGGCCATTTAAGAGTCAACCACATAGCTGTGGATCTGGAGTCACATGTAGGCCCAATCAGGTTTTCATGTCTAAGGGACATGAATGAAACAGATGGGCTTTTAACAACAATTAATGATAGTTTTATGATCACCCCAGCTGCTATGTGAACCCATGTGCCCAGAGCATTAGTCTGGGTCTCTGCATCACTGGTTCGGTGACATTACCACTACATCACTATCTCCCCCATGTTGGGGAAACAGACAGTAGGCTATACAGAGGAATATGAGAAGAAACTATCTTGGGACATCAAAATCAACACAAATTTCTATATTAAGAGAAACAGTGTGGTGTGGCCGGGATCAGCGTGGGTGCCTTGAAAATTGATAATTGTAATGTTGTCGATGATAAAAAGGAAACGGCGGACAGGCTGAATAATCACTTTGCATCAGGTTTTGCAGTTGAGGAAGAGCTCAGCATACAGGAAATCCCGAGGAAACTAACAATGAATCACGGACAGGGACGCATCAAAAGTAATGTTAGCAAAATACTAGTAATGAAGAAAATAATGGCACTAATGAATTTCCTTCCCACGGTTTTAAAAACAAAAGGTGAGAAAATTGCAGATGCCCTAACTATAATCTTCCAAAGTTCTCCCGCTTTGTAACCTATTCTTGTAGAGTGGAAAATTGTGCAGGTCACGTAGCTACTTAAGGAAGGTGGGAGAGGGAAACCAGGTGCAGGATTTTTAGGTTGGCGTGCGGGCATGATCGGTGGGCCTAGGAGCAGCCGGGAAATGGACCACCGACCGCGATTAGCCCACGACCAGGATTTCATGCTGGCTGGCCAATTGAGGGCCAGCCAGTGTGAAGCGAACGCTGAAATGCCCAGCGCTGCCAGAGTGGGGGCGGGAAGAGGGCAGGCGCTGACCATATGCCAATCGTAAGGTTGGACGGACTATGAAAAATCGGGGACAATGACAACTCTAATGGGCTTAGTTGCCCTCTTAATTGTCGGCGGGTGCGCTCACGACAGTTGCACGCGCCCACAGACCGAAATATCGCGCGAGCGTAGGGTGGTGTCGGGACGCTCGCCTGATGTCATCACGTGCTTTTTTACGCTCGAGCGGGTTGGGTGCCGAGCTGAAAACTCTGCCCCAGGAATTATAGACCCATTAGCTTAACATCTGTTGTTGGGAAATTTCTAGAGTCTACAATTCGGGATAGAGTGACTGAAAATTTTCAGCTGATCAGAGAGACAGCATTGGTTTGTGAAGGGTAATTCATGCACGACAAACCTCTTCGAATTTTCTGAAGAGGTGACGGAAGTGGTGGACAGGGGATACCTATGAATGTTATGTATATGGACTTCCAGAAGTAGGGTATATAGAGAGAAACCATTTCCATTAGTTGGGGAGCCTAGGACTAGGGGGCAGGGTCTAGAAGTTAGAACCAGATCTCCCAGGAATGAATTTAGGAAATACCTCTGCACAAAAAGGACAGTAGAAGTTTGGAATGCTTTTCCATAAATGGCAGTTGATGCTAGATCAATTGTTAATTTTATATCTTAAGTTGATAGATTTTTGTTAAGCAAAGGTATTAAGGGAAATAGGACAAAGGTGTAGAGTTAGGCCACAAATCAGCCATGATATAACTGAATGGTGGCGGAACAGGCTCAAGCGGCTAAATGGCTGACTCCGGTTCCGATGTTCCAATATTCCTACGTAAAGCTTTTTGGGGCATCCGGGGCAGGGAAGTGGCCATATCAAGGCAAGTTCTTTCTTTCTTATATTGACTTGTGTTAGGTAATAAACATCCAGGACATTGATTTTATATTGGCTACAGAAACATTTTGCAGTGTGATTTTTTTTATTCATTCATGGTACGTGGGCCTCGCTGGCTAGGCCAGTGTTTATTGTCCATCCCTAATTGCCCTTGACAAGGTGGCGGTGAGCTGCCTTCTTGAACCATTGCAGTCCTTGTAGTATTGGTACACCTACTGTGCTGTTAGGGAGGGAGCTCCAGGATTTTGACCTAGCGACAGTGAAAGAATGGTGATGTATTTCCAAGTCAATATGGTGACTGACTTGGAGTGTAACTTTCAAATGGTGGTGTTCCTATGTGTCTGCTGCCCTTGTCATTCTAGATGGTAGTGATTGTGGGTTTGGAAGGTGGGGTCTAATGAGGCTTGATGAGTTCCTGCAGTGCATCTTGCAGCTGGTACACACACTGCTGCTACTGTGTGTCGGTGTGGAGGGATTGAATGTTAGCGGATGGAGTGCCAATCAAGGGGGCTGCTTTGATGGTGTCAAGCTTCTTGAGTGTTGTGGGAGCTGCACTCATCCAGGCAAGTGGGGACTATTTCAGCACACTCCTCACTTGCGCCTTGTGGATGGTGGATGGGCATTGGGGAGTCAGGAGGCTAGTTACTCACTGCAAGATTCCTAGCCTCTGACCTGCTCTTGTAGCCACACTATTTATATGGCTGGTCCAGTTCAGTTTCTGGTGAATGGCAACTCCCAGGATGTTGATAGTGGGGGATTCAGTGATGGTAATGCCATTGAATGTCAAGGAGTGATGGTTAGATTCTCTTTTGTTAGAAATGGTCCTTGCCTGGCATTTGTGTGGCATGAATGTAACTTGCCGCTTGTCAGCCCAAACCTGGATATTGTCCAGGTCTTGTTGCATTTGTACATGGACTGCTTCAGTATATGCAGGGCTGTGAAAGGTGCTGAACATTGTACAATCATCAGTGAACATCCCCGCTTCTGACATTATGATGGAAGGAAGGTAATTGACGAATCAGCTGAAGATGTTTGGGCCTAGGACACTACCCTGAGGAACTCCTGCAGTGCTGTCCTGCACTGAGATGATTGACCTCCAACAACCACAACCATCTTCCTTTGTACTAGGTAAGACTCCAACTAGTGGAGAATTTTACCCCAATTCCTTGTGGTAATACCAAAGAAAGAGCAGACATTTCCTCAGATTCCATTGGTGTCTAAATCACTCATTTTTTTATTGTACAATTAGAGAAAATTAAGGTAAATAAAGTCTTCCACATGGTTTTTGTTTTAATAAATTATATTAGAATGATATGGCACAAAAGAAGGCTATGCAGCCCATTGTACCTGTGCTGGCTCTTTAAAAGAAATATTCAATTAGATCAAGCTCCCCTGCTCTTTCTCAACTGCCTTCAAACATTTCCTTTTTATGTACATATCCACTTCATTTTTAAAATTTAGTACTGTAACTGCTTCCACCACCTTCTCAGGCAACTGCATTCTAGATCATAACAACTTGCAGTGCGTATAAAAAAAAAATCTCTTCGTTCCCCCACTTTGGGTCTTTTGCCAATTATCTTAAATCTGTATCCTGTGGTTACTGACCCTCCTGCCACTGGAATATTCACATCTGCTTGCACTTAAGTCAGTGATTTCATTTCAATATTGTGAGCCTTTCTCTGTGCTACACTGTGCATCACAGTAACATTACAGACAGAAGGAGAAATGGAATTGTCAATGAATGCGTTTCTTTTCACTATTGTTTAGTGTGCATCGTGGCTTGAGCTGACTTCAACTCTGTTGGGTGTTCTTCCAGGCTTCTGCAGTCTGGAACTGTGATAGCCAACAACAGACACATAAGTCAGCAATGTGGATTCAAATGATAACCAGATATTGAGGTTGAAAAAACTCTGGAGAGTGATGAGTCATCTGCTAGTTGGCTCTTTTATATCACATAAATCTCACACCTGTAGCTTGTAGATATAGTTGCCAAACATTTCTGGCTTTACATCATGCACATAAAATTAAATGGTGTTCTTTGACATCTCTTTCTTATCTCAAAATTACTGCCAATTGAACAGGGATTTTGAAACCATGACTTATTGATAAAAAACATTCTCATACTCTTCTTTCAAAAAAAAAAGCAGATTAAAAGCAGGTATAATTTTCCCCCTGGCAAAGCTGGCTCAAAATTTAAAATGCTTGAACGTAGAATTTCCTTAACAACCGTAATTAAGATACTTGAACCTTTTTTGAAGGTTCCGTCTAGTTTCTTCAGAATATAATTATCAAAGTTTTTAAGAACCCGTTAATTAAGATATCAGCTCTTTTCTGAAGTCACACTGTCATAGGGACCGCTTTGATTTAATTCACATCAAATAGCGTACTCAGTCTCACACAACTGGGAAAGAGCAGAGTGCACAGATTTGGCTTTTGATTTTCAAAAACCAGCCCATAAGTTGGTGAAAGGCCTCCACCATCTTCCGAGGTAATCATGATTCTCCGTTGTACCAGTTTCTGTGTTTTGTTTTAAAGCAAATACTATTTCAGAGTCATAGAGTTATACAGCACAGAAACAGGTCCTTTGACCCATCGTGTCCGTGCTGGCCATCAAGCACCCATCTATTCTAATCCCATTTTCCAGCACTTGGCCTGTAGCCCTGTGTGCTATGGCATGTCAAGTGATCAGGTAAATATTTCTTAAATGTTGTGAGGGTTCCTGCCTCTATCATCCCCTCAGGCTGTGTGTTTCAGATTCCAACCACCCTCTGGGTGAAAAAAAGTTTCCTCAAATCCCCTCTAAACCTCCTGCCCCTTACCTTAAATCTATGCCCCCTGGTTATTGACACTAATTGACATTTCCGCTAAGAGGAAAAGTTTCTTCCTATCTACCTTATCTATGCCCCTCATAATTTTGAGCACCTCTATCAGGTCCCCCCTCAGCCTTTTCTGCTCTAAGGGAAACAACCCTAGCCTATCCAGTCTCTCTTCATAGCTGAAATGTTCCAGCCCAGGCATCATCCTTGTGAATCTCCTGTGCACCCTCTCCAGTGCAACCACATCCTTTCTTTGGTGTGGCGACCAGAATTGCACACACCACTCCAGTTGCGGCCTAACTTGCGTTTTATACAGCTCCAGCATGACATCCCCGCTCTTATATTCTATGCCTCAGCTAATAAGGACAAGTATCCCATATGACTTCATAACCACCTTATCTATCTGTGCTGCTCCCTTCAGGGGTCTATGGACATGTACAACAAGGTCCCTCTGTTCCTCTATTTCCTAGGGTCCTATCATTCATATTTTGTTAATTTTGTATTTCACCAATGTGCAGGAAGAAGGGAAAAGTTTCCATTTTTGGGCTCCCAGTACAACTCATTTTGATTTCCAACATATAATGGTTTCATATAAACTAAATCTTCATCTACTTAGCACCAACAACATGTCTTGATCCGCAACCTCAGAAGACCAACCTTTGCTGCCTCAGTGACAGTTTTCTATTCCTCCACACCAGTAGTGTGATCACCCATGCGATGCAAATTAGAGGTAGTTTTGTGATTTGTTTGCTTGCCCACCAGAAACTAGAGTGAACATACCCAAACTCATTTCACAAATGGATCCTTACAGCCGTGAGATATAAAAGTCTGGGATAAAGGGCTTAGAGGCGAAAAGGCCACTTTAATTAGCCAAATTGTTGACGTCTGTGAAAAGTGAATTTCGCCAACTGATGCTGAGCAGGATTTATTTTGCAAAGTGGTGTGAATGTAGGGTGCCAGAATTTTACTGTCACTCCAGAATTCAAACGTCTCGGATGGAACTTTAATCCGTTTCCCCCCGCCACACCCCCCCACCCCCCCAACTTAAAAGTTGGGGGCAAGCCCTGCTATGCCTGGCTGGGTCTCCCTGATTTAACAGGCTTGTGCCATTAATTGGCTCAGGGTGAGTCTTTTGCCCCCATATGGGAGAAAGTCCTGCCTCCCTGCTAATCAGATGGCTATCTACTCTCTAGTCCCAACAGTGCCACCTGGACAAGTGGCCACTGCTGAGACTACAAGCAGTCCCCAACAACGATGTTCTCTGGATCCAGATATGAAGGTGAGTGGGAGGGTTCCAATGGGGCCAGGCTGTCAGGCCCTGGAGAGGGGGTTGAAGGTCTGGGTTTGGGGCCGGTTGGGGGATTTCAGGGGAGAGAGCACCCGGTGGAGTGGGGGGGAGTAACGTGGGGAGGGGGCTGCCGCTGGGCAAAGGGTGGCCAAACAGGTGAGGTGCCAACCCTCTGCCCCTCAGCCTGCAAAAATGTCTGCCAGGTTTCACCCTGTGGCTTCACCATGTTGGTATTGTCACCCACCTGACACTGGTAAATACATTGGGTGGAATTTCATTGGCCCACCTGGCATGGGGCTGGCAGGTGGGTGTTTTGCTGTAACATCGGGTGCCCGTTACCTACCTGCTTCCATCGGTATTTTGTCAGCTGCAAAAGTGATGTCTGGCAGCCCACCCGCCCTTGGCCAATTGAGGCTCATAGGTGGCCAATTAACGGCTGTTTAAGGGCTTCATCCTGCCGCTGCTGATATTTACCAGCGGTGAGAGCTGCCCATGCCACATGGTGAGCTTGCCAGATGAAACCGCTTTTCTTCGGGCTGAACCCTCCTATTTGGGTGCTCTTTGCAACTGAGGCCCCCTTCATGGTGCTCCCATGTTCCCACCTCCCCCTTCATCAGGGCCTGCCAGCCTAGCCCTGGCGATGCCCCAGACATACCAGGGTCTCCGGCAATGGCTTCTCGTCATTGTCGTTGCTCCCATGGGTGCTGCTGGAACCAGAAAGCTGCTGGCCATCTGACCTTTGGGTGCTCTTGGGGGCGGGATTTACTCCCCAATGGGAGAGGAAGTCCCCCCACAAGCCAATTAATGGCCTAAATCACTGTGAGATGACCCAGCCAAATGGAGGCAGGTTTACCTCTGACCTTTCAGCCAGGTTGGGAAGTGGGGGCCGTCACTGTGTAAAATTCCAGCCACTGATTCTCTGGAGTGACCACAGAATTGGTCACTTACATAGAAAATACCAATATTCTGTTGGAACGTGTTGAATCACATCTTGACATGATCATTGGAATTTGAAATTATGTTAACACAGTCAGAACAGTGGCAATAGCAACTAGCAGACATGTTGGCTACGTCCCACATCAGGCGTGAGTGCTGGGTATTGGCCAGAACAGCGGGAGTACTCAGCAGTATCCCTTAACTATTTGGGATTGTCTAAGTTATGCTGTTCCCTTTGTGATATTAACTGCTTAACAGTTGTGTGATATAACTCACAAAAAAAGGATACACAATGTATCAGGAAACAGTCCTTTAAGGTAAGAACTCACAGGACAGTCAGAGGGACAGTATCAACAGGGACCAAATTTGATCACTTTGGGTCTCCAAGAAACCAGGTTGTATGAATCTATTGTATAACTGTAATAGTTATTACACTATTGGCATCTGAGTAATAAACTTGCTTTTGGATAACATGCTCAAGCCTGAATCACAAGGAATTATTTAAGTGTGTTTAAAAGGTGTCCTGACATACAGGTGTCCCTGGATGCTCCTCGAGTTAAAGTGTTGAAAATAACATTAGTTGTATTACTAGGCATGGTTTGCGACTAAGTGAAATCAATTAGTGGATGGTCTCTCAGTTGCCAGTTGAGTACAGGAGGTAGAGGTGTCATGGCAGGAGAGTTACTCAGTACCAAAATCGTAATAGTTATATTATTGGTGGCTGAGATATAATCCTGCAATTGGACAACACGCTTGAATCTGAATCATGAGGAATTATTTGACTGCATGTAAAAGATTTCCCAACACATTCCAAGTAAGAGCTGGACCAGTGGGGTTCCAGAAGTGGCCATTTAGTAGTTTCCATGCAGACAGCTCATGTTACTGGTGTACGCAATAGCCATGTTACAGCTTTATATACACAGCAGCTGTTCAAACAGCCCTGTGGAACTCTTTAAGACACATATAGGGTCATTTTGACTTGGTGCAATTGTGTGAAACAGATGATGGCGAATCATAAACCCATTTACGTCTCTTCCAATTTTTATTTCCATTGACTTCAAAACACTGAAGACTTCCTCCATTGTATTGTGTAGCACCACCAGCAATGATAGGTTCAGAACAGATCTAGCAGCTCAGAGCTGAGCAGCTATGAGCACTGGGCACTGTTGGCCATCAACAACAAAATTTATATTCCACCACAATTTGTAACCTCATCGTCTGACATACTCCTCATTCCCACCAAGCCAGGAGATCAACCCTGGTTCAGTGAGGAGTACAGGATTGCTAAGGTATGTTTTGTCCACAAAATGCGGGACAAATCAAATCCACCAAATACCACCCCATCAGTCTACTGTCAATCAACAACAAAGGGATAGAAGGTGTCATAGACAGTGCTATCAGGCAGCTCTTACTCAGCAATAACCTGCTCACTGATGCTCAGTTTGGCTTCTTCCAGGAGCACTCTGCTCCATACCTCATTACAGCCTTGGTCCAAACATGGACTAAAGAGCTGAATTCCAGAGGTGAGGTGAGAGTGACAGCCCTTGGCATCAAGGCAGCATTTGATGGAGTGTGGCATCAAGGAGCCCAACAAGATTGAAGTAAATGGGGATCAAAGGTAAAATTCTCCACTGGCTGGAGTCATACCTAGTGCAAAGGTTACGGTTGGGGGAGAACCATCTCAGTTCCAGGACATCACTGCAGGAGTTCTTCAGGGCAGTGTCCTAGGCCCAACTGCTTTCAGCTACTTCATCAATGACCTTCTCTGCAACAATAATGTCAGATGTCTGCTGATGATTGCACATTGTCCAATTACATTCACAGATCCTTGGATAATCAAGCATGCCTACATTCAGCAAGACCTGGACAACATTCAGGCTTGGGCTGATAGATGACAAGTAACATTTTTGGTTGCACATGTGCCAGGCAATGACCACCTCCAACAAAAAAGAATCTAACCAGCTCCCCTTGACATTCAAGGGCATTACGTTTGCTAAAGTGTCTGCCATTAATATTCTGGGGAGTCACCCTTGACCAGAAACATAACAGGACAAATCACATAAAACAGCACAGTAAGAACAGATCAGAAACTAGATATTCTACAGTGATTGACACACTTACTTTTGACCATCCACAAAGCACAACTTGGCAGTGTGATGGAATACCGTACTCTCCACTTGCCTGATTTGAGTGCCTATTCAAGAATATTCAAGTAGCTCAACACCATCCAGGGCAAAGCAGCCTGCTTGATCAACACTCCATCCACCACTTTATACTTACAGTCCCTGCACCACTGGTGCACATGGCAAAAGTGTGTACCATCTATAATACGCACTGTAGTGTCTCGCCAAGTCTTCTTTGATGGCACCTCCTAAAAGAAGACCTTAGCCACTTAGAACGGCAAGGGCAGCAGGTACATGAGAACATGATCACTTGCAAGTTCCTCCCCAAGCTACACATCACCCTGACTTGGAAATATATTGTCGCTCCTTCATTCTCACTGGGTCAAAATCCTGGAACTCCCTAACAGCATGATGGGTGTGCCTACATAGGTGGATTGCAGTGGTTCAAGAAGGCAGCTCGCCACCACCTTCTCGAGGGCAATTAGGGATGGGAAAAAATGCTGACCTTGCCAGCAATGCCCACATCCCATGAATGAATGAGAAAACTGCTTCCCCAGCATGGGTCATTGAGAAAGAGATGTGATCATGCCATGAGTTAACTTTAAATATGTGCCCTGATCTATAAGGTGACATTTTGAAGCTCGTATCAGATCTTGCTTTGGGCCTCCAGTGATGGAATATAATCTGGCAAATACCAGACTTATGCTGCCCTTTACTTATTAATTAGATGGGTCAAACCTCCTCCCAAAGTGAATTATTCCGAGAGAGTTACTTGTAATGTGCAAAAACTGAAAAGAGGAACCATTAGTCACCAAAGATGCTATGGTGCTTGTTCATCAAATAACACTCTCCATATATGATCATTACCATCCTTCTCCCTCTGAACCCACATTTGAGCTAAGAATCTGTCACCATTTATATATAAATATATCTATAATCTATCAATTTTTAAAGAAAGAGGGGGAAAAAAGAACATTCAATTTACAAAAAGGAAGAAAAGTTGTAGGGTGAGATTTTAACTAATTCAAAACCCACCTACTTACACAGAATTAAGATTGAGCCCTATGGAATAATAGAATCATAGAATGATGCAGCACAGAAAGAGTCCATTCGGCCCATCACCCGTTCCAGTTCTTTGAAAGAGCTATTAAATTGCACTTCCCCGCCCTTTCCTCAACATTACCATTGCTTTCCCTTCAAGTATTTGTTCAACTCCCTTTTAAAATTTACTATTAAATCTGCTTCCAGCACCCTGTCCAACAGTACATTCCAGGTCAGAATAAGTCTATGGTTAATAAACCAATCCCCCCCCTCAGCTTATTCCTGGTTCCTTTGCCAATTATCTTAATTCTGTGTCTTCTGGTTAGTGACCATCCTGGCATTGGGAACAGTCTCCCCTTACTTCGTGATTTTGAACACCTTGATTAAATTCCCCCTTAACCTTTTCTATTCCAAGGAGAACAACCCCAGCCTTCCTAGTCTCTCCATGTTGTTCTAAACGAAATAAGCTTCCCTTCCCTATGGGCTATGCTAGTTCCTGACCACTACCCACAGTGTGCAGAGAACAAATTTATTTGAAGTATAAAGACCAATACTTCTCCATGAGTAATCCACTTTTCCTTAGTTTGGAAGACTAACGGGCAATTCCTTTAGCAAGTCATTCAGTCAAAAACCTTAAATGTGGCCTGCCTGCCTAAATTAATCATTGTATTAAAACCCAGGTTTGTATTATTTCCTTCACTTGTGCCCCCAATTCCCTGAGAAGTTATGGAGCTGGACTTGACCCGTGTGGCAGCTCCACTGCCGTGTAACTGATCACCGGCCACACATTCTAACCCCCTGCCGCTTGACCCAGTTCCCTTGGTAGCCAGTTTGTACCGTGGCAGGCGCAACAGGATCACCACCCCACCTGTCCCTGTACATAGTTCTGAGCAGAGCTGGAGCTCAGTTAAATTGGCTGTTTGTTGCCCTATCTTTCAGCAGTAAAAACAGAAGCCCAAAATCCATGCATGTGTGCAGCTCACCCATTTCGAAAAAGTTAGCATGTAATGATTATGCTCGTGTTTTAAAAAGAAATAAATCTATTTTGACCTCATGCCCATGCAGGACAGTTTAAAAGTCATATGCTGTAATGTTAGCCTAATGTGTTTTTGAGTATTACAGATGCAGTACTACCTTCCCTTCAAAAGGGGGCAGGATCACCCTGGTTTTCTTTGAAACGATGCCTCCGATCCTATCAATGCAGCATTTTATCTCTTAAAACTAAAGGCTCACATCAGATCAGAACAGTTTCACGATGCCAATTCTCCAGTAATAAACCGCATGTGGCATGTTTCAAGGCTGGCTTCATTTATCTGAGGAGCTTGTGGATTTTTATATCTCAGAGCACAGCCAGTGTTGAGATAACAAAAAAAATATGAATATTGTTTGTTACCTAATCTTTCATCGCTGATCCTGATCAGTGACTTCTTGTTCTGACATTTTCAAAGTCACATTGAGCTGCAGGCTTCAGGGAGTTTAGGCCGGAAGCTCTTTCCTCTTCTGCTGAAATCTGGATTGTTCTGTTGAAATGTGAAGATCAGACAGGAAGGTCATTTTAACTTAGCCACATCACTTCATATTGAATGACATGCCAGTTGTAAATTAATATTCTTGGTTAACCCACTGGAATCTGTATTACATCACACAGAGATATATTTATGTTACAATTCTTTCTATCATAATTGTTCAGAATATGCCAATCAAAAGGACTGTGATGTAATTGAAAAATCTGATATAACTGATGGCATCATACGCAAAGACTTTTATCCATATTGGTGCCCATTTTAACATGTGCAATGGGTTCTGCGATGGGAGCAATGTGTGTCAGGGCATGATTTTGTAGGTCAGGTATCATATGCTGTGATATCGTTGTAAGAGAGAATATGCTAATGAGTAAGTAGCCAGGACACAAGCCCATGTGATCTGTAGATATTCTTCAGAGGAGCTTTCAGTTTAGCTAACAGCATGTGATTTGAAGGAGTTGCAGCTGTACTTTCACATTAACAATAGCTGTTGAAACTTTATAGCAAACCTGTCTGTTGAGCAATCCTGTTCTACGTCTTTAAATAAACCGAACCCACATTTAAATCACCCGTTCTCTGTGAGATTCGTGAGCTTGTATTAAGCAAACATAGAAATACAACAGTGAAGTGAATTTGTTGCTGGATTGTCACTAAGATCTGGACTGATAAATCCAGGTTCAAATCCCAGCATGTTTTAAGAATTGAAAATCAGTTTAAAACAAATTAGTAGAAGTGACTGTGTGATAAATTGCTGTAAAAAAAAATGGTTTTTCATTTGCTGCCATCTTTGTGATCACAGTCTCATTCTTAGCTGTCCTCTAAAAGGCTTTTCCAGCCACACAGTTGTACCAAACTGCTACTGCTTGTTCAAGAAGAAGGATGACATCTACCTTCTCAGGGCCACTCGGGATGGACAATAAGTAGCAGCCTTGCCAGCAATGCCCACCTCCCAAGTGCAAAATGAAAACAAAGGATTTTGACCATCCTATTGAGCTTTACCCCAGTTTGCTCCCCCAGCAGACTTCCATCCTGTTCCTTGCCAATCTATAGTTCCATGGGTGCCCTGCTGTACTCCACCCTGAAGTCCAATGTTGACAATGAGTGTCATCAAGCTATTAAACCATGCATTACAGATATACCCAATGATATTCTGATCTTCCATAAACAAAAACTGTGCAAGGGGGAATCCCAGCATGAACAAACATGCATAAAGATCATTGGACAATGATCAAGAGCAGCATGCTTGACTACTTTCTCCCCCTAACCCATGCAAAGACCAGAGACCAGTTGTAACACACTTATATCGACCCAGACTAAGCCTAACTGATTCGGTACAGTCCAGACATATATCCTCTGGGACTCTCATGATCTGTCTGGCTCAATATCACACACACACATGTTTACTAACTGAGCCACTGGAAGAAGTTGATATCCGTCTTCCATCTGTGTGAGATAAGACATTCTTTAAAATTCTTCAACATATGCAAAAACAGTGCAGTTAACTAATTCAAATTAATCAAATTCCTAAAGTGCATTAGTGGGATAGATTCAGAACAAATCTGGCAGCTCAAAACTGCACATTCCTGAGGTGATGGCAGCCATCATCAGTAGCAGAATTGTAGTCCACCACAATCCGTAACCTGATGGCTTGGCATATCCTTCACTCTAGCTGTTGTGTGTGCCTGAATGCCATTGTAATGTAAAGGTGCTCAGCAGAGCAAGGGTTAATGTGGAGCTGGAGAATAATATGCCCATGGTATGATGTAGACAGTCGCATGGTAATAGACTGGGAGAACAGACTAGGAAGAACCTGCATGGCAGCAGCACCATGCATGGCAGTAACTGGGATCTGTCCATAGTTAAGGATTACTAATAAATGGTTCATGTTTAAACATCTTAAGTCTTAAGATTTCATCAATAAGACACCAAATGAACCCATAACACAACATTAGCATTGCCATTAAACTAGGGTTAAGCCCCTGATTTGATGAGGAATGCAGGAGAACATGTCAGGAGATGTCAACCTGGTGAAGTTACAACCTTGAAGTACATGCATGCTGAACAGTGGATGCAACATGCTATACAGAGAGTTGCACAATCCCACAACCAACAAATCAGATCAAAGTTCTGCAGTCCTGCCACATCCAGTCACGAATTGTGGTAGACAATTAAACAACTAAAGGGAAGAGGAGACCCCGTAAATATTTCCTTCCAGAAGGAAGGGGGTGCCCAGCTCGTGAAAAGAAGAAGGCATTGGAGAGAGAAAAGGCTTGGACTCTGACTACACCCAACTGTAGAACTGAAGACTTGTACTCCAGAACAAGCCACACCTCTAGTCAAGCTGTTCCAGTACAGCTGCAACTGAAGCACTTATCTGACAATGTGGAACATTGCCCAGGAAAGACAAATCCAATCTGGCCAATTATTATCCCTTTAGTCTACTCGCAGTCATTAGCAAACTGATGAAAAGTGTTGATAGTGTTATCAAGCAGCATTTATTTACCAATAACCTGCTCAGCAGTGCTCATTTTGGGTTCTGCCAGGTCCACTCAGCTCCAAACTTCATGACAGCCTTGGTCCTAACATGGACAAAAGAGCTTCCTTCCAGAAATGTGGTGAGAGTTACTGCCTTGACATTGAGGCAGCATTTGACCGAGTGTGGCATAAAAGAACCTTAGTAAAACTAAAATCATGGGAATCAGTTGAGGGGAAACTCTCCACTGGCATACCTTTCACAAAGGAAGATAGTTGTGTTGTTGGAGGCCAATCATCTCAGTCCCAGGACATCGCTGCAGGGGTTCCTCAGGATAGTCTTCATCTTCAGCTTCTTCATCAATGATTTTCCATCCATCATAAGGTCAGAAGTGGGATAGTAATTCATGATTATACATTATGTAGTTCCAATTGCCATTTTTCTGATAATGCAGCAGCCTGTGACGGCATGCTGCAAAATTTGGATGGTATTCCGGCCTGGGATGTTAAGTGGCAAGTAACATTCACGGCACACAAGTGCCAGACAATGTCCAACTCCTTTAGGAGAGTGTTTAACCACTTCCCCTTGACATTTAACAGCATTACCATCACTGAATCTCCCACCATCAACATTCTAGGAGTTAACATTGACCAGAAACACAACTGGACTAGCCATATCTATAATATACAGCATCACATAAATATATATAGCCATATACAGCTATATGAATACTGTGACTACAAAAGCAGGTCAGAGGCTAGGAATTCTGCAGTGAGTGACACATTTCCTGACTCTACAAAGCCTGTCCTCTTCAAGGCACAAGTCAGGAGTGTGATGGAATACTCTCCACTTGTCTGGATGAGTGCAGCTCCAACAACACTCAAGAAGCTCAACACCATGCAGGACAAAGCAGCCTACTTAATCAACATTCCATCCGGTATCTTAAACATTCACTCCTCCCACCACCATCAGCAGTGTGTACCATCTACAAATGCTTTAGTTCAAATTGCCAAGGTTCCTTTGATGCACCCACAAATCCCTGACCTTTACTGGATAGAAGGACAATCGCAGTGGCTCAAGACAGTGGATCACCACCATCTTCTGAAGGGCAATTTAGGGATGGGCAGCAAATGCTGCCCTTTCCAGTTATGCCATCAACCTGTGAATGAATAAAAACAGAACTGGCATTGAGCAACATAGAGGAAACTCTCAAATGTACAGAAAATGAGCTCCATTCAATCTTTTGTAGTATAATTGGTGAACAATGAAAGAAAATGGTTCAGTTGCCCATTTGTCACCTTTCACCTTGGTTAATACAAAGAAAAATCCAATTCTGCAGCAGAAATTATAAATAAAAACCTGTCCTCCCCATGTTCCGTAATGTTCTGTAATTGATTTTGCAAAGTTGAACTTTGCAGAAAATAATCAGTGGGAGACATAGATGTATTAGTCACTGACTAAAATAAAACCTTTACTCTTCAACGGGTTAAAGGCTATTGAATTTGTTATTCATATTGCTTCATGCATAACTTGAACAATATTAAGTTTCCCTGTGATGTTCTGAGCGGGTTTCTGACATTTGCCATTATGTGGGTTTTAGTAATACTTAATGCGGAATGTGGAAGCTTCTTCTCAGGGTTCATTATAGTGACTGTGCAGCATGCAGCAGAGATTTGTGTGATGATGCTTAGGGATGCACAGCACAATTTCCTATTGAATCCAAGCCAAACTCAAAAACAGCCACAATCTTGTTTATCTTTTCTCCTGCTTAGGACTGGGAGACTGTTTTATATAGGAGTGCAGTGTAGGAGAAAAACAATAAATAATTCCTCCTTATGAAGGAGTGCTATAGCTATGGAAAAATACACACCTCCAGAACATGCATGGAAGATGGTATGTGTTTCTGATTCATGACATTAATGGGATCACAGAGCCACATGAGTACAATCTATAACCCCTAGGACCTTTGGGAATCCTGCCATTCTGTGAAAACATTGTGATCTCTCATGGTGCTGGCAGTCAGCTCCTCAAGAAGAAGGAGATTAAATTGCTTACACATCAGTAACATGTTTAGTATCTTAGTGGCTAACTGATTATGTTAGCATTCGGAAACATACAAGTCAAAGGCCCCCTTACCTTGATAACCACTCTCAGCATTGTAACTATGGAGGTATTTGTCTGCAAGTCATCCAGCACACTGTCATTGCCTCCTTGATGAATTGTAAATCCCACAGGCACTATTTCTTTGACGAATCAAAGTATGTGCGGCTCTGTAGATATGGCTTGGGGCAAGGGAAGCCTCTGATACAGAACGACTTGTCTGGCATCTGGAAAGCACAAGTAGACGGGGGTTTCCATGGGGAAACTGACTGGGCTACATTTGCAGCCATAGATGGAGATTGGCAGCGTCTACTCAATTGACATGAGAGTTATTGACCTTTTAAGTACCTACAACAGGAAATCAAAAAATTTGCATAAGGAAAGATAAGTTGCATGCATCACTTCCTTGAGTCAAACAGTGGACATTTTCTAAGGCCCTGGAAAATATTGCAATTGTGGATAGGCTCACATCCTTTCGCTTCCAAAATTCCAGCAGATGATATGGAACACACTGAGGTCATCCAAGTTCGCTTTTTTTTCCCCCTGCTCATTTATATTCCTTTCATTTCTGTTTAGCCAATCAGAAAATCTACCCTCAAGATTTTCTAACAATCTTCAGTATTTGGAGCCAATGATTCATTTTTATATTGCACCTCTTTAGATGGGAGACAATCTGTTGGTCATGTAACTGAGTAACATTGGAGCCAAAATAGGTGGATATGAACTATTCATAACAGCTTCATTATGAAGGACTGACCTGTGGCAGCACACAAAGTGTTACAGTCCAGAAAACCAGTTGAACGATCTGGGGCCAACCTTTACTCAGTCTTATATTTATTTACAAGGTGAAACATTACTAGCATATACCTCCTAACTCAAATACACACACTTGCAGCAAGTGTCTCTTTATATTTTCCCAAGCAAAACCCCAATTAATGCCCTCCACCTGCATTAAATTAAATACACGATATACAATTAACACAAAGGACATGAATCAACAGGAGATAAATGTAATACCTGTTGGAAAGTTCCTTGTTCCTAAAGGAGCTATTTTTCTAAATATCAGGATGTTTGGAAGAAGGAAGCCAAGGGAGGTGATTTGTACTCTGGACATGTTTCAGGAGGGTGGTGGGCAGGCCTATTCGAAGCCACTGGTGAAAGGCCCAAGTCGTTTAAAGGGCTACACTTCATTTGCTTAGTGCCGGTGTGTTGTGACCATTGAACAAAGTTTTAACAGGCAGCTCATGGGATGAGGGGATAAGGCAATCCTATAATTGATCTGAGGAGCCAAGTAGGAGGTCATGGATTAAGGCAGGTGGATGTGAATGGGTTGCCAGCAGGTGGGGAAAGAAAAATCACTTTTTGAGCAGCTTACAGCAGTTCCTGAAGGACCTCTGGTTAGGCTGCTTAAAGCCTGGTGCGAATGCATGGAACGATCCCACTGTGCGCACTGCCCATCAGAAGTTCACCCTACACCCTGAAAGACCTTGATTTGGATGCCAGAGAATAGGCTCCCCACCAAAACAGGCGACTGCCTAGGCTAACCATGTTAAGGTCCAATGAAAATGCTGACAGGAAGGGCGAGGATGGGAGTCAGAAACTTGGCAAGTGAGGTTGGGGGAGTTGAGGTCTGCGCTGTAATTTTCAGGATGCTACTGCCCATTCCCAGAGCACCAAAATCAGGGCCCTAATTCTCTATTTCAAAATTCTACAAGGACTGCGTGGTTTTCCTCAGAGACAAAAACCAGTTAAGTTAATGAAACAACAGTTGCAGTTGCTGTTACATACTTGCTAATTTGAAGTAATAGCTACTATATTCACTGTTTCCCACATGGACTGCTGGTTTCGCAGATTGAGATTTTATATAACATACAATTAACATTACAGCTACTAATGGGAATTGGTTTGGATTTTCAAAATTGCATCCATAACTAAGCAGGTTCTAATCTCTTAGGAAAACCACGGAGGATGTAAAATTACACAGAATTACTTAGAATTTTACAGCACAGAACCATACTATTCAGCCCACCTGGTATATGTCGATATTTATGCTCCTTATGAGCCACCTCTCATCTTACTTCATTTTACCCTGTGTGAAAATATACTATCCCTTGCTTTCTCATGGGCTTATCTAACTACCCCTTTAATGCATCTATACTTTGTCCTAGCCACTCCCTGTGGTAGTAAGTTCAACATTCTAACCACTCTCTGCATAAAGAGTTTTCTCCTGAATTTGCTACTGAATTTATTAGTGACTGTCTTATATTTATGACTCCTCAATTTTGAACTCCCCCACAAGTAGGAATATCTTCTCACCATCTACCCTACTGAACTCCTTCAAAATCTTAGAGACCTCTATCAGAGATCCAGAGAAAAGAGGACCAGCCTGTTCAATCTTTCCTGTTTGGCATTGCCTCTCAGTTCTGGTATAATTCTAGTAAATATTGTTTCCACCCTTCTCCAGTGCCTCTATATCATTTTTGTAATATGGGGATCAGAACTGTTCTTTGTACTCCAAGTATGGTCTGACCAAGGATCTGTACAAGTTTATCGTATCTTCTTGGCTTTTCAATTCTACTCCTCCAGAAGTGAAGCCCAGTGCTTTGTTTATATTTACGGCCTTATCCACCTGCGTCGCTAAGTTTAGTGGTTTGTGATCTGTACCGCTGATCCCTCTATTCCTCTACCCCAATTAGAGACTTGTTTTCCAAGGAATATGTGACCTCCTTATTCTTCCTAATAAATGTATAATCAGAAGTTAATTCTGAGTTGAATTGTTGAGTTAATTCAAACAAGTTGTTCTACTGATCTGGTAGATGTGTCTCAGAAAAATCTATTGGGACTTTACCAGATTATCTTTCTTAGAAGTCTGAATTTAATTTTATATTAGATTAGGAATCTTTCCAAATATTTCAACCAGAAATTCTGGAGGAGAGATCAAGGGTTGAATGCATGAGTGCCAACTCCAACAACACTCAGGAAGCTTGCCACCATTCAAGACAAAGCAGCCTGCTTGATTGGCACCCTCTGCACAAACATTCACTCTCTCCATCACCGACGCACAGTGGCAACAGTGTGTACCATCTACCAGATGCCCTGCAGGAACTCACCAAGCCTCCTTAGGAAGCACCTTCCAAACCCATGACCTCTACCATCTAGGAGGACAAAGGCAGCAGACAGATGGGAACACCACCACTTGGAAGTTCCACTCCAAGCCACTCACCATCCTGATTTGGAAATATATCGCAGCTCCTTCACTGTCGCTGGGTCAAAATCCTGGAACTCCCTCCCTAACAGCACCTAGGGTGTACCTCCACCACAGGGACTGCTGCGGTTCAAGAAGGCAGCTCACTACCACCTTCTCAAGGCCAGTAATTGTCATTGTCACCATTACTGAGATGAGATTTCAGTTCCAGATTTTATCATTTGAATTTAAATTCCACCAGCTGCTGTGGTGGGATTTGAGCTCAGGTCCCCAGAACATTAGCCTGAGCTCCTGGGTTACTTGTCCAGTGACATTACCACTACACTACCAACTCCTGAACACAACCTCACGTCAAGGTCAAAGTTTAAATTCATCCACAAAATTTACATTTTGCATTCTGTGATGGGTATCTGTCTAATTTTGTTTCTATGACTTCATGCAATAATAAGGAACAGGAACTACCTAATATCAAAAACTGCTAATTAGGAATAAAATTGTCATGAGGTAATTTTGACTGTATAAACTATAAACTGCAGCTAAAAATATTAGATCAATATGCTATGTTTAACTCATTGCATACCCTGTCATGTTTCAGAATAACTTGAAAGGGATCCATGAAATACACTCCCCCTGCAAGCTGTCATGCAAGATGGAAATCAAATTAAAATTACCAGGCTGCTGATAAGCCCACAGTCATGGTCTCTGGGGAAAGGTTTTGTTTGCCATGTTTGAAATTAATCTTTGGACTTCCACCACCTCTGCTCTCCCTGAATATTTTTTTCAAACGCAGGACAGCCCTTTGAATCAACACTGATCCTGCTGGTGGTGCTTTTGGGATGGGCATAGCCCACAGATGCCAGCTTTGAAATGCCCTGGCACCTAGAAGGAGCTACTCTTAAGCATGAAGAGACTAAAGCCAATTCTCAGGCATGCTGGAGAAGCCAGAATGACTCAAACTTGATTGTTATTTGGGGATGATTGTTGTATTGTTAAGCCACCTTTTGTATGAAGATCATAGTTTTTTTTTGCTAAATGAACTGCCTTTTCACTCCAAAGTTAGAACTAATACAATTAAAATGCAACATGCGGATAAAGAAAGAACTTTCATTTATATAGCACCTTTCACAATCTCAAAATGTTCTAAAGAACTTTACAGCCAATTAAATATTTTTGATGTGCAGTCACTGTTGCAATGTAAGAACTGAGTATTGCTGAAAAAAGAGACACGTCTAAGCTTTTTGTCTTGCAAGAACACTAATACAAGGGGAAGACAACAATTTATACTTTATGTGAAGAGAGTGCTGATTGGTTGTCAAGTGGTGTTGCCATGGAGAATGCACCAGTGATGGTGACTGACAGTTAACTGCCAAGCATTGTTTGAAATTTAAAGCAGGCAGCTTGACTCTGATTGGTCAAGGCATTGCCCTGAGGAATGAGTCAGCGAATGGCTGTCGCTTATTTTGTTTAGCTGAAACAGGCGCAATGTTCTTTTTGTCTGCAAAGAATGCCCTGGGCATTAATAAATGTAGCTTCCAGTACATGTAAATGTGCCACATTGCAAGCCTGACTGACAATGTTAAATTGGTTGTCAGCGTAATCCTTAGCACATTGAAGATTATTCAGCAAATGTTGTCTAATCACGGAATCAAATCCAATGTTGCTTACTGTTTTGAGTTTTGCAAGCCCGGCTGGTTGGGCACAGTCTGTACACTGCCCATTGTGAACAGTGGCTGGGACATTCTATTTGATATGATCCGCCAGTCTTTGGGACGTATGGCCTACATACCGAGCATCACACTGACACTGAAATTCGTGTACCACATGACTCATTTGTGTGATAGGCAATACATCTTTTTGGCTTGATGGCAGCATCTTGTTAATGGCAAAACCATTCGTGTTGTTACTGCATAGTAGCAGCATGAAACAGCTGCTTCACCTTCATTGATTCACCTGTTGCTCAAATTTTTGAGATACCTAGCCCTTCCAGGGTAATCTGAGGTAGACTGGGCACTTTTCAGGGCCAAACATGATGGTCTTAGGCCTATTCGTGAGCTTGTGTGACATACACCGTGAAATGATCTGATCTGATCAGGGTAGCCATTATCCCGCAGGATTCCTTTGATGCACCTATTTCAGCATCAAGCTTGCATGGTGAGCAAATGGCTTGGGCCCTATTTACAAAGTTGCTGATAAGACCAATCTTATATCGCATTGAACTGTAAGAATCCCAATGTGTATACTGACCAGTGAACGTAGGCTTGCAGTCGACCATAATAGAGAATCCCCTGGTAGATTTCTTAACCAGTTCGTCAAGGAAGGACAGTCATTTGACTGCTCCATTTCAAAGGTGAATTTGAGCGATGGAGCCCATTAAGACACGTTAGGAAATTGCTATATGCAGCTGCGGAATTAAATATAGCAAACGTATCATCCACATATCGGAAATATGCGAGAGGTAGGAGGTTAGGTGTCATTCAGTCGAAGACATGATTCTCATGGAATCCAAAAAATATGTTTGCCAGAGCTGGGCCTACAGGGGATCCCATGGAAACACCATCTATTTGGACATACATGGTGTCATTAAAACTGAACTCAACTGTGCGGGTTGCCAAGTTCACAGGTTCATTCAGTGATGGTGGGTATAGATCGCCATAATATAGTGCTACAGTGCAAATATCTATGACTTTCTTAAATGGAACATTGGAGAATAGGCTAGCGATGTCAAATGAGCACATGGACGCAGCATTTTTATCGACATGCGAGTCCTGTATGGCCTTCGCAAATGTGAAGGAGTCCTTCATTATGCACATGAAAAACTTGGTCAAAAAATGTAAGAGATGCCCTAGTCAATTTGCACATAGCAAGCTCCCAGAAACAGCACTTTGATGGAGTCCAGATAATCTAATTCATATGTTGGTTGAGGGATAACTATTGGCCAATAGACCAGGGTGAACTCTTCAAACAATGCTGTGGGATTTTGTGCATCTACCTGAGAGGGCAGACAGGGCCATTGTTTAGTATCTGACCCAAAGATTGGCACCTCCTGAACTGCAGCATACCCTCAGTAGGTATTAGCATGCTCCAGGACCTCTGCATTGGTGACCTTGCTGACCAAGAGATGCCAAGAATATGTCTGAGACAGCGAAGGTAGAAAATCTCAGCCTTTTCTCCTGCCTAGCATATGTTGACCATGTCTCGCCACTGTAGAGGAGTGCAGTGAGGAAGCAGGCTTGGTAGACTTGCAGTTTGGTGTTCTCAGTCAAGCTGCTGTTGTTTCACACTCTCTTACTCAGCTTGGAGATAAAAGCTGCAGCTTTTAGAAACATAGAAAATAGGAGCAGGAGTAGATAATTCGGCCCTTCGAGCCTGCTCTGCCATTCATTGTGATGATGGTTGATCCTCTATCTTAACGCCATACTCCCGTACTCTCCGCATACCCCTTGCTGCCTTTAGAGTCCAGAAATCTATCTATTTCCTTCTTAAATATATTCATATATTCAGTGGCTTAGCCGCTACAGCCTTCTGTGGTACAGAATTAGCCATGTTATACTGCATCTGTCATGTATTTGCCTACTCACCCAACCTGCCGAAATCGCCTTGAAGCCTCTTAACAACTTCCTCACTGCTCACATTCCCACCAAGCTTCATGTCATCAGCAAATTTGAAAATATTGTGTTTGGTTCCCTCCTCCAAACCAGTGATATATATTGTGAATAGCTGGGGCAGAAGCACTGATCCATGTGGTACCGCACTAGTCACCACCTGCCACTCCAAAAAAGACCCATTTTTTCTTACTCTCTGTTTCCTCTCTGCTAACCAATTCTCAATCTCTACCAATATTTTACCTCCAATCCCATGTGCTTTAATTTTACACATTAACCTCTTATGTGGGACTTTATCAAAGGCTCTCTGAAAATCCAATTACACCACATCCACTGATTCTCCCTTATCTATCCTGCTAGTTACGTCCTCAAAGAACTCCAGTAGGTTTGTCAGGCATGATTTCCCTTTCATAAATCCTTGTTGACTTTGCATAATCCTGTTGATATTTTCTAAGGGTCCTGGTATCACATTTTTTATAGTAGACTCTAGTTTTTTTCCTACTACTGAGGTTAGGCTAACTGGTCTGCAATTCACTTTTTTCTCCCTCCCTCCTTATTTAAATAGTGGGGTTACTTTTTCCACCCGCCAGTCTGCCAGGACTGTTCCAGAATCTAAAGAATTTTGGAAAATGACAACCAACCCATCCACTATTTCCAAGGCCACCTCCTTTAGTACCCTGGGGTGTAGGTTATCAGACCCTGGGAATTTCAGTTCCATTAATTTCTCCAGCATTATTGTTTTAGTAATACTAATTTCCTTCAATTCCTCCTTCTCACTAAACCCTTGGTTCCCTAATATTTCTGGAAAGTTATTTGTGTCTTCCTCCATGAAGACAGAACTAAAGTAGTTGTTTACTTGCTCTGCCATTTCCTCATTCTCTATTATAAACTCTTTTGCGACGTGTGTGTTGATTTCAGCATCGATGACCAATTGCTGGTGATTGTGGGGCCTAGATATGTGAAGCTATCCACAGTCTGAAGCGTCACATTGTCAATGCTGATAGATGGTGGTATGGTAACGTCCTGGACATTGACATTAGTTTTCCAGATGAGGGTGGTCAAGCTAAACTCTTTACAGGCGTGAGAAAGTCTATTCATTTGCCACTGCGGGTGTTTCTTGGTATTGAGTGCTAATGTGACGTCGTCAGTGTGGAGCATTTCTCTGATGAGGACTTGGTGCACCTTTGTCCTGGATCACAGATGAGCAAAGGAACAGATTTCTATCAGTTCTGGTATGTAAGTAGGCACCTTGAGCAGATGACTGAAAGCATATGAGAGCAGCAAAGAGAAGAATATGCCAAAGATTGTTGGTGCCAGAGCGAAACCCTGTTTGACCCCACTGCGGATCTCAAAGGATTCCAAAGTTTCCCTTCATAGCTGACCTTACCCTTCATGTTGTCATGGAAAAAAGAGATCATGCTTTGCGGGCAGCTAATTTTTCCAGCAGCTTAAATAGACCACCTCTGCTCACATGGCCGAATCTCTTGGTGAACTTGATGAAGGTAATATGTAGTGGTCTCCTTTATTCATGACACTTCAGAAATGTTTGTGCTGGTTCGGCAAGTTTGACAGCTGGATACTCAAAGAGCTTCTGTATGATGAACTGGCCACTGGGTCACGACCTCCTGGGCATCCATACCCCTGCTACAAGGACACCTGCAAGCGAGGTATGAAGACGGCTGACGTTGACACTGACCATTGGGAGACAGTTGCTGATAGCCGTGACCCCTGGAGGCTGTTTGAAGGGCATTGGAAGAGGCAAGCAGCAACAAAAAGCTCAGAAGAAGGCCTGGAGAAAACAGAGGCCAGTGAATTGTGCACCTCCTCAGCCTACTGACTTCCTATGCAGCAAATGGGGCAGAGACAGCCATGCCAGAGTGGGGCTTCTGAACCACACTAAGCACCATGTTCAACTGAGAGCTGACCACTATTGTGGAACCCATCGTCTTGCGAGATGGAAGGCTGCCACTGCATTGGTCTAGATTTTATGCTCAGCTCTCTGGAGTGAGAGTTGAACCCACAACCTTCTGACTCAGAGGCAGGAATGCAAAAACTGAGCCCCAGCTGACACAGATGCACTAGTTTACTGATTCATGAAAAGAAAAAATCTTTATGAAACATTACACAGAAAACATTTATTAATAATTGATGGAATAGCTCTTTGTCATTCTCCATTGTCCCTATTCCATTCCGCATTCTGTCCATCTCATTCTTGTTATGCTTATTTTTCTTTTTTGGAGAAAAGTACATATAAAATGCTTGTAAACATACATATGCATCCTTATAAATAGTCACCTATTATTAAACTACAGTTTCTGAGTAAGAACTTTGTAAGGTTGAAACCCCACCATGGACTTGAGCACATGGGATGTTAAGGCCAGGTGAGGAGGGGTAAAACTTACTCCCCTATTATACTATGCCAACTTTGACTGTAACAACATTTTTTTTTAAATTTGTTAGGATGAAGGTACTCAATGCCTGTGCTTAACCATTTATGTGCTGATTGCGAAGAAACTAGTCTGGCAGGTTTTCTTGAGTTTACAGCGAATAAAGGTAGATAAATCCCCCGGGCCTGACATGATATTCCCTCGGACCTTGAGGGAGACTTGTGTAGAAATTGCAGGGGCCCTGGCAGAAATATTTAAAATGTCCTTAGCCACGGGTGAGGTGCCGGAGGATTGGAGGGTAGCTCATGTTGTTCCGTTGTTTAAATAAGGCTCCAAAAGTAAACCAGGTAATTACAGGCCAGCGAGCCTGATGTCAGTAGTAGGTAAATTATTGGAAGGTGTTCTGAGAGATCAGATATACAATTATTTGGACAGCCAAGGGCTGATTAAGGATAGTCAGCATGGCTTTGTGCATGGTAGGTCGTGTTTAACGAACCTTGTAGAGTTTTTTGAGGAGGTTACCAAGAAAGTAGATGAAGGAAAGGCTGTGGATGTTGTCTACATGGACTTTAGTAAGGCCTTTGACAAGGTTCCACATGGGAGGTTAGTTCAGATGGTTCAGACACTTGGTATCCATGGAGAGGTTGTAAACTGGATTTGAAATTGGCTGTGTGGGAGAAGACAGAGAGTGGGAGTGGATGATTGCTTCTCAGACTGGAGGTCGGTGACTAGTGGTGTGCCTCAGGGATCTGTGCTGGGACCATTGTTGTTTGTTGTCTATATCAATGATTTGGCGGAAAATGTGGTAAATTGGATCAGCAAGTTTGCTGATGACACTAAGATTGGAGGCGTTGTGGACAGCGAGGAAGGCTTTCAAAGCTTGCAGAGGGATCTGGACCAACTGGAAAAATGGGCCAGAAAATGGCAGATGGAATTTAATGCGGAAAAGTGTGAGGTGTTGCATTTTGGAAGGACAAACCAAGGTAGGACATACACAGTAAATGGTAGGGCTCTGAGGAGTGCGGAGGAACAAAGGAATCTGGGAGTTCAGCTACATAATTCCCTGAAAGTAGCGTCTCAGGTAGACTGGGTTGTAAAGAAAGCTTTTGGCATACTGGCCTTCATAAATCAAAGTATTGAGTGTAGGAGTTGGGATGTTATGGTGAGGTTGTATAAGACATTGGTGAGGCCAACTTTGGAGTATTGTATGCAGTTCTGGTCACCTAACTACAGGTAGGATATCAGTAAGATTGAGAGAGTGCAGAGAAGATTTACTAGGATGTTGCCGGGTCTTAAAGGGTTGAGTTACAGGGAAAGATTAAACAGGTTAGGACTTTATTCCTCAGAGCGTAGAAGAATGAGGGGAGATTTGATAGAAGTTTACAAAATTATGAGGGGTATAGACAGAGTAAATGCGAGTAGGCTCTTTCCATTTAGATTAAGAGAGATAAACATGAGAGGACATGGCTTTAGGGTGAAAAGGGAAAGTTTTAGGGGGAACATTAGGGGGAACTTCTTCACTCAGAGAGTGGTGAGAGTGTGGAACGAGCTACCGTCTGACGTGATAAATGCGGGCTCACTCTTAAGTTTAAGAATAAATTGGATAGATACATGGATGGGAGAGGTCTGGAGGGTTATGGACTAGGTGCAGGTCAATGGGACTAGCGGAATAATATTTCGGCACAAACTAGGAGGGCCAAATGGCCTGTTTTCTGTGCTGTAGTGTTCTATGGTTCTAAAACAAAAAAGGGGCAAGTTTTTAAGGAGTTAAAAACCCACCCAGCTACAGATCGAAACCCGCATCTCAACCTTTGCAGCACACACACCCACACACACAAGCATGCAGAATTACAGCAGAAAGTTACTTTCCTGGCCAAATTAAAGTTCAATGCAAAAAGGAGAAAAAAAAGAGTTCACTGTTTATGAGTACTTTGTGGTATCTGTGGCTCCAGCAGATGTTTCCACGATGGTATTGAAAATTCGCCGGAGTTGAAGCCCATGTAAATGGCAAATTCTGGAGACAGTCTGTTTTTAAAAATGTAGTCTGTCTTTTTCAAAAGTTGATGATTTTTGCACCTGAGGTTCCTATTGTTTAAAAATTTTCTATCTTTGCGCTGGATTTCAAACTTTAATATAGATAGGGTCTTGAACTTGGGAGACAAGGGGAGGAGAGCATTATTGCCCTTTTGGCAAGTTTCTTATAGACTATTGTTTAGCAGCTTGCATGCTGTAATAAAAGAGGTTTCAAAACATGGTTATTCTAGTCACATGACCTCTCTCCCTATAATGACTTCAAAAGGTATTTGCTTAGCTCATATCTGGACAGACCTCGGCAATCGCAGCCCTGTCGACCTTGCAAAGTCCTCCTTACTAACATCTGGGGACTAGTGCCAAAATTGGGAGAGTTATCTCACAGACTAGTCAAGCAACAACCTGACATAATCATCCTCACAGAATCATACCTTACAGAAAATGTCCCAGACTCCACCATCACCATCCCTGGGTATGTCCTGTCCCACCAACAATACAGACCCAGCAGAGGTGGTGGCACAGTGGTATACAGTCAGGAGGGAGTTGCCCTGGGAGTCCTCAACATCGACTCTAGACCCCATGAAGTCTCATGGCATCAGGTCAAACATGGGCAAGGAAACATCCTGCTGATTACCACCTACCGCCATCCCTCAGCTGATGAATCAGTGCTCCTCCATGCTGAACATCACTTGGAGGAAGCACTGAGGGTGGCAAAGGCGCAGACTGTTCTCTGGGTGGGGGACTTCAATGTCCATCACCAAGAGTGGCTCAGTAGCACCACTACTGACCGAGCTGGCTGAGTCCTAAATGACGTAGCCGCTAGACTGGGTCTGTGGCAGGTGGTGAGGGAACTAACAAGAGGGGAAAACATACTTGACCTCATCCTCACCAACCTGCCTGCCACAGATGCATCTGTCCATGACAATATCAGTAGAAGTGACCGCCACATAGTCATTGTGGAGACAAAGTCCTGCCATCACATTGAGGAAATCCTTTATCGTGTTGTGTGGCACCACCACCGTGCTAAATGGGGTTAGATTTTGAACATATCTAGCCACTCAAGACTGGGCATCCATGAAGTGCTGTGGGCCATCAGCAGCAGCCCTGATCATTGTTTTTATGGTTTGGTGGTACTGTTCTAAAGTTCTTTGTGACTGTGGGTGGTATGCTGAGGATTTTAGCTGGGTTACACCCAGGTTACCCATGACTTCCCGGAATATTATGGATATGAAATTTGAGCCCTGATCCAATTGGATCTTGGTGGGCAGCCCATTTTGAGTAAAGAATTGATAATTGTGTTAATTGCTCCATCACTCCCTTGGCAAAGATAGCTCTCAGGGGAATGGCCTCTGGGAATTAGGTAGCTACATCAATCATACTAAGGATATACTGGTTTGTTTTCAGCAGGGGTCCAACACAATCCACTCGCACCTCGCTGAAGGGTTCCCCAAAGGTGGGCATGGGAATTGTAGGTGCAGATATAATTGCAGACTCCGGGTTCTGGACTAGCTGACAGGTGTGGCAGGTCTTGCAGAACCTCACCACATCTTTGTGCAGGTGTGACCAGTAAAAATGATGGCACATGCGGGCTTGTGCTGCTTGACATGTCGAGCCTTTTGGGATTTTGTGGGCTAGCCTCAATATTTCCCCTCAGTACCTCGGCAGCACCACTACCTGGTGGACCACTGTTCCACTCCTTGTCTGCTGGTCTGTGAGGGGGCCTCCACTTCCTCATCAGTACCTTGTTTTTAAAATAACAGCACTCCACAACTCCCTCCGCTTCAGCTTCAGTTTGGGCAGTCTGTGCTAACATTTTTAGCACTGGGTCAGCTTGTTGAGCCACAGCCAAGGAAAACCTACTCATTACATCCTTAGGATCTTCTAAACTTCTAAAAAAAGATTTCAGAAAACCAGACGGTGGTGTCACCCATCTGCAATGCCAGTTTGACCTCTACTGACGGAAATTGTTTGGCCATAGACCGAGTTACCACATAGTCAGGAACATTGCCAGGGACTTTCTCCTGCAGCTGCTCTGACCTCACTCGGCTGCTCTAAAGCCACTGGGGGTTGCTACCACCTTTTATCCTGTCAGGTCACTGCCGAGCAGCAGGCCAACTATGTCAAAAACAAAAACAGAATTACCTGGAAAAACTCAGCAGGTCTGGCAGCATCGGTGGAGAAGAAAAGAGTTGACGTTTCGAGTCCTCATGACCCTTCAACAGAACTTCTGTTGAAGGGTCATGAGGACTCGAAACGTCAACTCATTTCTTCTCCGCTGATGCTGCCAGACCTGCTGAGTTTTTCCAGGTAATTCTGTTCTTGTTTTGGATTTCCAGCATCTGCAGTTTTTTGTTTTTATCTCTGTGTTTAATTGACGGCCAACAGTGTCAATAGGTAAACTGGGGAGGACTGGTCCTGAAATAAGGTCGCACTCCAGGTGCATCCTGTATAAAGGTATGGGCATGTACTTCCCCTTGATAGCTGTTCCCAGCTCTTTGGCCTGTACTGCAGTCTCTGGGGGAAAGGTCATGCGTCTTCCCAGCAGTAGGGATTGGCTGGCTTCGCTATCCTTCAGTATGACTACGGGCTCACTCATCTCGTTCTGGGGAAATGGGGACACTTTTCCTTCTGACACAAAATCATTGTACCTGTCAGGGACTTTGTATAACTCACCCACACTCACTGGGAGTTTGCTTACAGGGACTTGCTGCTGCGGCCAGAGCCATAGCCTGGTCTGCTATGTTCTCTGCCTGACCCACTTTCTCTGCAATCGGCCTACGTGTTCCATTAAATCCTACAGGCTTTCCCCATAACTTCCAACAATCAGCAGGAAGATGCCCAGCCTTATGACAATTGAAATACACAGGCTTCCAAGCCTCACTCAAAAATAGAGAGTTCATTGTTCATGAGTCCTTTACTGGTATCTTTGGTTGAGGCAGATCTTTCCACGATGGTCTTGAAAATTCACTGGAGTTGAAGTCCATGTAAACTACAAGCTCTGGAGACAGTATCTTTTAAAAAACGTAGTCTGTTTTTTCCAAAAATCGATGACTTTTGCACCTGAGGTTCCTTTCATTTTAAAATCCTCTTATCTCTTTGCTAGACTTCAAACTTTAATAGAGATCATGCCTTGGGCTTGGGATAGAAGGGGAGAGGGAGAGTATTACTGTCCCTTTGGCAGATTTCTTCCAGATTATCGTTTAGCAGCTGTAATTGAAGAGATTTCAAAAAATGATTATTCTAGTCATATGACCTCTCTCTTCATAATGATTTCAGAAGGTGTTTGTTTCGCTCATGTCTGAACAGACTATGACTACTGTTCTAAGGTCAGGGTGAGTAGATTCTGCAATGTTAAAAGCAAAAAACTGCGGATGCTGGAAATCCAAAGCAAAAACAAAAATACCTGGAAAAACTCAGCAGGTCTGGCAGCTTGTTGTGAGAGGAGTTTAAGGAGAAATTGTTCATTGTGAGAACAAGTTCAGCCAGACGGAGGAGAGTAGTGGTGGATGGGGATTGTTCGGGCCTCTGTTTGAGGAAGAAGCGGAGAGCCCTCAGACCATCCCGGTGGGGGATGGAGGTGTAGAGGGATTGGATGTCCATGGTGAAGAGGAGGCGGTTGGGGCAAGGGAACTGGAAATTGTTGATATGGTGTAGGGTGTCAGAGGAATCACAGATGTAGGTGGGAAGGGACTGGACAAGGGGAGAGAGAATGGAGTCAAGATAGCAAGAAATGAGTTCCGTGGGGCAGGAACAGGCTGACACGATCGGTCTGCCGGAACAGTCCTGTTTGTGGATTTTGGGTAGGAGGTAGAAGCGGGCTGTCTGAGGTTGGGAGACTATCAGGTTGGAAGCTGTGGAAGGAAGATCTCCAGAGGAGATGAGGTCAGTAACAGTCCTGGAAACAATGGTCTGCAATGTGCCAGCTATTAAATTCTGAACAATCCATTGTCCATCTTGGTGAGATAGGAAGAACATCTTTCCCTATAGCTATTGTCCTGGTAGACTTTCTGTCTCCGCTTGAGAGGTAACCCTATAGAAATGCAAATGTGAGGTCCAGTACAATTTCAGTAATCTTTTGAAGTAGTTCTTGATATCAGCATGTGTGAAATTCCTTCGGAAGATGTCTGTTCCCTTTTTATCCCACTTGGCTGGAATGCAAGTTGTATAGTCTGGCTAGCTGGCAGTTCTTCATTATCCTAATAGGGTAAAAGTTTACTGTTTAAAAAACACTCTAGGAGTTCCCCTTTTCCCTCAGAGACCCTCCCACGCTCCAGTTCATGACACCAGATTCACAAGTGTATGGCTTGAACAGAATGACCAGCGAGACATGTTTCTTCTGATAATTCACAATTGCTCTACTGAATCACTCGCAACCTAACAGGACAAAACCCAAAATTTAAAACAAGCTGATCCCAGTACCCGGCACAAAGTCACCACAACTCGGTTAAAACTTGCAAGAACACAGGCAAAATACCACGTCCTGTCATAGAGTTATGCACCATAGAAACCGGCCCTTCGGCCCATCATTTCCATGTTGGCCATCGATCACCTATCTATTCTAATCCCATTTTCCAGCACTTGGCCCATATCCCTGTATGCTATGGTATTTCAAGTGCTCATCTAAATACTTCTTAAATGCTGTGAGGAACCTGAAACCTTAAGAAAAAAACCCTCAGACCAATATCACCAAGATATGGCTGAAACAAGTTACAAGGTACTGGCAAAAAACACCATGTTTTCACCCCAAACCTTCACTAAACCTACAGACCAATATCACTACGATTTGGCTGAAAACACTTACAATCCCCAACATAGCTAATCTGAACGGTGTTGACTGTAGACCTGAGTCAAGGTGACCAAACTCTACCCTTCTTCCAACTGCAGCCCAAAACATCAGATCTGCTCTTCTTTTATAATAATTTAACTCAGACATGACAAAACATATGTCCTGTTGTTCCAATATCCATTTAGTTGATTCCACACAAAGCCCACTCAAAAGTCATCAGCTCCTGCTGGTTGAAACAATACAGTGTTTTCCGTGGAAGATGTATCTAGATGAATATTATCAGTTCTCATTGTAAGAGCAATTCTCCTGCTGTTTGAAGTGGCAAGGTTACAGCACAATAACAGCACCTGGCTCCAAAGTTAATGAGGTTTTGAATGACCCTATTCCAGTACTAAAAACAAAAAAACTGAGGATGCTGGAAATCCAAAACAAAAACAGGATTACCTGGAAAAACTCAGCAGGTCTGGCAGCATCGGCGGAGAAGAAAAGAGTTGACGTTTCGAGTCCTCATGACCCTTCGACAGAACTTGAATCAAAGTTCACTCAAGTTCTGTCGAAGTGTCATGAGGACTCGAAACGTCAACGCTTTTCTTCTCCGCCGATGCTGCCAGACCTGCTGAGTTTTTCCAGGTAATTCTATTCCAGTACTATTGTCTGTGGTGGTTGAATAACTCCTTGAGTGTATTGTATTGATGACATGTCCTTTGTGTCATTGTATTGCATAATCAGACTTCTTGACTGCGTTATTCAACTTCCAAACCCTTTTGATAAGTCACTGTGTTTTCACTAAATGTCTGAATTAACCCCTTTCTGCCCAGCCCTGTACTGCTGACTGCAGCTTATTTGAAATTTATAGATCCAACCATGAAGTCAAAACATGTCCGTGGGTTTGAAATTATGTTCCATAAATTTTCCAGTTGGAGGGGATTTCGATCCTACAATCCTGCCAATAAAAGAATTAAAAATTGTACTTTTTTAAAAGATCATCCTCATAACAGAGCTGGAAGCTTTCTCAGAGTGGCTGTCACTCACTGCCATAATCTTTGCTGTGTGGTGGAAATCCCAATTATGTGATGGATAGGGTCTGTCTGGACATGAGCTCCAGTGTATTGCCGGAAGATTGCTATGGTATTGGAGATACCCATTTTGAAATGAGATGTTAAAACAAAGTTTTGTCTACCTGGTCAGGTAGATACAGATAAACATAAGATAATACATTTTGGCAAAAAAATTATGGCGGTCACCTGTAACTTAGATAACAAGAATGTAAATGGGGAAGAGGGAAAACAGAATCTGGGAGTATAAATTAAAAGTTGCAACACTGATCAATGAGGCCATAACAATTGCAAACTAAACATGAGTTTATTTGTGGAGGGATAGAATTGAAATGTAAATAAATTTGGCTAAACTTGTATCAAACCTTGGGTAGAACTTGGGGTACCATGTGCAGTTCTCATTGCCATATTATAAAAAGGATATTGAGGTACTAGAGAAGGTGCAAGAATGATATCAGGACTGTAGGGTTATATGTAACAGGAAAGGATAAACAGGCTGGGTCTCTTCTTTTGAAAAGAGAATGCTGAAGGGTGACCTAATAGAGGCTTTTAAAATTCGAAATGGATTTATAGACACAGAGTGAATGTTTCCTGTTGCAGGGAAGAGTAAAATTGGAAGCCATCAATATAAGTCACCAAGAAATCAAATAGGTAATTCTAAAGAAATCTTTTTGTCCAGAGACAGGAGAGAATATGGAACTCACTACCTCAGAGAATGACTGAGGTGAATATTATAAGTCTTTTAAGGTAAGCCTATGGGGGATAAGGGAATAGAGGGATAGATGAGGAAGGATGTAAGCAGCCTCTCATAATTCTATAATGAGCTGGATGGGACAAACAGTCTGTTTTAGTGCTGTATATTCTATGTAATTCTATGTAACATAGAAGATCCCCTTGCTGTCCACAACAGAATAATTTGCTTTTCATCTAATTTGCTGTTTATAAAAATTTGCTGTGCAAAATTCGTTGCTCGTTTATTACAAAACAACAGTGCCTACACTTGAAAAGTAACCTGTTGATAGTTAAGTGCTTTGAAAGGGAAACAAAAACAAAGACTTGCAATTCTATAGCACCTTTCAACGTTTTCAGGATGTCACCTGGGAAGGCAACTTTCTTAGATCTGCTCCCACTCCACTGTATGGTGGAAATCCCAGTCATGTGACAGAAAGGGAGCACTTCACAGGTAATACTCAGCAGGTCTGGCAGCATCGGCGGAGAAGAAAAGTGTTGACGTTTCGAGTCCTCATGACCCTTCAAAGGGTCATGAGGACTCGAAACGTCAACTCTTTTCTTCTCCGCTGATGCTGCCAGACCTGTTGAGTTTTTTCAGATAATTCTGTTTTTGTTTTGGATTTCCAGCATCCGCAGTTTTTTTGTTTCTACTTCACAGGTAATGCCTGGTCCTGATCTGGCCTGACACTCCAGTCTACTATTGCGTGATTGCGAAGGTATTGGAGGTACCTGTTTTGAAATGAGATATTAAATTAAATTAAGTTTGGTTCAATCAATTACTGCATTTGATGCATTTTGAACTGAGTTCATCATAACTTCCTTGCTTTTGAATTCTATGTCCCTATTAATAAAGCTCAGAATCATGTATGCTTTATTAGCTGCTTTCTCAACTCACCTTCAATGATTTGTCCACTTACATCATGGAGAGGGTGCAAAAATAAATCACGAGAATGGTTCCAGGAATGAGGGTTTGTGGATAGATTGGAGGAGCAGGAGCTGGCCACATACATCCCTGGCTCCTTCACGCCCCTTAGAATTATATCCTTTGTAAGTATAAGGGTCTGGCACATATAGGGTAAATGTGGGACTGAGTACAGTACTACCCACATAGTGATGTAAGAAGGCATATGACACAGACAGTGTAGTCTTGAGCAGAGATGACTAAAGACATAGACATGGAGATAGCTCCTTGCCTGTACCCTTTACTGTACATATGTATATGGTTACAAGTTATTAATAAAAAATTGCTGTTAACCTACTCAAGGCTACAAAGACTTCTTAAGAGACACCATTCTGTGAAAAACACCCTCCCAACACACTTTATTTTATTTTGCCTCTCATTATTCCTCCTACCAAAATGAATTACTTCACATTTCTCTGCTTAAATTTCACCTGCTACTTATTTACCCATTCCAACAACATCTTTATGTCCTTCTGAATTTTAACACTATAGGAATATAGGACATAGGAGCAGGAGTAGGTCATTCAGCCCTTTGAGCCTGCTCTGCCATTCAATAAGATCATTGCTAATCCTGTTGTGGTCTCAATTCCACTTTTCTGTCTGCTCCCCATAACCCTTGACCCCCTTGTCTATCAAAAATCTGTCTAACTTGGATATATTTGCCTTGAATATATTCAATGACCCAACCTCCTCCTCTCTCCGCAGAAGAGAATTCCACGTATTAAAGATCCTCTGACAGAAAACATTTCTCCTCGTCTCCCTCTTAGAATGGAGACTCCTTGTACTTCAACTGTGCCACTTAGTTCTAGTCTCCACAAGTGGAAACATCCTCCTGGTATCTACCCTATCAAGTCTCCTCAGGATCTTATATACTCCTAAGTACCTCCTGAATAATTATAGTATTGACCCCCACCACCCCCCCACCACCCAGACCCCACACTGGAACTGCTCTCCCCGCCCTCCATGCCCCAACTACCCTCCTGACCCCCTGAACACTTCCACCTCCCGCCACACCCCAACCACCCACAAACCCCAGCTCCCCAAAATCCCCCCCAAAACCTCCTCCCAACAGAGGGGAGGTGATGGCATAGTGGTTTGTTGCTGGACTAGTAATCCAGATACAGGGGACCTGGGTTCAAATCCCACCAAGTCGAATTCAATAAAAAATCTGGCATAAAAGTCTAATAGCAACCATGAAACCGTTGTTGATTATTGTAAAAACCCATCAGGTTCACAATTGTCCTTTAGGGAAGAGAATCTGCCATCTCTATATGTGACTCCACACACACAGCAATGTGGTTGACTCTTAAATGCCCTCTCAGGGATGGGCAATAAATGCTGGCCTAACCAGTGACATCCACATCCCATGAATAAAAAAAAAAAATGCCCTGTAATGCTCCTGACCTCCCCCCTCAAACTATGCCCTGACTCCCCAACTACTCTCCTGGCCCTGATAAACCCCCAGCTCCCCTGCCCTCTGACACCTGAACCCTCCCTGCTGACCACCTGACCCTTCTCCTCCCAACCATCTGACACCACCTGCCATCCCCGCCCCCACGCTAAACACCCTACCCACTTACCTTCTCCCAGGCTTCTCAAAGTGGCTGGGACCTTTAAACTTGAGGCAGCTAATGATGTAATGTAAAAAGGGGGCATGGCTTCACTTCCCTTGATGCTGCTGCTCGGCACTGCACATTCCCTGGGATGGAATATCAGGTGAGAAATGTACAGCTCCCGACCTGGGTAAATAAAAAGGAGTGGAGTGTCAGTCTGACAGTAATTGGAAGTTCTGGTCCTCTCTCCTTTTTCAAATAAGGAGACCAAAACTGTGTTCCAGGTGTGGTCTCACCAATGTCCTGTAAAACCTCCCCACTTCTATATTCCATTACCCTTGCAATAAAGGCCAACATAACTTTTGCCTTCCGAATCACTTACTGTACCTGCATACTAAGTTTTTGTGATTCATTCACCAGGACAGCCAAATCCCTCCATACCGCCAAGTTCTTCAATCTCTCCCCATTTAAGTAGTATATTCCTTTTCTATTCTTCCTGTCAAAGTGGACAAGTTCACATTTTCCCACGTTATATTCCAAGTTCACATTACACTATCCTCTTCACAGTTCAAAATACTTCCAAGTTCTGCGTCATCTGCAAATTTTGAAATTGTGCCCTGTACGCCCAAGTTTAGGTCAGTAATACATAACAAGAAAAGCTGGGGTCCTAATGCTGACGCTGGGGACCCCCCCACTATAAATCCTCCTTCAGGCTGAGAAACAACTGTTCACCTCTACTCTCTGTTCCCTGCACTCAGCCAATTTTGTATCTGTACTGCTCCTGTCCCTTTTATTCCATGAGCTCTAATTCTGCTCACAAGCTTGTTATGTGGCATTTTATCAAATGTCTTTTGGAAATTCATGTACACCATATCAGCCAGGTTACCCTCATCAACTCTCTCTGTTACCTCATCAAAAAGCTCAAGCAAGTTAGTTAAACATGGTTTGCCCTTAACAAATCCATGTTGGCTTTCCTTAATTAATCCACTTTTGCCCAAGTGAGTATTAATTTTGTCCCAAATTACCATTTTTAAAAGTTTCCCCACCACTGAGATTAAATTGACTGGTCTGAGTGTTGCTGGACGAACCCTTCCATCTTTTTTTGAACAAGGATGTAACATTTACAGTTCTCCAGTTGTCTGGCATGACTCCTCTATCTAAGATGTATTAGAAAATTATGGCCAGTGCCTCCGCAATTTCTGTATCCAGTGCCTTCAGGCATTTCTTGATATTAGGTGGAGTGAATTGAATTGGCTGAAAACTGGCATCTGTGATGCTGGGGCCTCAGGAGAAGGCTGAGATGGATCATCCACTTGGCACTTTTGGCTGAAGATTGTTGTAAATGCTTCAACCTTGTATTTTTCATGATTTGCCCCCCCTCCCTGCCCCCTATCATTGAGGATGGGGATATTTGTGGAGCCTCCTCCACCTATTAGTTGTTTAATTGTCCACCATCATTCATGGCTGGATGTGGCAGGACTGCAGAGCTTAGGTCTGATCTGTTGGCTGTGGGATTGCTTAACTCTGTCTATTGCATGCTGCTTCTGCTGTTTGGCATGCAAATCATTCCGTGTTGTAGCTTCATCAGCGTTGGTACCTCACTTTTAGGTCTGCCTGGTGCCGCTCCTGCAATACTCTCCTGCACACTTCACTGAACCTGGCTTGTTCCCCCGGTTTTATGGTAATAGCAGTGTGAGGGATATGCTGGGCCTTCAGGTTACAAATTATGGCTGAATACAATTCTACTGCTGCTGATGGCCCATGGTCCCTTTCAGTTGACCAGTTTTGAGCTGTCAGATCTGTTCTGAAGCTATCCCATTTAGTATAGCCAGCAGTGCCAGACAACATGATGGAGGATATCCTCAGTGTGAAGACAGGCCTTCATTTCCCGAAGGGCTGTGTGGTGGTCACTCCTACCAGCACTGTCAAGGAAAGACACATCTGCAGTTTGACTGCAGAAGGTGAGGTCAAGTAGGTTTTCCCCCTCTTGTTGGTACTCTCACCAACAGCTGCAGGCCCAATCTGGCAGATAAATCCTTCAGGACTTGGCCAGCCCGGTCAGTTGTGGTACTACTGAGTCATTTTTGGTTGATGGGCATTGAATAACCTCACCCAGAGTATTGTGCTCTTGCTAATTTAAGGTTGAAAACCAAAATGTTGTCAATGACCACTCTTTCCTGCAACAGAAAAAGTTTGATAAAGTTCAAGCTTTGGAATCCAGAGTTTCAGAATGGCTTTGTTGTGCTATGATGCTTTCATTCAGTGATTACAGGTTAATGCGGGTGAATCTGAATGACAGTGCACTTTGCTTTTAAAGAATTGCTTTGTTTCTTCTGTCTTAGTCACTTCCTGGTGACTTGACAGATGCAGTACAGTGAATTTAGACAAATATAATTAACATAATATGTGAAAAAACTGCTACCAGCGTTAACTGTGGAATTTATTCACTTTGTACTAAATTGCAGTGATTAGAAACATGAAGCTGGCTTTTATTTATAAAAGCAAATATACTTAATTATCCCTGAGACATTATGCACTGGATCTATTTTTGTACTATTTCGGCTTCACGATCTTATCTTTTCATTGCTAAGTAATGGCTTACCATGGTGCAGGAGCGATGTATCAACTTTATTAGCCACAGTTAGCTAATTCAGTACCCACGCTTTATTCACAGATGCAGCACCAATACCATATTAAGTCTAACTTGGGTCACTGGGCTACCAACTAGTTTAGCACTATAATTTTACACGGTTACTGTTTTTCTTATGCTTTAGTCACCATAAATCCGTGATTAACAGTTGTAAGCCCCAACTCTAACTAGATTCAAATACATTTCAAACAGAAATCTATTTGTGATGTGAAATGAATTCTCAGAAAATTGGTTCTGAATGATGGATTCAGAGTAACAGTAGTGTTCAACAGCTAACTCTTAATTGGAGACTTCCATCTACCGGCTTTGTGATCCATAAAAAGAGGGAAATGTGTACAGAGTGGTAGTAGTTTGAAAGCAGAGAGATATGTAATGTTAGTTCCCTCAATAATTGATTGTTTTCCAAAATTCAAAGATTTAGCCTATATATCAACACAAGGGTATTAAAACAATTGAAATAAAATGGAAAATGCTGGAAGCACTTCTGGGTCAAGCAGCATCTGTGGGGAGAGAAACAGAGCGAATGTTTCAGGCAACCAGTCATCAGAAAAGTACAGACTTTTTTGCCTGACAAGAGACCATCAATCTGAAACTTTAATTCCAATTTTCTCTCTACAAATTCAGCTTGACCGGCTGAGTATTTCCTGCATTTTCTGTTATTATTCCAGATTTCCAGCATTTACAATATTTTCCTTTTAATAAAGCAACTACATTGCTGGAGGCAAAAACTTTAAATCTATAGTTTATTCTGTGCCTTGAAAACATTTAGTTACAGTATCGCAGTGTTTTTTTCAATTGCTTTTAGTACTTTAACTTCTAGTTGTTTTGTTGTACAGAACTTGAGTGTTGATGAAAAAAGAGACACATTGTCAAAACTTTTTGTCTTGCACTCATCAGGACAGATGCAAGAATACCAAATCTCAAAGGGAACAACAATTTACACACTGCATGAGAAGAAGGTTTCCACTTTCCACCCAGTCAGCACCCTCTTCTCATGCAGTATAAATTGTTGTTCTCTTTGAGATTTTGTATTCTTGCATCTGTACTGATGAGCGCAAGATGAAAAGTTTCAACAGCATGTCTCTTTTCTCAACTGTAACTTTTACAGAACTACCTACTTTTAGTTGCCTTCGAACAAATATTGTGAATAAATTAGATATTTAGTGATGTACATATATGGTAAAACTCTATGATTTGGAAAATATAAATACTTCATTAGATGCACAATTGCAAACTATAAGAATACAGCACTTTACTAGTTTATATAGATATGTAAGAATAGTAAAACTCAGAGACATCATTGGCATGAATTTAAGTGGCTGGATGAGGTAAATGGTTTGAATGACCTTTTCTCATTCCTTGTTTTATCAGAAAATCGATTAGTAACCAACTTTTTGTTTTTAACTTATATTGTTATTAATGGGATGGCGGAAAAGCTAAACAATATGGCAAGAAAAAATATTGATTTGAATCTGCTATGAATTTCCCTAACAACTATTCAGTAGAGAAGGGCAGTGTTCAAAGAAACACAGCTTCAGCCTCAAGCAAAAGGATTAATCAGCTTGTTAGGAGAGGCAGTTTCAAGCTAGACTTTGGAAAATCTTGTCAATCTAACAAATACAAAGGGAAGTGAGGTTTTTTTGATTAATGGTGCTGCATTTTAAGGAATAAGTGCCAATTACCCTTACCCTGGTCAATTTCCCTTCAATGCTCTCAGCTGAAGTAACTCTATTCCATGTCTTCCTTGATCAGTCCATATTGCAAAGACATTTTGACCTTGCTGAAGGTCCTTGTGACCTTGAGAATGTCTTTCCTCTCCCCCCTCCCCGGTATTTCTCTTTTCCTCTCCAATGATCTTGCCAGCTCAAAATAGCACTCTATAAATGGATTATATGAAAGAACTCTTTTCTTCATTAAATGTAATTAGCTGGCTATGATATGAAAAAAACCAACTTATGCCTTTAACATTACAAATGCATCGAATACCAAACCTGCAGCCTCAACTGCCTAGAAAATATGGGCAGCAGACGCATGGGAACACCATCACTGGCAAGTTTCCCTCCAAGTCACGCACAATCCTGAGTTGGAAATATAAAAGCCTCCTTCACTGTCACTGGTCAAAATCCTGGAATTTCCTCTCTAACAGCATTGTGGGTGTACCCTTAACACACAGACAGCAGTGATTCAAGAAAGCATCTCACCACTATCTTTGCACGGGCATTTAGGGATGGACAATAAATGCTAGCCTTGTCAGCAAGGCCATATCCCATGAATGAATTAAAAAAAGGATATCTTTATTGAATTTGCAAACTTTTCAGCTCATTGTTAATTCCATCCCCATTAATTTTTGCTGTATTCAACAGTTTAAGAAAGGAACATGGTAATCAGATCCAAGTTTTTCCTCTGGTTTTACTGTAGTCATGCTAAAAGGTTCACTTTGGAGACTATACAGTGTTCCAGAAGAAAATAGAACATTTTCACTTCACATCTGGAAAAACATGCTCCATCTATATCCGTGAAAATTTGGGTCAGTGGTTGTACAGTGGTGATAGTTCTCAGTCGAAAAATTGTGGACTTAAGTCCCGGTCCAATACTTGAACACAGGTCAACACTTCAGTGCCATACAGAGGGAGTGCTTTATTGGTGGAAGTGCTGTCTTTTGGATTAGATGTTAAACCAAGGCCCCATTCAAAATAATTCAGAGCACTCTTTGAAGAAAAGTGGGGAGCTCTCTAGATACCCTAAGCCCCAACCAACACAATAAATAAAACAGGTTATCTGGACATGTTTGTCCAATTGATGTTTCTGGAATCTTGCTGTGTGGAAAATATATATTAACAGTGACAACAGTTAATTAACATTAACTCATTAGCTGTGAAGTGCTTTGGGATATCTGGGGGATGCAAAATGTGCAAAATATATGCAAATTCTTTCTTCTTAACTGAGCAGATTGACGTGAAACTCAACATTTTCAGCTTTTTTCTGAGCTCAAGGTATGGCATGGCACAAAATAGAGCCAGGTAGAGGGGCTGGGATTATGGTTTGAGTTCTGTTGCTGAAGGTTCATGTAAACATTAGTAACCTTCACAGTAACCCTCCTTGTCTGAAATAAATGGATAAAATTAACTTGCTTTAAAAATCAATTTTATAGGAATTTAGGAACAAGAGAAAATCATTCGGCCACTTAATTCTGCCTCATCACTCAATTGGATCATAGCTGACTGTTACCTCACTCCACTTACACTCCTTTGCTCCATATCCCTTGGTAGCTATATATAACAATCTCTATCTTTAAAGCTCCAATTGATCCAGCTTCCGCAGCCTTCTGAGGGAAAGAATTCCAGATTTCTCCTGCCCTTAATGGGGAAAAGTGCTTCCCAAATTTCCCCCTAAATGGCCTGGCTCTAGTTTTAAGATTATGTCACCTCATTCATTGTTTCCCCAGCAGAGGAAGTAACTTCTCTCCATCTCCATCTACTAAAATTTAAAACTTCTCGATCAGACCATTCCTCAATCTTCTATACTCAAACGCTTGATGCTTGGTGCTCACTTTAAAAGTTATTAGCTGCCGTGGGGTCTGATTTTAATTCTGTGCAAGTGGAAGGGTTTTGAACGAGTCAAAATCTCACCCCATGGCCCAAAAGTGAAATGGTGACTCCTGTCACCTTGGATTTTCTGACCCCTTTACTAATCCATAGTATAAATGCATACTACCAATAGGTAGGCACATTTAGCTGGCAGAGCTATAAGTGCAGAGATTACAATACTAACGTGAACTGTGTATCTTTATTGATCTTTTGTTGAGTTGACTGTTTTACTGAGCAGCAGGAGTGTGATGCTGGTGGGAAGGGTTTGTTTGTTTTTCAATCATTATCAGACTTAGACACTCATCCAAGTATATTTTAACTGCGCACCACAAATGACCATCTATATGCCAAAATTTGTCTAAGATAAGCAAAATCTTACATGGCAGAGAGGTTGGTGTATCCCTTACTGTGGATAAATTAAAGGATCTGCGAACAAGCCAACCCTGTGGGAAACTTGGGCAACTGGTTAATGAGACCTAAGTAACTGATATTTACTAAATAGGGTCTTTAACTGCAATGATGCCATCAAAGTGGTTAATGTGTTGACAATTTCACAAGGCATCATTTTCCCACACTGTGATTTAGTGAAAAATTTATGTGTTACGCTCCAAGTACAAAGCATGAATGCTCCCCTGATTGAGTGTTTACAATGCACAGCTAAAGAAAAAAAACTTGCGGCCCAAACTTAAGGAAACAAATGCTCAATTTACAGGGTAATTATAATTCTGGCTGCATAATAGGCGCTGGGTGTTGCCACGTATGGAACAGAACTTTCATTAACTTTTTATTGCTACTCTATCTTTAATAGAAGATAAACGAAACAAAACATTCTGGCAATATGTACAACATGGGCAGAGTTTAAAGCTCTCCCTGTGGCGGGTTTGGTGGGGGGAGTAAAATTTAATCAGGCAGGAGAGTAGCAGGTGGGGACCCCACTGTCTTCCTGCCTCCTCTCTGATTAAGTTTATGGTGGGAAAGCCAGTGGTCAGCCTTCACACTCTGCCGCCAATTAAAGCCCTTAAGTGGCCCTAAGTGGGCAATGAATGCCTACCTGAGGGCCTCATCCCACCAACCCTAGCATTCACCCAGCAGCGCCGGGTGGGGGGCTCGCCATGTGGGAAGCCCAAAAGCAAACCCTAGAGGGCCCACTGAGAGTTACAATCCCCGGCCTTGCCACCAATGCCCCTTGTCTGCAACCCCCACCCCAATAGCCACCTCACGCCATCGATCATCTGTGCCTGGGTCCATCGGCAACTCTACACCTTGGATGTGTGTAGTACTGGCAGCCGCCATCAGCTCCCCGGTGTCGCTGCTGAGCAATGAAGTGCTCCTGGCCTCTGATTGGCCAGCAGTTCTCACTGAGCGGGACTTCTGTCACCGGGATCCTTGATCCTGGGGAAGGCCCACCGCTGCCAGTTAAGTGCCTGATTGGCACTCAGTACAGTGGGCTTTCCTGAAAAGAGGCAATGTGAGGCTTACCAGCTCTTGAAGCCAGTGGGCAAGACCCCTGTCACCTCCATTAAACACCGCCCAATGAATGCAATTTTAAAGAAACAAGTAAATATGTGTGCAACACTCTCTCTAGTTGCCAAATTTATTAATAGAATAACATTAATAGAAACAAGCGCAGTTAAGGTGATTATGTTCAGATTTAATCCTTGATCAAGAGGTTTGCAGTTTCTCATAAAAGTGAGTCAATTTGAATAAGTTTGTCAGAGAAGACGCTGTTCAATGCATATCATGACTTCAATTAAATTTAACATCACTGAACTGAAGCTCTTTCGAGCTATATAGAGTTTAAAAGAAGTAGTATGTGTTAAATTGTTAATGAATACCTGTCTTTGCCTGCTGGCTATCAGACATAATTCAAACATATGAAAATGTTTCTTTTGAGCACCCATCTGAGTCTGTGCAGGTATAATTCTCGTATTTCTAAGAAGAAAGGAGGGTCTTGCATTTATGCAGTGCTTTTCACAACCATAGGATGTCTCAAAGCACTTTACGACCAATTAAGTACTTTTGAAATGTAGTCACTGTTGTGATGTAGGAAACACGACAGCCAATTGGAACACAGCAAACTCCTACAACCAGCAGTGTGATAATGACCAGATAATCTATTTTTTGTGATGTTCATTATGGATAAGTATTGGCCAGGACACTGGGGGTTACTCCCTTGCTCCTCTTCAAAATAGAGCCAAGAGATCCTTTACATCCACCCAAGCAGGCAGACTGAGCTTCAGCTCAATATCTCATCCAGAAGGCAATACCTCCACCTGTGCAGTACTCCCTCAGTTCTGCACTGGAGTGCATCCTTGATTTTTGTGCTCAAGGCCTGGAGTGGGACTTGAACCCTTGTAACTCAGAGATGAGAGTGCTACCAACTGAGCCACAGTTAACACATAACTTGTTCCTCCTCAGCAAAGGATTTAAAAAAAAGACCATGATATACAGGGCCCATTAATACCTGTGTAAATAAATAAATAGAGCCATATTGGACCCTGGGTTGGCACAATAATTTTAACACACCATCCTTTCACTTGTGAGAGATTTGAATGCACCTCATAACATCTTACTCCACTTCCAGCCGTAATAGTGATAAATTAATTGTGTTTGGGCAGTTTGAAATCCAGGTTCTACTAGGTATGGGCCACAAGGCAATGCAATGCAACTCAGTGCAAACTATACCACACGATATGCCATTATGCATAGAAACAGCACTGAACATCACAACACTATACAACATAGCACAATACAGCGCAATGCAATGCAACACAACACAGCCTATTGTTTGCCACTTTCATTCAGAGATGCAATGAAAACTGTAGACATGTAGAAATGGGGGAGAAACAGATTAATCCAGTATGGGTGGAATTCTGAGGTTAGGATTAAGGGGGATTGCTGGGTTATTGCAGAGAGAAAACGACTCCACATTTAGCCCACTCTGTATCTGACCTAGCAGTGCTTGATACTGAGGGAGGTATGGAAAGTGGGAATGTACAGTATTCCATATTTCAGCAATGATATCCCTTACCTTGGTGAAGTAAAATATTAATCAAAAATACAAAGGTAACAAGAGGATTCATACAAAAGCTAGTTTTCCCATGAATCTCAGAGGGTCCCAGTGGATATGCTGGCACTAAGGTTCTTGAAACGGCAATAGCTAACCTATCACCGCTAAAGAATTGAAAACAATTCTGCAATGAAGACTGAATACTATGAAATATTTAAGAATTTAGATATGGAGACTTTTCATTGTGGTTTCTTCAATAAAAACTTCCAGGACGTTAACGCCTTGATGAAAAAAATAACATATAAAACTGGGAAGCAAAAGAAAGGAACTGCCTGATGAAGTTTCTTATCACTTTGCAGCACAGTAGCTTAAAATCTTGGCATTGACCTATTTCGCAGTAATATTTACATCAGATGAAAACTCTAAAAGCAAGTTATTAAAATTAGGCTAAAAGACTCTTAGCTTGTGCAGTTTTGCGAAGGGCATATTTATATTCACTATTAAAATCATTGCTAATGGTGCTGCTGATTACAGTCTGTGGTGCAAGATCATAAAACAGCAGGCACAACATAAAAGAAAAGTGTTGACATGTAATATTTTGCTCCTTGGTTCTATAAACTACTGGCAAGCTTAATAGATTGCACGAAGGAAGATGGCAAATAATGATCTAACATTCTTCTTCCATTTTGCACAAATTTTAGTATTCAAAATGTACCAGGGTGCCTTCAATATTTCATCCATCCTTTTTAGCTAACATAAAAAAATGCCTTAAATTGCCACAGTTCCAGCACCAAAATTTACTTTGCAAATAACTAATCCTTCTGTGTGTCTGAAGTATCATCAGAAATGTGATAAACATGTATCAAATTTTAAGGCTGAAAATGTCATACATAAAATGTCTAACTGTCCAGGGTATATAACTGTTTATGTCAGGTTAATGGCTTTCATTTTATCAATGCAGATAACATATACAGGTATCACAAAAATAGTGTGATGCAGAATGACACCAATGTTGTGGGTTCAATACCCATACTGGCTGTGGTATTTCCTGGAGGCCCTTCCTTCTAGCCTTGCCCCGAGCTTGCAGAGTGGTGCCCCTTAAGCTACGAGTTTCCAAAAATTGCCTCCCTCTAATGGAGACAGATGCCTACGGTCCTTTGGGACTATGGCTAGATGAATATCACAAAAATAAATAGCACTCATAGACTTTTTAGAATCACAGAATGGTTATAGCACAGGAGGAAGCCTCTCAGCCCATCGAGTCTGTGCTGATCTCTGCAAGAATGATTTAGCTATTCCTACTTCCTGGCTCTTTCCCCGTAGGTTGGCAAATTCATTCCCTTCAGGTACTTATCCGATTCCCTTTTGAAAGCCGTGATTGACTCTGCCTTCACCATCCTTTCAGGCAGTGCATTCCAGATTATAACCGCTCACTGTGTAAAAGAAGTTTTTCCTTATGTCGTAACAAAATGTGTATTCAGCAAGCAATGACTTGAAAAAAAATTGTGGCGTTTTTATGGCTCTATTTTATCTGGCCAATACAAAATATGCTCTGAACTGCCACAATTTCTCTAAAGTGGCTTCAAAAATTAACTTCTAGTATTAGAGCACATAAAGGTGATGTGGAAACCGCTTTAAGAGAAATAAAATGTTTCTTTTATTCATATGCTCTTACTGACAAAGTACAAACTGCACATACATTTTAAATAAAATTGTCTATTCAGCATACAATTCAATAGGCTTTCTATTTTAAATTGCAAAAGTTTCCTCATGCAGTAATAATTTCACCAATTATTTTAAATCTTCTGCGCAGGAATATAACTTGCAAAGCTTTGTTCAGCACAGTCTAGGATCTCCTGTGGTGGACATCACACTTTGTGAGGCTGTTGATTCTTTGCCTCCATAGCAATTTTGTTAGTACTTTGGACATTGAGGCATGGACATTTGTTGCTACTTTTTCTCAGCTCTTCTCAAAGTACTGCTTTGCACCTTAAACATGGATTTCTCAATGGGAATGTTGTTATGGGCCAGGATTTTTAGATTGGTGGGGTTTCCCTTCCTGCCATCCAAGGAGTTGGTGGAGAGCACATCCCCGCCAGTACTGCCTGCCCCCACAGCCATTTCACACTCCAACGAGTGTTAATTGGCCCTCACTCAGGAGGAAGTCCTGCCTCAGAGCACTGCCAGTCAATCTGATTGGCCAGCAGCTCCCCAGTCCCTGTGGCATCAGAAGCTGCAATGGGCAGGACTGGGGCTACAAGCAGTCCCCAGAGTCTAAGCCTCTGGGTTCCAGGACCAGGTAAGTTTTGGGGGTCTCAAGGTGGGGAGCGTGGTGGGACCCAGGTGATGGATGGGGATGTTGGTGGAGAGGCTGGTGCCGGGGGTGGGTGGGGAGACCTTCAGAGACCGGACTTCCTGGGGGTGTTAGAGAGTGGGGAGAGGCGGGGTTGCCCGATGATCCCCGCCCCCCACTTCCAGCCCAAGGCGTGAATCTGGTTAATTCTTTGGGCTTCGCCCCTGCCCCTGAACCCCTCCCGCCAGCCTGAAAATTGAGGCTGGGTGGGAAACGGCCCTTAAGTGGTCAATAATAAGCCACTTAAGGGCCTCATTTGGGGCAAGTGGGGGGAGGGGGGGGTGCAGGCCTTGCCTGTCCAAGCATAAAATTGCAGAGGCTGGAGCAGACAGGAATCTGGCAAGGAAGCCTGAATAGAATCACAGAATTTTAATGGAACAGCAGAAGGCCATTCAACCCATCATGTCTGCACCAGCTCGCCAAATGAGCACTGTGACCTAGTGCCTTTGCCCTGTCTTTTCCCTGTATCCCTGCACATTGTTTCTATTCAAATAATCATCCAATGCTCTCTTGAATGCCAGCTGAGAAATTTTATGCTCACCCAACACCCCCCACCCCGTCCTCATGGCCCCTGCCTACAAACCCACTGGTGAGGGACCTAAAATTCTGCCCATAAAGTGGTAGAGCATGAAGACATGGCAAAGCTAAATAGGGGAATATTTGAATCACTGCCACATTTGCCATTGACTGAACTAATGGTTTAACTTAGTTATCACTACATTATGAGGGTCATGCATTAGAAATGAGGAAGTAGGTTTTACAACTCTTCCAACTCTCCATATGTATTGCCTTTATCTTTAAAGATGAATCTTAAATTCAGTCTGGACCTTTCTTTCCTTTAGGGACCCATGAAAGAGTTTCTTAGAGTCTGTTATCAGGCATTTGGGAACTGAATTATGTCAGCCTAATTTGCTGAAACAGCTCAGACACTTGTGGTTGCTGTGCCCTTTCCTTGATTACCTAATTCCTCATTCTTTATTGCCCTAAAATCCTAATGACTCCTCTGAGACCACGTTAACCAGTACATTACATGATCAGAAGATGCCAAGTTAGGTTCAGATAGGCTTTGATTTCATTCTTCCATAATATACGTGCAATCATTTCTCACTATGCCATCTGTTTCTTAAATGAATTTGCGGTCCCAGTCTGAATTTTTAAAAATGTATTCTTTTCACAAGATATGGGCATTGCTGATGTCAAGGCCAGTCAGTCTCACCTCACCTCTTGATTTCAGCTCTTTTGTCCATGTTTGGACCAAGGCTGTAATGAGGTCAGGAGCTGAGTGGCCCTGGTAAAACCCAAACTGGGCGTCAGTGAACAGGTTATTGCTGAGTAAGTGCCTTTTGATAGCATTGTTGATGACCCCTTCCATTACTCTGTTGATGATTGAGAGTAGAATGATGGGCGGTAATTGTCTGGGTTTAGGTTTGTCATGCTTTTGTGGACAGGACATACCTGGGCAAATTTCCACATTGCTGGGTGGATGCCAGTGTTGTAGGTGCACCAGAACAGCTCGGCTAGGGGTGTAGCAAGTTCTGGAGCACAAGTCTTCATTATTATTGCTGGAAAGTTATCAGGGCCCATGGATTTTGCTGTATCCAATACCTTAGCTGTTTCTTGATATTGCGTGGAGTGAAATGAATTACTCTTCCTGATAACCTATTCGAGTTGTAGATCATCCTCTGTCCATATATACATTTGATGGTGCAGAGTCCCTGGTTCATAAAATTGTTCCTTTTAGCAGTTCCCACTGACACTGGTGATCAGCCTTGTTACTCTCCTTTGCGCTGCCTCTTGGGCCAGGTTGGGTCCATTATAGAATGATTCACAGTCTATCCCATGCATCCTGGCTGAGGTGACTTATAGCTTCAGCGTAATCCCCGGGGACTTGAGTTCAATTAATGTGGCACCTATTACCCAGATGCCTGTTTGTTTTCTTTAGTGCTGCATTAAACTGTTAGGATCTGGTGAACAAATGGTCAATGAACTCGGCAGATCTCCTTCAACATTCATTAGGCAAGTTATATCCCTTCCGGGGCTTACTATTTTTATTTCTAATATGCGTTTGTCTGTAAAAAAAAAATTCATTTGCAGTTGTTTATCCTACACTCAAACCCTGTTGGGCTCTTAGTGTGAGATCTTTGTCTGCCTTATCTGAATCTATGATAGCCATCACCCCACTGCCCCTCTAACTTGATGACACCTGTAAACGTATTGCATTGGCATGTGATCTCCGGAAACAATGCTTGCCAGGAACTGGAAGCTGTCCTAAGAAGAACTCTTGAAACACCCATAGCAATCTAGTTCCCATTGTGAAAAGTTTTAATGGATTTCCTTCCTATTTTTACCCTGATTCGGAATATTCCTGTTCTGCAGATCTGAGTACCAAAATTAGCCCATAAAATGGTTTTCAAATGGTCCAGCAAGGCTTTCAAACTGGGATTCTTTGACTCTTGATGGCTTATAGGACACCTCATGGGACCACAGAGTGGCAGTGGATTTGGTGATTCATTACCACTTTATTTCTGCAGCGTACTAATTGTTATACAAGTACGGGATGGAGCCTAATAATAAAAAAACATGCTTTCTTCAATGCTAGTTCTAGCTACCTTTGGATAGCTAAGGTTATGATAGGAAGTTCTTCTGAGGCAGCAAGTCTTTGCAGGAAGCCCCCAAATGTGTGCCAATATTTGGATAACAGATGTAACTTTTCATGTGTGTTTATCTGTGAGGAATTCATAACAGAAAAGTACGATTGTTAATATATTTGTACAAATTCATTACATATGTGAAATAAATGCTTTCACAATTCAGTTTCAATTTTTTCTTCAAATATTTTTGCAAAAAGCGAAGGAACTTTGAACTCCTTGGAGGGGCATAAATCTCTACCAGTCAGCTCTTGTTGATGAATAGGTTGCATGCTCGGAAATTCTGTAAGCAGAACGCGTGAAGAATACGCAGATTGGAAGCTAGCTGTGGTGAGGTGCAAACTTAAAGGCCCAAATGTTACAGTGTTAATGAGGCTGAAACAGTCCACGTTCGCTCTCATTACTGACAGCAACTTCTGGAATCCACACAGACGCAGAGTAACGCGGAAATCCAGAAGTTGCTGTCAGTGATTCTACATTTCTCCAGAGAATGCACTATTGAGACCACCCTTCCACCCCCATCAAGTTTGTAATCAATGAGAAATCAAATGAATTGTGAGGGACTTCCACTCTAATGCTGTTAGTCTCGCTGTTACACCTTGTTGAATGAGATGTGACTGGGTTTGTAACAGCGTACTAAGTTTATAATGACGGATGAATATCCTCACTGGCCCTGAAAAGCTAATTTTTTTTTCTTTGTGAAGTGTCAAATTTCTCCATAATAATAAAAACTTGCACACTTTTAAAAAAATTGAGGTTTACCTTTATTTAAGCTTCTATCTGAATCCAATCATAATTTATTTTGCTATCTGAAAATTTTAAATTAAAAAATAAAGGTATTAAGTGCTTTTAACTCCCTGCTTTGCTATGGGAATACTTCAATGTGATTGGCTGTTTACCTACTTGCTGATATCACTGCTGTTGCATGTTTAGAGATCCCCCTGACTTGGCACCAGATTTAAACTGCCATCAGCAAAGGGAAACCCCGATACAGAGATCCTTAGAACATTTTGGACAGCTTTCTTTGAGATCAGTGGTGAGTGCCCTTGCTTTACTGCTGACTGCAAAACCTGAGGCATAGAGTTGAAGTCCAGACTTTTGACTCAGGTTGAATGCCTTGAAATAAACACTTTAATGAAGATGGTAAAAGACTAAAAATATCCTGTCAGTACATTCAGTTGGTTGTTAAGTAGGTAACTTTTTTTTTAACGTGCTGTTTAAAATCTTATTTTGGACATTATAAATTTCAGTTACTAGGAAAAAAATACAGATGATGTTCTTGAGAAAGCTTTTCAGTGATTCGTTTGGTTCATTAATAAGGTGTGCCATTATAAGTTGATGTAAAAAGAAAGAGTTGCATTTATGTGGCACCTTCCCAAGCATGATCCCCCCACCCAACTCACCTCTCCAAGTGCTTTGTAGCCACAATGTTGTAATGTAGGAAATATGATCAATTTCACATAGCAAGCTTCCATAAATAACAAGGTGCTAATGACCAGATAATTTGTTTTGCAATGTTGATTGAGGGACAAATATTGGCCAGGATACCAGGGGATAACCACCCCCACTCTTGCTCTTTTTCAAAATAGTGCCATGGAATTTTTTACATTCACCTGAAAGGGAAGACAGGGCTTTGGTTTAACTATTCATCTGATAGGGACTACCTCTGATAGTTCTGCACTCCCTGACCAGAGTGACAGCCTTGAATTTTGTGCTCAGGACTTGGAATGGGGCCTGAACACACAGCCTTCTAACTTAGAGGCGAGAGTACTACCAACTGAGACAGCGCCGAAACCTATGTAGGAAAATTGAATGGGAAATATAGGTGCAGGATTGTGAAACGCTGACACAAGCAAGACTTACAAACAGGAAACGTGTGCAGTTGTAAGATTTTTTTCTTAAATAAGACATAGGTGCAAACAATTAATCCTTTATTATGGAGTCAGAAAAATGTAGCCTTTAATTAATTATTGTACCGCAACCATACTTTGGGGATGTGAATTTTCTAAAGGTTATTTAATAAAATTCTAAAGGGTCATTAAATCAAATCTCTGTTAGATTTTTCAGAACAACAATGGATCATGTCTTCTTCTACTGTTCCTTGATTGATCCTTATTTTCTAAGCATTATTTTTCAGACACCTATTTTGAATTACCATGGTTTCTGTGCTCCCCAGTTCTTAAGGAAAGGATTCTCCGATCATTATCCTTGGTGTCTAGTTTCATTTTTACTGCCTTCCTTGATGCAGACAGCATTATCTTGTATTTAAATTTCAGCAATATTCTTTCCTCAAATGCTTGCCTCTGGGGGACCAGATAGAATTGAAACCAGGCACAGAATGATAGTGAACAGTTCCTTCTCTGGCTGAAGCTGCAGCTGAAATGAATTCCTATTCTCGTTTCCAATAGGAACAATTGCCGCCAGGAAACTACTGATATTGGCCACTCAGTTTGGAGATTTCAGTTTTGAGGAACCACAGGGGTGTGAGATCAGGGCCAGAACTTTCCGGCTGACGTACGGATGGTGTAGCCAGCATGCCAACGCGTGAAATGATGGGCGCTGATGTCACGCGAGCATCCCGACGCCAGCACGTGCCATCGCGATATTTCGGTGGGCAGACGCATTCAGTTCGCCCGCCATTAATTAAAGGGCTCGTTAAGCCCCTTAACTTGCCAATCGTGTACGATCTTGAGGGGCCCGTGCGAACCTCAGGTCGGCGCACGGGCCCAATGGGAAGGCGGGTAGGAGATTATTTAAGAAAACGTTTTTGCAATGTTGAGATATGTGGACTCAGAGGGGTTGTTCATGTTTTTCACAAAGTTATAATTGATGAAAGTGTTTAAAACATACTCGTGTGATTGTTAGTAGTTCTCATCGATGTCCAAGAGGTTTTTGTGTAAAGTGAAAGCATTCTGCAGACAGCGTTCTTTTTCGGCCATGCAGCTTTCTGGAGGCCTCCACTTAGCCTGGGGCTATGGGCTCTGACCTCTCCGGTGGAGGCAGCTCCCCTGAGGAGGAAGGGAGAGATAGAATCAGGAGGAGGCCAGGACTGGACAATCAGCCTCCAAGGGAGGCACCTTTGGGTGTCCAGGTGCAAGCACAAGGGGCGCAGGGCCAAGAGGTTGTCCAAGGTGCAAGGGGCCGCAGACAATGCCACTGTCCTGCTGCCAGGGTATACAGGCGGCGTAGCAGCTACCTCAATATGACTGAGGTGCAGTGCCGAAGGAGGCTCCGAATCTCAAGGGAGACAGTCAACTATATCAGTCAGATGATTGGCCCTGAGATCTCCCCTAACTGTGTGGGTGGACACCCCATGTCAGCAGCTCTGAAGCTCACAGTTTCCCACCACTTCTATGCCTCTGGCTCCTTCCAGGGCTCGGTGGGTGATCTTTGCGGTGTCTCCCAATCAGCTGTCCACACTTGTGTCAAGCAGGTTACAGACACTCTGTTCAGACAGGTATCCACCTTCATCCACTTCCGCTGTGACCAGGCAAGTCAGGCACAGCGAGTCAGAAGCTTCGTGGCCATAGCTGGCTTCCCCTGTGTCCAGGATGCTATAGACTGCACACATGTGGCCATCAAGGCGCCAGCAGGTGAGCCCGGTGCCTTTGTCAACAGGAAGGGCTTCCACTCCAAGAATGTGCAGATTTTACAAGTCTGTGCAAGGATCCCAGGCAGTTCCCACGACGTGTACATCCTCAGACACTCTCAGGTGCTGGGACTCTTCAGTGCTCTGGCTTGGATACATGGTTAGCTGCTGGATGACAAGGGCTATCCCCTGCGAAGGTGGCTCTTGACGCCAGTACGCTGTCCAAGAACAGAAGCCCAGCATCGATACAATAGGAGCCAGGGCACCAGAAGGGCTATGGTGGAGAGAGCCATCGATCTTTTCAAGATGTGCTTCCGTTGCCTGGACCTTTCAGGAGGCGTACTCCAGTACCCCCCCAGATTGTGTCTCTCTGATAGTGGTAGTCTGCTGCACCCTGCACAATCGTGCGCTGGAAAGGGGGGATGCAGTTGTTGATGAAGACCTTGATGCCCTGGATGAGGCTGCACATGATGAATCCAGCAGTGCCTCAGAGGATGAGGAAGCATAGGGCGATGATGAGAGGCAGCACGCCGACTCGCGTTTACACCAAGGAGGCAGGGACACCCGGGACAATTTAATCCAAAAGAACCTTCAGCTAGCTCCACACACATGGATCAGCAGGAGCAGCATTGCCTGGCACTTCCACATGTGGCACTTAGGTGCTACCTCTTCCACTTGATCAGCTGCAAAAAAGGCCTTAGTACAGAAACATCAATGTCCACCCAAACACTCATGATAATTATGTGAAAATGCAAAAAGCATCACAATGAAAAGACGCTCAGCCCTGATAACAAAGGTGGACTTTATTCTGTCCACAATTAAAGCCTACATGATTATTCGATAATGTTACAAAAAAGGGTCCCTATTCTAAGGCCAACACAAAATCACCAGTGACATACCCGTGGAGTGCCTAACGTGCCTTATGCTTACGTTTGCGGGTGCTATGTCTAGGTACCACCCCATCGCTCGGAGTGGTTTGTGAGCCAGCCTGCTGACTCTGTGTCCTGTTGGCGTCGATGATCTTGGCGGGTGTCCTCTGGCACCTCCCCAGTTGTCGCAGCCTCAATGGAAGCAACGTTGACTGGCAGAAGGGCGGAAGAGCTGCTGCTCTCATCCGGAGCGCCCTGAGAGGAGCACGCAACAACGGCAGGCAGCTGCTGCGCCAACGTGAGGTTGAAATCTACCTCCCTGCTCATCGTAGATGCATGGCCACCGAGTGTCGGCGCTTGGTGTCCACAACATCACCCACAATGGAAAACACCACCTGTGGCCAGAACCGCTGTGAGGGCTTGCCGGTCAGAGCATATCCCAATCATATTTTGATCCATTTGGTGGAAGCCCCTCTCTATGAGAGTCGCCAATCTCTCATTAAAGGAATCCTTATGCTCTGCCCTGAGGGTGGATTCTTCACATGCACTCTGCCTAGACTCCTCCATCGCAGAGAGCAACTGAGCCATTCCCTCATGCAACCCTGCCAGATGCAAACGCACTTCCTGCCACCTGTCCTGCAGCTGCTGCAATGGGGTCAACTCCAGAAGCACGTCATCAGTGCCGGACTCAGCATGTGCCTTGTCCCTTGCAGCCCTCCGGCTGCTGGAGCTATCGGCACTCTCTGCCCCTACCATCTTCTCCAGCGATCGTGATGTGCCCTCTCCACCGTGACCCGGGACACTAGCCGACGGTAAATTCCCCACCGAGGTGTGTGTGTCTGTGCTGGAGCCTGGCTGGCTGAAATGATGTGCCGCAAGTTGCACATGTTGCCCCTCAGGTGTGGAGGGGGGTGCTGCGGTGTTGAGGTGCGGCTCGCTCTGGTGGTGATGCTGAAATTAACAACAAGGGCAGTGCATCAGTTAGCGTGCTTTCACTTCAACCTTTCATCCCTTTCCCTCCCACCCTCATAAGTAGCTCACCCTTAAAGACCCTTAAGAGAAGAACATTGGTGAGGTCCAAATGAGTCAAGACGGGCCCCAAGCATTAACCGCACATGCAAACAGGCTGGTTAGATGGCCTCATGAATGGCACATGGCTTGTAAAGAACCAGAGGAGCGGGGAGAGTGCAGAGGTATCTGATGTGGATGCATTGTTGCCTGGATAGCTGCGCGGCTGAGGGAACATTTCCAACAGTTGTGTCATTTTCCACCGAACTCAGGAAATGGAGAGGTCATAGTATTGGCCCTTCATTCTGTAAGGAGGGGCATAGACCAGGTGGGCAGAAGGCAATATTTCCCCTTGGCACAGGGATGAGTAACGTGGTGGCATTCATCTAAGTTGAGTGCCATGAGGTTCACAGCTCAGGTGCTGAGGACCTTCTGGATAAAGTAATGTGGGGCGCCCTGGCTGAAAGGGTGCAGGAGGTCCCAACCCCCTGAAAATGTGCAGCAGCAATCCAATAGCATGTAAGACCATGGTGATAGTGGTCACAAATGGGATAAGGTGACTTTGGAAGGTGGTGGAGATGCAATTCCTCAAGGGGACGACGTTCCCTCCTGTATGACCCACACGTCAGAGTGTCTCAGTCTGTGAATGAGCATTGTTGCAGCATTAACGATTGCAGCAACCATCAGTGGTTTGGATGGTGGGCAGACAGAGTGGATGGGACTGTGGACCTCAAGTACCTGGCCGCTGGACCCCAGCCTCACTGCCCCCGGCCACCCTGGCCTCCTGCCTCCTGCCCAGCTCCATGGCCTGCTCCTCGAATGAGGTGAGGCGCTGGAGGAGGGTGCGCCCACCACCTGTTCTCAGGTGCTTCCGGGCATTGTGGTTACTTTTTGCCTGCAAAACGCATAAGAGGATTTATTGGGGCAGGTTGCTCATGTACTCTGCATGCACACGCTGCACCCCACCCACAGTGGCCATCTGAAGCCTCCAGCGGCTCCTGTCCACACCACTAGTGATGAATCCCCAGAAGATAGTACGGCTGCTCCCAAACCCCTCCCCCAACGGTCCCCTTGGACACATTCGGCGTCCATCACTTTGAATAACACAAGGGTCCTAGTGCTCATGGAAAGGAGGATCAAATAGGTGCGGCGCCGATGCCAGCAGATGGGACTTGCCCAAAAGACCTTGAGGCACCCCTTGGACCATGTCATTACATCAATATAACATGTGTTTGAGTTCTGAGTATGTGTCTAGCGGCCTCCCCTACAGCTTGCCCCCAAACTACTCAAATGCCACAGAAACCAACATATGCAGCGGGGAGAACCCTTCTTTTCCTCAACCACTAAGGCTGATGTAAGCATGGTCAGTACCCATTTGCCCACCCAGCGTGCGACAGATGCCCTATGCAGTAATGGCAGGCATACAAGGTGGCGGTGGCGGGGGGAGTGGGAGGGGAGGGTGGAAGGGGTGGGAGGGCAAAGGCTGCCTTCTGCCTCAAATAGCCCAGACAGACATGGTACTCACCAGTCCGGAGTGCAGCAAATCATTGACGTGTTTTCGGCACTGTGTGCCAGTGCGCCTGATGTCATCATGAGCACTTACAGCTTCGCCCACCTCCTCCCACGCCTGGCTGGTAACATGGGGGGGCCCTCCTCCTCCCATCCTCAGGGTACAGGACATCACGTCGCTGCCCTACCTCTTCCAGGAGGCATGTGTCCGAGAATCTGGATGCACAGTGGCCCCCGCCCCCCCCAACGCCCGCTGGCCTCTCCTGCAGCCTGCCTCCCCCTCCTCCTCCTCTGCTCTCCTTGGAGCATTTCTACCTCTGTGAGTGGCCATGGTGCACTGCTTCAAACAGGCTGCCAGCTCCCCATTGGAACCAGCGGTCCGAGTCACCTTCGCGACTATTTTCCCGTTCTCCACGGGAGTTGCAAAGCCCTGGTGCGGGCCTTAATTGGCCCGCCTGCGGAAAACTGCAGTGCGGCCAATTTCGCCAGCGGCAATCGGCTGCCCGCCCACCGCCAAGACCGACCGACCAACAAACGTAAAATTCTGCCCCAGGGATCTGGAATATGCTACTGAAACAGGCCAGAATTTCGTTGAAGTTTAGCAACGAAATGGCTGATGTCAAACCAACCATGCATTGAGCACCGAGTTGCAGCTGAACACTAATACCCGGACGACATAGCAGTGCTTCACACTGTTACTAGGTACATGTGCCAATCAACAACACAGCCTCACCTGAAAAGTAGTGTGTGCTGAAGGATAAGATAAACGTGCACTATCTGGAGATGCGATGTGCTGTTCTCTGAAATTCCATGTGAAGATTTTTATCAGTCAGCCTATGAGGGAGTCTCAGCCGCAGAGGGAGAATTGAGAGTGGGCTGAGCCTGGTCTAAGTCAAAGGGCTTGATGTTGACTTTGAGCGATAGTGTAAAATGGGTGATAGCAAATTTACATATAACCTTAACATCTCTCTCGATTTTTATTTCCATTTAAGACATTGATCAAAATGTGGGAAAATATGGAGTAGGCTAACCACAGAGAGATTGGCATGCTACATGCTGAAATGCAAGGTGAAACGCTTCTGGACCATCATCACAAAGGGAATTGCAGCTGCCGAACTCTTTCCCTGATGGACAGATATGGATCATCTCTACAATCTAGCTCTGCATGGTTTATCAGAAGCCCTGTAATCTGATCTGAACACAAAGGAGACCATTGATTCTGCATTTTAGGATATATAGCAGCTGTCTTTGGGGGTGCTGCATTGTCAGACTTATTTTTAAAGTCCAACAGTAGGTTTTGGATCATGTCACTTTAGATGATTGCAAATAATTTGTCAATGCCACTGCGCTGATGCTTCAAACACAATAGAAGTATTGTACATCATTCCAATTTTAATAGCCCAATATGTCTATTTACCACAAATGGATTGCCAGCGAAGCAATAAAACAAGGCTGCTTTTCCAAATTATTCTTGTGATTTGGCATTCACATTTTCCTATTATCTCAAAGAATGCATTGAATACCTATTTTCAGCATGATCTACAATCCACTCACAACACAGCTGTATAATTTTTAACTGTGCGGTGGATTGGCAATTCCTAAGGCAGTGCTTTTGTGACTCAGGAGCGCAGGGCGGAATTTTACTGACTCGTTGCGGTGAGACAGGACCAGAAAATGCAACGAGCTGTTCAAAACTCCATTAACTTTGGCAGGACTGGAAGATCCCGCTGTAAAATTCTGCGCACGGATGCAGGAGGAGGCCATTCATCTCCTCTTACCCCATGCAAGCCGAGGAAACTGACTTCAGCAAATTTGGTCATTTACGAACTGCCTCAAGATAAGATAACCACGAAAGCTGCCGTCAAAATCCAAACGGTTCATTAATGTCCTCCAGTGAAGGGAGCCTGCCATCACTCCTACCTTACCTAGGCTGCACAGGACTCTCAATCTTCTTTTTAGGCAGTCCCTTGGGAAGGAGGATGTCTTGCTTCCATTCCAGTTTGATAGATTCTGAGATAAAAACAAAAAAACTGCGGATGCTGGAAATCCAAAACAAAAACAGAATTACCTGGAAAAACTCAGCAGTTTTGTCGAAGGGTCACGAGGACTCGAAACGTCAACTCTTTTCTTCTCCGCCGATGCTGCCAGACCTGCTGAGTTTTTCCAGGTAATTCTGTTTTTGTTTTTGATAGATTCTGAGATGGCCGATCAGTCCAATCTGCGATCTGCAGTCTTGGCCGCATGTAGGGCAGGTGGTGCTTGAAAGGTTGGGTAGATGATCCCACTCACCAATGGGAAAATGACGCGGAATAACGTCGGGAGGAATCCCTGATGTCATCCCGGTCCATTTAAATTTTTAAGAAGGCGGGCAGACAGCGAAATCCGCTGTCCGCCCTCCGAACCTGTCGATGGCCAATTGAGGCCATTGACAGGCTATTTAAAGTAATTAAAGTCCTGCCCATCCAACCTTAAGACTGACGGGCAGGCCAGGAGCCCCAGCAGGCTCCAGATTATTGATGAAATTTCATCCACTGGCGGGATGAAATTTCATGTCCGTATTGTAAAAAATTAATAAAGTGTATGTGTTCTTTATTAAGTTGTCCCATCTCGTGTGACATTGTCCCACAAGGGGGACATGTTAATAATTTTACACTGTTTCTATTTTTAATGTTTTTGACACTGTCAGTGTTCTCCCTGAGACAGGACTTTGGCTCAGGGAGAAGTGCGCTCTTTGACAGCTGGGGATTCCCTCCCCCCCCAGGTAACACATAGTGCTTCCCGTCAGGGATGCCGCTCGACGGGCCTTAATTAGCCCGCCCACTTAAAATGGCGGTGGGCCCCGTCTCAGTGGCGGGGGTCGGCTACCCACCCGCCGCCAAGCCGGTGGCTCCTGCCCGTCATCCAAGGGCAAGATTCTGCCCGAAGCCTCTCGATGAGTTCAGTGCCTTCCCGAATGAGCCTTCTCCATTTTAGTCGGTCACAACCCAGAGTCTCCCATAAGTTGGTGGGAATGTTTGACCTCTTCAGGGATCCTTTGAGGATATCCCTAAAGCGGTCCACTGTCCTGCTGGGAGTCTCCTGCTGTGGCTGAGTTCCAAGTAGAGTGATTGTTTTGGGAGTTTGATGTTAGGCATACTAACGAAATGTCCCCCTGCTGCCAGAGGAAGTGGCTTTGACTCATTAGCACCTCAATGCTGCGCAAGTTGGCTTGGGACAGGATTCTGCTGTTGGACTGCCTTTCTTGCCACCAGATTTGGAGAGTCTTGCAAAGGCACCGGTGGTGGTACTTCTCCCGGGTTGTGAGATGCCCGCTGTAGGTCATCCAAGTCTCTAAAGCTGATAGGAGTGTGGGCATCATTGCTGTCTGGTAAACCACGATCTAAGTCTCAGGTTTGAGATCTTGGTCCTCAAATACTCTTTTCCTCAGTCAGCTGAAGGCTGAGCTGGCACATTGGAGATGATGAATTTCGTCGTCTATGTCTGCCTTTGTTGAGAGGAGGCTCCCAACATCCGGAAAGTGGTCTGGAAGGGCGATTAATGCAACCTTACTCGTGCCATGCACATCCTCTGAACAAACATTAATTTGGGCTTTTTCAACAATGTAAGCCAGCAACATGCAGAAACAAAGCATCAGGGACACTGGGCTGAATTTATGGGCCCTGCAGAGGTTAGGAAAGGAGTCTGGTGGGGCCCAAAAATTTACGAGGCCGACCAGAGTGCCAGTTTCCTGACCCTATTCCTGGCATTGTCCATTTTGGTTGACATGGTTGTGGGTCTGGGAAGGCCGCCCATCCACATGAGGTGGACAGGCAATTAGGCTGGTTAAGAACCTTGTTAACCAGGGATTAAGGAGGCTGACTGGGATTTTCCAGTCAGCCTCCGGTTTCCCAATGCGATGGGGGAGGGGCAGTTTAACTGACTGGAGGTGGCCATCCAAGCAGCATGCCAGACAGGCCTATTGGTTCGCCCCACCTGCCTGGTTGGGATGCAGCCAAAGGCAGACCTGTACAGAGGACTCCTTCCTGTTGAAACACCTTTCACTTACCCTACTGCTGTAGGGTAGTCTTCTGGAGCTGGAAGGCCACTGATTGGCCCTCCAGCACTGAGAGCCAGCCTGCGCCCTTAATTGGAGAGAGAACCTGTCTTCATGTCAATTAAAGGGGTGCCTTGGTTAAAATCCCAATGAATGACTGTTCCGGCCACACCATCCCACCCCGGGGCTGGGCTCAGGACCAGGAAACAGTCTGGGCTCCTCTTTCCTAACCCCAAAGCAAAAATGTAACCCATTGTTTCTGTAGCAGTGGGTTGATTACTGCCTGATCCATGCTAGCTATCCTGCTCAGAGGATGCATGTGGCAAAAGCAGTTGAGTGTGCTGCCTTCACTTTAATCTCTACTGACAATGTGGTCCTGATATTATTCTGAGGTTTCAGATTTAGATTGAGGATCTGTCAAAATTCATCAGTGATTTCTTTAGTGAGCTGTAGGTTATTTAGATATTACTTCTTAGTGAAATTGAATAACTCCAGTCTCTGGTAGCAGGTCCTAATGTCAGCCTTTTATGCCTTCAGAACACCTTGGACATCCTCTGCTCTGATTCCTCCTCATCCATCATCCATGCCAGATCTTCTGGTGGTCCAGGGCTGCTTTCTGGCCCTAAACAGTTCAGTTGCTCCCGACAAAGCTTTTTATCGTGCTCCACGATGGACCTCTGCCCATTCATTTCAAAACCTTTCCTTTTTTAAATTCATTTATGGATGTGGGTGTCACTGGCTAGGCCAGCATTTATTGCCCATCCCTAATTGCCCTTGAGAAGGTGGTGATGAGCTGCCTTCTTGAACTGCTGCAGTCCCTGTGGTGTGGGTACACCCACAGTGCTTTTAGGGAGGGAGGTCAAGGATTTTGACACAGCGAGATGGTGCACATTGTTGCTATTGTGCGTCGGTGGTGGAGGGAGTGAATGTTTGTGAATGGGGTACCAATCAAGTGGGCTGCTTTGTCTGGGACAGCTTCAAGCTTCTTGAGTGTTGTTGGGTCTGCACTCATCCGGACAAGTGGAGAGTATTCCAACACACTCCTGACCTGTGCCTTGTAGTTGGTGGACAGGCTTTTGGGAGACAGGAGGTAAATTACCCGTCGCACTATTCCCAGCCTCTGTCCTGATCTTGTAGCCACAATATCTATATGGCTAGTCCAGTTCAGTTTCTGGTCAATGATAACCCCAGGATGTCGATAGTGGGGGATTCAGCAATGGTAATGTCATTGAATGTTAAGAGATGATGGTTAGATTCTCTCTTGTTGGAGATGATCATTGTCTGACACTTGTGTGGCGCGAATGTTACTTGCCACTTGTCAGTCCAAGCCTGGACATTGTCAAGGTCTTGTGCATTTAGACATGGACTGCTTCAGTAGCTGAAGAGCGGCGAATGGTGCTGAACATTGTGCAATCATCAGCGAACGTTCTCACTTCAGACCTTATGATGGAAGGAAAGTTGTTAATGAAGCAGCTGAAGATGGTTGGACCTAGGACACTACCCTGAGGAACTCCTGCAGTGATGTCCAGGAGCTGAGATGACTGACCTCCAACAACCACAACCATCTTCACTTGTGCTAGGTATGATTCCAAACAGCGGAGAGTTTCCCCCCTGATTCCCATTGACTTCAGTTTTCTGGGGATCCTTGATGCCACACTGTCAAATGCAGCCTTGATGTCAAGGGCAGTCACTCTCACTTCACCTCAGGAGTTCAGCTCTTTTGTCCATGTTTGAACTAAGGCTGCAATGAGGTCAGAAGCTGGGTGACCCTGGCGGAACCGAAACGGAGCGTCAATGAGCAGGCTATTGCTAAGCAAATGCCACTCAACAGCACTGTTGATGACCCCTGCACTCACTATACTGATGAGCAAGAGCAGACTGATGGGGCACATAAATGGCCAACTTGGATTTGTCCTGCTTTTTGGCTACAGGACATACCTGGGCAAGTTTCCACATTGCCCGGTACATGCCAATGTTGTAGCTATGCTGGAACAGCTTGGCAAGTTCTGGAGCACAAGTCTTCAGCACTATTGCCAGAATATTGTCAGAGCCCTTAGCCTTTGCAGTAACCAGTGCCTTCAGCCATTTCTTAATATCACGTGGTGTGAATCGAATTGGCTGAAGACTGGCATCTGTGATGCTGGGGACCTCCGGAAGAGGCTGAGATGGATCATCCACTCAGCACTTCTGGCTGAAGGTTGTTTCAAATCCTTCAGTTTTATCTTTTGCACTGATATGCTGGGCTACCCCATCATTAGTGGAGCCTCCTCCTCCAGTGAGTTTTTCAATTGTTCACTACAATTCACAAATTGATGTGGCAGGACTGCTTGCTCTGTAGGGGTGCTACTGAGCCACTCTTGGTGATGGACATTGAAATCCCCTACCCAGAGTACATTCTGTGCCCTTGCCACCCTTAATGCTTCCTCCAAGTCATGTTAAACATGAAGTAGTACTGATTCATCAGCTGAGGGAGGGAAGTACATGAAGATCAGCAGGAGGTTTCCTTGCCCTTTGTTGACCTGATGCCATGAGACTTCATGGGGTCTGGCATCAATGTTGAGGACTCCCAGGGCAAATCACTCCCAAACACTGTGCCACCACCTGTCCCACTGGCAGGACAGACCCAGAGATGGTGATGCTGGGGCACATTATCTGCAAGATATGATTCTGTGAGGATGACTATGTCAGGCCATTGCTTGATTGTCTGTGAGATAGCTGTCCCAATTTTGGCATAGGCCCCCAGATGTTAGTATGGAGGACCTTGCAGGATCGACAGGGCTAGGTTTGCTGTTGTCGTTTCCGGTGTCTCGGTTGATTCATTCCTTTTTATTGGATTTGTAGTTTGATTGGATACAACTGAGTCAACCACATTACTGTAGGTTTTTATGATAATCGACAATAGCTTTGTGATCATTATTAGACTTTTAGACAATCCACCATCTGCCATGGTGGGATTTCAACCCAGGTCCCCAGAGCATTACCCTGGGTCTCTGGATTACCAGTCTAGTGACAATACTACTACACCACCACCTTCCCCATACCAGCATGAGCAACCTGGGAATCTAATGGAGTTCGCTGAATCAAAATAACGTTAATGCATGATGTCTGCATTAATGTGCATGAAATGTGCATTCACAAGAATGGTTCCAGAGATAACAAACATCAGTTACGTAGATGGATTGGAAAAATTGGGACTGGTTTTCTTGGAGAAGAGAAGGTTGATAGGAGATTTAATAGAGGTATTCAACATCAGGAGGGGTTTGGGCAGAGAAGATAGGGAGAAACTGTTCCCATTGGTGGAAGGATCGGAGAACAAGGTGAAAAGATTTAAGGTAATTGGCAAATGAAGCAATGGCAACATGAGGAAAAACTTTTTCACACAGCGAGTGGTTATGATCTGAAATGCACTGCCTGAGAGTGCAATGGAGGCATGGTCAATCGAGGCATTCAAGAGAGAATTGGATTATTATCTGAAAAGGAAGAATTTGCAGGATTAGGGGGAGAAGGCAGGGGAATGGCTCATTCAGAAAGCCAGCACAGACAGGACAGGCCGAATGGCCTCCTTCTGTGCTATTACAATTCTGTGATTCTGTGAAAAGGAATTAGTCCCTTATAGAATGTTAGGAACATAGGTTACAAATGTTCTTAGCTCTGTTAATTTATCGAACTATTGCACGCTAATGTGCACTTAGCATCGGCTTCACCACACATTAGAGTGTGACACCATAATGGTTATATTACTGGGTTAGTAATCCAAAGGCCTGGACTAATTGATTTAGAAATATGAGTTCAAATGTCACCACAGCATCTAGGGATTTAAAATCACTTAATGAATTAAGATCTGGAAAACAAAGTCAGCATCAGAAATGGTGAACATCAAACTACTAGAATGCCATAAAAATCATCTGGTTCACTAATGTCCTACAGGGAAGGAAATCTGCTGTCCTTGCTAGTCAGGCCTACATGTGACTCCAGACCCACAGCAATGTAGCTGCGTCTTAGAAAAGCGAAATGTTGGTGCTGAAATAAAAACAGAAAATGCTGGAAATGCTAGAAACATAAAAACGTAGAAAATAGGAGCAGGAGTAGGTCATTTGGCCCTTTTAGCCTGCTCTGCCATTCAATATGATCATGGCTGATCGTCTATCTCAAAGCCATATTCCTGCGCTCTCCCCATACCCACTGATGCCTTTAGAGTCTAGAAATCTATCTATTTCCTTCTTAATACATTCAGTGACTTGGCCTCCACAGCCTTCTGTGGTATTGAATTCCATAGGTTCACCACCCTCTGAGTAAAGAAGTTTCTCCTCATCTCAGTCTTAAATGGTCTACCCTGTATCCTGAGACTGTAACGCCGTGTACTAGACCCCTCAGCCAGAGGAAATATGACCCCTGCATCCAGTCTGTCCATCCATGTCAGAATTTTATATGTTTCAATGAGATCTCCTCTCATTCTTCTAAACTCCAGTTAATACAGGCCTAGTCGGCCCAATCTCTCCTCATACGACAGTCCTGCCATCCCAGGAATCAGCCTGGTGAACCTTCGCTGCATTCCCTCTACGGCAAGTATATCCTTTCTTAGGGAAGGAGACCAAAGCGGCATGCAATACTCCAGGTGTTTTCTCACCAAGGCCCTGTACAGTTGCAGTAAGACATCCTTGCTCCTGTACTCAAGTCCTCTCGCAATGAAGGCCAATGTACCATTTGCCTTCTTAACTGCTTGCTGCACCTGCATGCTTGCTTTCAGTGATTGGTGTACAAGGACACCTAGGCCCCCTTGTACATCAACATTTCTCAATCTGTCACCATTTAAATAATACTCTGCCATTTTGTTTTTCTTACTGAAGTGGATAACTTCACACTTATCCATGTTATATTGCATGTGCCATGTATTTTCCCACTCACTCAACCTGTCTAAATCACCTCGAAGCCTCTTAAAACCTTCCTCATTGCCCACATTCCTACCAAGTTTTGTTTCATCAGCAAACTTGGAAATATTACATTCGATTCCCTCTTTCAAATCATTGATATATATTGTGAATAGCTGGGGCCCAAGCATTGATTCCTGTGGTACCCCACTAGTCAGCGCCTGCCATTCTGAAAAAGACACATTGATTCCTACTCTCTGTTTCCTGTCTGTTAACCAATTCTCAATCCATGCCAATACATTACCCCCAAACCCATGTGCTTTAATTTTACACACTAACCTCTCATGTGGGACTTCATCAAAAGTTTTCTTTAAAATCCAAATACACCACATCCACTGGTTTTCCCTTATCTATTCTGCTAGGTACATTTTTTAAGAACTCCAGTAGGTTTGTCAAAAATGATTTCCCTTCCATGGACTGTTGGAGATGCCATCTTTCAGTTATGGCATTAAACCGAGGACCCACCTGCCTCTCAGGTGGATATAAAATATCCTCCTGCATTACGCTGAAGAAGAGCAGGGGAGCTATCCCTGCTGACCCGAGCCAATATTTGACCCTCAATCAACAGCACAAAAACAAATTAACTTGTCATTATCACCTAGCTGTTTGCGGGAGCTTGGTGTATATAAATCGGCTGATATTTTCTATATTGCAACAGTGACTACACTTTAGCAGTACTTCGTTGGCTGTAAAGCAGTTTGAGACTCTGGTGGTTGTGAAAGGTGCTAGATAAATGCAAGTCTTTCCTTTTCTCAGTATGTTAACCTGGAAGTGACTGAATACGATTGTTTCTTCAGATAAGAGGTTAAAGTGTTTTCATGTGAGGGCACTGGCATAAGATTGTTTTACTGAGGTAAGATATGTTAATGGCATCTTCTGAAAAGCACAGTGCTTGCCTCTGATCAGAAAGGTATGACTGACTTCACTGAGTGAAATTCATGCTGACACTTGCAGCGTGTTTTATTGATGACCTGGGGAAATCTGGGTGGACAAGGCTCCCATTTCTAATGAGCAAGCAGAGGTTTACAAAAACGTCTCTTCACTGCAATCATACACAATAAAAACATTTCATAACTATAGGAAAAGGGACGACATGACATTTCTAGTGTACAAATGAAAGAATTACAAAATGCCTACTAACATTTTCTCATGAACATAAGGGAAAGAGGAGAACAAAAATACAGAAGTCATGTTGCTGCCTTCTGACAAAGTCTAACCAATGTCTTGTGCTTCCCCATGAAAAGCTTAAGTTTGTTATCCTGTTATCACAGACTTCGTAACTGTGCAATGGGGTCAATGGTCATATGGTTATACTGATATTCTTTTCATAGAAGCTGTTTTATCAAATCTAGCTTGTTGTCTTTCCTTGGCATCGATGCATGGATCATTTACACACTGATATTTATCCACTTTACAATGGCAGCCTTCTGCAATTATTTAAATGACACTGAATGACAGCATCAGGAAGACAAATGTCATGGTCCACAATATTGTCACACCCACCATCTATCAGCGTTGACAGTGCAGCTGGAAGTTGCACATATCTCAGCTCCAAAATCACCAGCAATCTGTCACTTGGTGCTGAAATCAACACGCACATCACAAAAGCTGCAGCTATTATCTCCAAGCTGAGTAAGGGAGTGTGGAACAATAGCAACCTGACTGAGAATACTGAACTGCGAAGTGACCAAGCCAACATCCTCAGCGCACTCCTCTACAGTGGTGAGGCCTGGACAACATTTCCTAGGCAGGAGAAAAGGTTGAACAGTTTCCATGGTCACTGTCTCAGACGTATCCTTGGTATCTTTTGGCAGGTCAAGGTCACCAACTCAGAGGTCCTGAAGTGTGCTAATTCATTCAGCATACACTCATTCCTAAGCCAATGATGTCTGCGTTGTTTAGGCCACGTACATCAGCTGGATGGTGGATGTATATCCAAAGATGTCTGTATGGTGAACTGGCCATTGGGTTACGACCCCCTGGCCGTCCATACTTTCGCTACCAGGACGCCTGCAAGCAAGATGGGAAGATAACTGACACTGGCCACTGGGAGTCAGTCGCTAATGGCCGTGACCTCTGGAGACTGACTGTTTGAAAGGGCATTGGAAGAGTCATGCAGACAGAAGAAGCTCAGCTGGCCAAGAAGCGGGCCCAGAGAAAACAGAGGCCAGTGAATCATGCAGCTTCTCAGCCCACTGTCTTCCTCTGCAGCAAAAGTGGCAGAGCCAGTCATGCCAGAATGGGGTTCCTGAACCAGGCAATGCTTAACACAGAGTTGTCCACCATGGCACTAACCATCATCTTACAAGATGGAATGCTGCCACCACAGAATGCTCAAGGCGAGCTTGCTCCAAGGATGAAAGTGTCAGGCTTGTCACGGCTACAAAACTCTATTAACATATCAAAAGACAGGATTTAAAGAATGAAGGGATAGAAATTGGAAGTCATTGCAGCTGTTTGAGCCTGAGGTGTTTCTTCAGAGGCCTAGAAGTATTTCTGCTCCTCCTGGCCTGTCAAAAAATAAATTAATTAAATGGCTTTTAGGCCAGTTTTGAGCAGCTACCTTTAAGCGATGCTGGTTAAGCTGTTCACCATTTGATACAACGGGCAATGACTGGGCCAGCTTTAATGTAGCCACAGTGCATTGGTGGTAGAGTGGGTGAATTTTGTGTCTAGCAGTAGAGACACCAATCAAACAAAATGCTGTAGTCTAGATGGTGTTGAGCTTTGTCCAGGTTGATTTTGACTTTTGAGCATGTTCTCCCTGGTGACCCAGCCAACATTTATCCTTCAATCAACAACAGATTAGCTGGTTTTTATCTCATTGTCATTTGTGGGATCTTGCTGTGCACAAATTGGCTGCCGTGTTTCCTGCCTTGCAACAGTGACTCCCTTTCAAAAGTACTTCAATGGCTGCGGCCATCCCGAGGCTGTGACAGTGGTTAAACAAATACAATTTTTCTTGTTTGGCCAATGGTAACCTCCAGGATGTTGATAAAGGGGAATTGATGATGGTGGTGGTGCTGAATATCGGAAGAGCTGATTAGGCAGAAGGTGGATGTCTCCCTTAAAGGGGGAAGAGATCTGTAAACAGGATAGAATAATTGGGACCCCTGAGTTGTTTGATTGTGTGCCTCTGTAGCCCAGATGCCTGCCTACCAAACCAGATTGGATAACCTTGGGCAGGTAACTGCAGCAGTCAGTCATGGACACTTTAAACACGGGTGCTCCAGGCATTGTGCATTTGTATGCTCACCGAGCTGAGGGTTTAAGGGCTTACACATGAATTATATCTCAGATCGTTATCTAGACAGGCTCCATAAATAGCACTAAAACTCTGTTACTGTGACTTATAATCATCTGTGATGGTCGTAACTCGCATGTCGTAAAACATTCCCCTGAACAGAGAGATTAATAACCTGGGATGTAATTCTTGTAGCTATAAAATCCTCTATTCCTTGCCCTATTGCAGATGGATGAACACCTATTTGTATGAAAGGACTGGACTGCATTTGAACGCTATATTAACAGTAACCAATCTAACACTAAGTAGCAGAAGCAAGGTGTGATGTTCCCCATTTGATTTTGATCTATTGTCTGGTATCATCTGTCAGGTGTAATTAACACTTTCTGTACCAGGACGTTTTCTGCTTTCAAAATACCTCTTTTTTAACACATGGTTGGGGAAATTGTCCTCTTGGGACCTGAGCTCGGGTGGGGCATTCTACAGCGCTGATTCATTTGGTCCTCAGACGTGACCAATTGGACACATTCTCTGTTCTTCCATCATGCTGGAATTTGATGACTGTTCTGTTGTTTCTTAGCCCTTTGAGGAATATAATAGCCTTTCAGTGACAAAATCAAAAGGGTTTCATATTCATAACCATCCGAACCCTGACCCATAATACGGAGCCACTACATTTGCAGAAGCAGATTCCTGCCATCAGGAAGGAACCTGTCAGCGGAACTGACTAAGTTTGAGGACTCCGGTGGGTCTGATTTTGAGGCCTGCTTCGTTTGGGAGGAGACTGCGACAAGGCCTCTCCCTCTACTGGAAGGATTTAGGATCACAACTGCAACTTCCCAGGGCTACCTGGCAGCCCGAGGGAGAGGTGATAACTGGGTTGAAGGGGGTGGAATTCTGCTGGAGAACCTGTTGGTGTTTATTATAAAGGATGTAATGGCAGGGCATTGAGAAATACATAATCTAATCAAGCAGAGTCAGCATGACCTCATGAAGGGGAAATCATGCCTGACAATTTTATTAGAAATCTTTGAAGAGGTAACAAGCTGGATAGAGAAAGGGGAACCAGTAGATGTAATATATTTGGATTTCCAAAAGGCGTTCGGTAAGGTACCACACATAAGGCTACTTAATAAGCTAAGAGCCCATGGTGTTGGGGGTAGTATATTAGCATGGATAGAGGCTAACTAATAGAAGACAGAGAGTTGGGATAAGGCGGGAATTTTCGGGATGGAAACCTGTAATTAATGGAGTGCCACAGAAATTAGTGCTGGGGTCTCAAGTATTTACAATATATATTAATGACTTAGATGAGGGAAGTGAATGTACTATCGCCAAGTTTGCAGATGACACAAAAATAGGTGGGAAGACAAGTGGTGAGGGTGACACAAAGAGTCTACAGAGGGATATAGACAGGTTAAGTGAGTGGGCATAAACTTGGCAGATGGAATATAAGGTGGAAAAATGTGAGGTTATGCACTTTGGCAGGAAGAATAGAGGAGCTGAATATTATTTAAATGGAAAAAGATTGCAGAAGGCAGTAGCATAGAGGGATTTGGGAGTCCTTGTGCATGAATCCCAAAAAGCTGACATACAAGTTCAACAGGCGAAAGGGAAGGCAAATGGAATGTTGGCCTTTATTTCAAAGGAAATGGAGTTTAAAAATAGGGAAGTCTTGCTAAAACTATACAAGGCGCTAGTTAGAGCACATCTAGAATTCTGTGAACAATTTTGGTCCCCTTACTTAAGGAAAGATATACTGGCATTGGAGGCAGTCCAGAGAAGGTTCACTAGGGTTAATCCCGGGTATGTAAAGATTTTCTTATGAGGAGAGGTTAAGTAGGTTGGACCTGTACTCATTGGAGTTTAGAAGGATGAGAGGCGACCTTATTGAAACATATAGGGCAGAATTTTGCCCTTGACATGCAGGATCAGGTGTGCACACAGCTGCGTCAGGGAGACGAAACACTGCTTGAAAAAAATAAAGAAAATAAAAATGTCATAAAACATGTCCCCTCACATGACTGTCACATGAGCAGGGACATGTTTTTCATTCAAGTGTAAAATTTTTATTTTATTTTTATTTGCTTTAGGAAACCTCATTCTGCCCATGGAGGAGGCTCCTAGATAGCGCAAAGGCCGCTGGGCCTTTTCGCCTGCCTGCCAACCATTAAGTTGGACGGGCAGCTTAAAATTTGAATTTAATTACCATTTTAATGGCCTTAACAGGCACATATGCCTGCCGGCTGAGCTTAATATTCTGCCCATAGGATTCTTAGGGGCTTGACAGGGTAGATGCTGAGAGGTTGTTTCCCCTTGTGGGAGATTCTAGGACCAGAGGGCATCATCTCAGAGTAAGGGGGTGCCCCGTTAAAACAGAGATGGGGAGGAATTTCTTCTGTCAGAGGGTAGTCAATCTGAGAATTCTTCACCGCAGAGGGCTGTAGAGGCTGGGTCGTTAAGTATATTCAAGGCTGTGATAGGCAGATTTTTAATCAGTAAGGGAATCAAGGGTTATGGGGACAAGGCTGGAAAGTGGAATTGAGGATTGTGATAGGCAGATTTTTAATCAGTAAGGGAATCAAGGGTTATGGGGACAAGGCTGGAAAGTGGAATTGAGGATTATCAGATCAGCCATGATCTCATTGAATGGTGGAGCAGTCATGCTGGGCCGAATGGCCTACTTCTGCTCCTACGTCTTATGGTCTTATGGTCTAACAGTCCGCTGCACTCAATGGGTGGGGCAAAGAGTGGGCATTCCGCCCACTTACCTGCTGGCTGTAAGTGGCACCCAAGGAAGGCCTCATTTTGGGAGCAGTGGGCAAGATTCCAACTCACAACCTGTACTCACGCATCGAAAACTGCCCTGCAGTTACAATCAGGGCCAAAATCTTAGTTTGGAATTGAATAACAGTTCTTGGTCCTGAAAGGCGATTGTATTTCTCGGAGGACCAAGAAAGAATGCAACGATGAAAAAAAGATTCAAGCATGAGGGGAAGATGAAGCGAGAATGAGAACAGTTGGCCGTGTCCTCGTTCCAGATGGAGCGATGCTACAAAATGTTTCATAGGATCCCATGAATAGCAGTGGAAGGGAGAAAGATGAAATGGAAGGACAACACTAAGAGAGGTATGCGACCCACTGCATTCCAGATTAGCCTTGGATTTCAGCGCAACCTGGGAGGCGACGAACAAAAGGTTCTAATAAATATGTTTTATGAGCTGAATGTAAAGTGATATGCAAAATTGTAAACAGTTGGTCCCATGTTTGCTTAGATTCTACACAACAGCCTTTACTGAAGGGGAAAAAATTACAGGGCCATCGGGGAAGAGCAGGGAATGGGATTAATTGGATGGATCTGCCAAATAACAGAGATACAATGGGCCAATTGGCCTCCTGTGCTACATCACTCTATGATTCTATTGTCTGTTACTTGTGATAAATGGAAGCCAGAGAATTGCTCTGAGGCTCTTTAGTTGGTTGGAATGAGTTTGCAAATAGAGTCACCATGTTTTTGTTCTGGACCAGTGTCTGGGCAAAAGTTGCTTAGGAGAGAAACAACTCCCTGTTTACAGAGTGCTGGAATCTAGGAACAATTGCAGAACAAAAGTAGGTGGCTTCTTTTGCATACCTGCAGCAAGCCCTTTGATGATCAAGTCAGTGGGCTCCAAGCAGAGTTTGCCGCATGCATGCCTGACTGTGCTCAGAGGTTTTGGTCTGTAGGGTCTTTCCTTCAAAGAGGTGAAATGAAATACAATAGCTATTGCATGGTTCATTTCAAACTGCAGCTCCGTTGAACCAGTTGGGCCCTGTGTGTGGAGGAGCTCATAACCCAGTAGGGGCCAGGTGTGAGAACTAGGTATCGTTGCTTAGAAAGCAAGCATCCTGCTTTAGATAGTATGATCAGCTTAAGCAGCTCTGTTTCTAAGTGAACTGCAGGCTTGACTGAAACAGGATATTATCTGAATTATTTCAACCTGAAGAACACCCCAATATTTTATTTTTCCAAAAAGATAACATTTTAACAAACACATTCCACACTAACAAACTGCTGCTTTACTCCTGCTTTCATTATTTACTTAGCATTATTGGACGTATAGACGGAAATTATGAAAATTCATAATATTTTTTCACTCCATCATTTACATAGCTGTTCATGCCATGAGGAAAATATAGGCCAATATGTCAGAATAGCAAAGCTCTGAATAGTGCTTTAAGAGCAAATGGGGAATGGGTGGATGAATACCATATGTATGCTGGATAACTGGTGCCCAGTTATTATAGATAACAGATCTGTTATATAATGCATAATTGTGATCTGTTTTTATAATGCATACTGGTACTTCCTTCAGTCCTTGGCATCATTTATATTTCATATATAAAATGTACAAATGAAACTCCGACTACATCTTCTTTAGGAAAGTATGATTTGGATCTGGTTTGCACATGTCCACTGTCTGGCAGATGCCTGTCTTTTTCTGACCATCTCACAAAAAAATGAACTTGTCCTAAGTTTAAAATTCATTTCCTACTGTTTTTATGCATTTGGATATAACTTAAAAAGAATTCATAAGACTGCTGTCAGTTATTGCATTACACCGATGTCTTTCCAAATGTAATATCATTTGAGTTAGATTTTTAATATTGTTTGAAAATGCAAATACTTAATCAACATGAGTGAATAATGTTTAACTGACTCAAATATGTAATGAACAGATTAACATTTGCAAAGGTGAGGATACTCTGTTTCTTTGGATTCTCAAATTGTGGATGTAATTGGATATAACACTTATATTGGTCTGGATTTTGTGGTCAGCGTCAAATGACCAATGCCAAAAATTCATCACACTTACAGTTGTCCAAAAACTTGCTGGCTGGAGCTGCAGCGAGTGTGGTGCAGGCTTGGCCATTGTTGTGTTATGGGTTCATTTGGTGTCTCATTGATGAAACCTTGAGACTTGTATGTTTAAATATGAACCATTTATTGGTAATCCTTAACTATGGACAGATCCCATTTACTGCCATGCATGGTGCTGCTCCCATGCAGGTTCCTCCTAGACTGTTCTATGAGTCTATTACCATGTGACTCTATACATCATACCATTGGTAGTGCTATTCTATAGTCCCACATTAATCCTTGCTCTGCCGAGTACCTTTATGTCACAATGGCATGCAGGCACACACAACAGCCATTTTAACCAGTTTTGTTAATAGGCCAGGAAATGGGCACAGGAACTTACTTTTATTTAAAAATTGTTCTATTTTCTCCTTTCTCAGGCATTCCTAAACACAACCTCCTACTTGGCATCTACCCAATGGCATAGCTAAAGTAGCAAAAATCCAGTACAAGCAGCCATTCTACCCTTGCAACATATGGAACTTGTTCACATTTACTTTACCATGCCATTCTACATCTTACGATTTGAATTTCAAATCCTTTCTATATCCCATAATCTAGTAAGTTGCTTCTTATTTGGATGTTTCTCAGCACAGTTGCAGTATTTTTATTCATTGGTAGGGTTTTTGTTTTGCTTCCTTTATAACTATTGTCTCTTTGCATTTATAGTTTCGTATAGCTCAGTAAAGTACAGCTCCCACCATCCAAGCAGATCTTATCTGTTGTGCTGGCAACGAAATACATGAAAGAATGTACACACTCTCAACATATTCCTCAATCCTTGGTGAACCTGCAGAAAAGGATTAGTGCATTGAGCTTTGATTTTTTTTATGGACATTAATACTGAATTATAATTGGTTCATCTTCCACAACCACCATACAGACATCTGCCATTCTTTTCTTCTTTTCCAGTGTATCTAGATTACAGTTGAAATTTATTTTTTACCTCAGATTATGTGATCACTTCTCCCCCTTGTAGTGCTGGGAGTTTTCTGAATTTGTATTTTCTTCTTGTGTGCCCATGAGAACACCAAACTGGCCACCAATTGGTCTACATCCAAGTAACCTTTCATTGGTCTCTTTTAAGGAAGCATGAGCTTTGGCTGAGTCACAAGGCTAATTTGAAGCAGTCTGAAGCAGGAAGTTGTTAGCTCAAACTGGCATTCTATCAACCAGTCAGAAGGTCCAAACTTCATCTGGACTTGGACCAAAGAGATTGTATCTAATGTTGCAGACTGCCATATCCCATTCAAGCAGCTGAAATGCAGGCATCAGCTCAAAGCCTTGCTTTAGTGAAAGATGTGACACAGTATTGTCCAAATAGCGGAAACAATTAGGGAGATGGAGAAGATCTGGAGGCCAAAAGGACAGGGAAGTCTATTACCATGAAAAGGGCCTGTCATCAGCTTGTCAGATGGACAATATCAGGTCCAAACCTCTCGACTCTTGGACGGGTTCCAAAAGCTGATGGAAAATAATCTAATCAGTTTCCACCATCATCCAATGAGATTGTTTCTTCTCCTGAGTGACGGTTTGAGGGATTTTGTTAATGAATGAAGACTCGGCAATCGATGGACTCTGATCCTAGTTTGTGAATGAATTGCCATTCATCAAATGCAGCAGGTCAGGACATCACAAAGGACAAGAATTTCAAACCAAAGTCACAATCTTCCTTAAAGCATGGAAGAAAAAATGGTCAAAATACATTTGCCTTCTGAAAATTAATGGTATGCAAAATTTTTGATATCAAAATGATTGTAAAATGCGTCCAATTAAAATGTCACTTCAAGTTTGGCTATTCTGATGAAAAAAGGGAGATGACACTTTCTCACTCATTTAATTGTTTGGCTGTATTTCAGAGAGGCACACATATCCCTACATAATTATATTTGTAGATGTTAGGAATGAGTCTTAGCTTTACTGTTTAAGTTCGATTTGTATTCCTGTATATGTTAAGAAAGGTCAAGTTGAATTTTAGTTTCACTTTAAAAGGTGCCTGCATTTCTAATGAGAGTTTTAGTTGCAGCTAAGTAAAGCAAACACAAGAGTAGGGAAACTGGGCTGTTGCCTAGCAACAGGGGTCCAGAGAGGCAGGTCTTTCCCACAGACACACACAGAAGAAATTAGAAACAGCAGTTTGATTTAGAAGCTGTTTGAGTTGGAAAGGGGACAGATAGCCAGTTCCAAGCTAAAGAGAAGACCTGAAAAGCCAGGGAATTGGAACAAGAGAAAGTCCCAAGAAGATCTTCTAGTCAAAGGAAGGACAGGAACATGGAAAAGGTCATGTTAAGTGAAGTTAGGAGTGAGGGGCAGAGAGAAAGGCTCAAAGCTTCAGATTTAAAGAGATAAAAGCTATGGAAAGCAGATTTAAAGCTAGAACCACTTGCAAGAGGCCAGAAGGTCCAGAGAAAAAACTGAAGGCCTGTAACTCTTTGCTATGGGCATGCGAAGCAATGGTACTGTTGATGGCTAAATCGGTGAGAGAGAGAGTGTGTGGAAGACAGCTTTAATCCATGTGATGACCCAGGGAAGAGAAAGAGTGGAAGGAGAGTTCAAAACCCTGGAGGTGAACCCTTGTGGAAGAGGTCTGAGAGAAAGCATCGGTTTGGGAGAAGAATGTTGGGCAAGATTGACGAGGTCTTGGAGATTGAAGATTGGAAGCCCCCGTGTGAAAGACAGAGTTCAGTGAGGCTGGTTGGCTCATGGTGTAACAAGCATCTGGGGGGAGTTGAGCAAAGATCCATAGCATCTGTCTGGGGTGGCATCTGTCACTTGGTTTCAGTGTGGTGTGTCTGAACGCAGGTTGCTAATTTGTTTACATGTGAACATTGGGGTATAAGATAGCTTTTGTAACTTGTGTTATCCTGACAAATATATCTGTAAAGGTATAGTTGTGGGTGAAGGAGTATTGTAATATAGTTCATCCTTTCTTGTTTAATAAATGTGTTATGCTTTTGTTAAAAGTTCATTAGCTGACTCCAGTGATTCTGTTCAGTAGCTCCTCTCCATGTATCTAAACAAATAAAAGTTAGGATCGATCAAGCTGGGTTCCACCCTGGGATCAGGTTTGTCCAGTGGGGATCATAACACTATAGATACAAACATACACCTGCTCACACACACTCATACCACTAAAACAAATCTGGTTACATGTATTCCTATACAAAAAGAAATCCATGCACATGCACTTCCAAATCTGTACACAAATGCATGCCCATATACAAATCTGGATGGTGCAGATGTGAATGATAATCTCTCTCTATATTTACAAAAGTCATCTTTTTGAATTAAAAACTTCATACACAATGTTCTGTGAATAAGTATAAAACACACCTGATGAAGAGCCATGAACCACGATCTAAACTCTACTTATGAGGCTGACCGTTTCACAACAGCAAGGTCACTAATGACCTATGTTCAGCATCACACATGGGCTGTAATTAATCTCTCACAGCTACCTTTGCACAAATTCCAGTTACACCACAATGCTGAAAGGTGTGTGAAGGATACTAATTTCAAATTGGAGCTACGTTACCTGGCAGAGCCTGAAATGTGGCCACGTGACTGTGAAAATGTTATTCCCCACAGTGCCACCTGTTTTCAATCATGGTGCTATCTCTGAGTTATGACAGGTATTTCACAGAGATGGTGCTACCAGGCATAGTATTGATATTCCTCGGTGACTGGTGTTTGTGAAATGTACGTTCCACGGAGCTGACGATGCAGCGATTTCTAATTCTTAATTTGAAAAAGCTCCACTACCTGCATACTTGAATATTGTGGTCTCACTCTGGTGGAAATAAGAGTTGAATATATTCGAAAGCAGCAGGCCACACCTCGTGAATAATTCATCACCTCTTGCTCGGATATTTCCTACCCTGACATTTTGGCATCTTCTGTTGTCTCAAACTGGAAGCTCTTGGTGTCCAAGGGAGAAGCTCCTGCCCTCTTCGCCCCAAGAGTAAAACATTCTGCTCTCATTAAGGCTAATTGCCTGGAGAGGTCTCGCTCGAGACTCTTCTAGCCATCATTATACAATGCCAGCAACTTGTCACTGTTCAATATTAGACTGCAGCACAAGCTATAATGTCAGGCGTAGGTTTCTTAAATGGTTATGCATGCACCTTCCGGGCAGTATTTTTTTTCAATGCATCTTAGCATTTAGGAATAACTGAAATCATGTGTGAGTTTATTGAAGTAAAGGAACGGATAAGGATAACTGAGCATTACATGCACTATGCGCAGGAGTCAGCAAGGGTATTAGTCTAGAATTAGTAATTGCACTCACTATTAACCATTTGAGAACTGAATACACAAAAGTTAAGGTCTCAATTTAAATATTTCTAAATAGCTAGCTGGCATAAATATGCATGAATGTGCTGTTCTTGACTGGCAGAAATATTGAAAGAAGCAAAACCCAGTGAAAAATATATTTAAAGTATGAAAATGAATGTGTTATGAAATTATAAGATCATTGGTAGGACCATTACCAGACAGTCACTGACCTCGAATCCTCTGGATATCTTCCACCTATCTCAGCTTCCAAAATTGTAGCTTCCCAAACCCCAAACAGCCCTCCTTCCCCAGTCACAACCAATTGGTGCATTCTTCATGGCAGCACCTCTATAAATCAGAGTCCACTTGCCAACTAATCAGCACTCTCTTTTCATACAGCATAAATTATTATTTTGCCCTTATATTGGTATTCTTGTGAAGTGTCCTGATGAGTGCAAGACAAAAAGCTTTGGCATGTCTCTTTTTTCAGCAATACTCAAGTTCTGCGCTACCAAATGGCTAGTTATTTAATCCACCTGCCCACCATCCTATTACAGACCTTCCCTTTTGCCCTTTACCCCCTCTCACTTTCCTTGCCTCTGTGCTTTCTCAAAAACTGCTACATCCCTAACTTTACCAGTTCAGCCTGGAACGTTAACTCTTTTTTGCTCTCCACAGTAGCTGCCTGACCTGCTGAAAGTTTCCAGAATTTTCTGTTTTATTATGGGTAGTACAGTGCTGTCACAGGGTGATAAGATCAGTTGTGTTATAGAGTGATAAGCTTATTGTTAGTAATTGAATTCATGGTAGTCACAGAGTGATGGATTTGGTATAACATTGACCCTGAAAAGCTGTTGTGTGTGTAAGAGCTTGATTTTTGTTGTTGTTGTCATTGTGTTGCTTATAATAGCTTTAGTTTTTCTTCATCCCTGAATCAGAAGGTTGTGACACTGTATATTGAACAAGTGCTGCACTGTCTGAGGCGCTGTTTTTCAGATGAAATATTAACTCAAGCTCTGTCTGTCTTCTCAGGTGGATTTTTAAAATTGTTTCCTGACAAGACCAGCATTTGTTCCCATTCCTAAATGCCCTTGAACTGAATGGCTTGCTAGGCCATTTCAGAGGGTAGTTAAGAATCAACCACAGTTGAATGTAGGCCAGACCAGGTAAGGATTTCCTTCCCTAAAGGGACATTAGTGAACCAGATGGGTTTTTACAATAATCAATTACAGTCGTCATGGTCACCATTACTGAGACTAGCTTTATGTTCCAAACCTAACACAACCTGAAGTCACCACAACCCGGTTTAAAACTTACAAATTCAGGCAAAACCCATTTCTTGTCCCGACACCTTCTGAAAACCTCAGTGCAATATCACCGCAGTATGGCTGAAAAAAAAACACTTACAAATCACTGGCAGAAATACCACGCTTTCGTCCCAAATCCTTACAAAATCTTCATACGAACATCACTACAATATGGCTGAAAAAAACCCTTATAAATTACTGGCAAGACACTATCCTTTCACCCCAAAACATTACAAACCCTCAGGCCAATATCACTACGATTTGGCTGAAAGCACTTACAATCCCCAACACGGCTAGTCTATCCAATGTTGATTGTTGGCCCTGAGTCAAGGTGATGAGCCTTGACCCTTCTTCCAACTGCAGCAAAGAAACTCTGATATGCTCATCTTTTTCTACTAACTCAGCTCAGACATATCAATACATATTTCCCTGTAATACATATTTCCTGTTGTTGCTGCTGTTCCAATGTCCAGCAGTTATCACTCTTAGTTTATTCCACATGTACTCTCAACGAATGTGATCAAATCATGCTGGTTGAAACGATACAGGGCTTTTCCATGGGAAATATATCCCAGATGAATATTATCAGTTCTCATTGTATGAACGATTCTCCTGCTGCTTTAGATAACACAGTAACAGCACCTGGCTCCTCCATTGATGAAGGTTTGAATGACCCTATTCCTCTCCCGAGAGGAACCAATCATAGCATTGGAATCTGGCATTCCAACTATTGTTGTGGTGCAAACCTTAGGAGCATTACCACTCCTTGAATGTATTGTATTGATAACTGTTCCTTGTGCCATTGCATTGGATGATGAGACTCTTCATTGTGTTAGTCCATGGCAGGTAATGGCATTTCCCTGGTACCATAAACATTCTGATAGCTATCAGTCAATGTCCAAACCGTTTTGATGAACCATTTTTTTTACTGAATGTCTGAACTAACCCCTTGCTGCCCAGCCCTGTGCTGTTGGCTGCAGCTGATCTTTTGTAATTTATAGTTCCAAACATGAGGTATGGATTTTTATTCCAGTTGGAGGGGATTCCGATCCTACATCGGTCTCTTTCTTGTAGCTGTTGGCTTCTTCCTGGAATATTGAACATTGTAGAGTCTGCTCTGCCAACCGGTTCCTCAGTTTGTTCAGAGTGATGTTAAATTCATTTTGCTTCTCTTCGGGATGTTCCAGAGGAATAAGCTTTGACCTAAGGAGATCTTGTAGCGTGGGAAGGCCAGTCAACAGATTTTCCTTTTCCTTTCAAAGCTCGCTTTGCTTTGCCTTGAGTTTTCCTGTAATATAGCAAAGTCTTTTTGAGTTTCTTTTGTCATGTGCTGTTGTGCCGTTTAAGAGAGTCTTCATTTCTTCATGTTGCTGAATGGTCACGCATTCCTTTTGCATTTGATCTTGAAGGTCAATCAACTGTTCTTTCAACTGTTTATTTTCTTGTTGGCCTCTTGCCAACTCACTCTGGGTTTCAGTGCATCATCTTATTGACTCAGCTTGAACATTGCACTGAACAAATCTTCCAGTTCTGCTCTGATGCAAACAGTTTCCCGTAGAACAGTTTCATTTACTTTTTTGGATGTTTTGCTTCTTTTGAGTTACCTCAGTTAGCTTTCCTTCATTCACAGCCATCTGCTGACTCTGCACTGTCACCTGCAGTTGCAGTTTGGGTACAGTGTCTGTATTTTCAAGAAACTCTGTTTTTGGGCCTTTCAGCTGCTTTTCAGCAATTTCTTTCTTCTGCGCTAAACTCTTCAACTTGTTCATATGGTAGCACTGGTATGGTCAGCAACCATCTTGCGGTTTACTTGAATAATGCGTCCCTCACTTTGGGGTCTTCTGTCTCCCTTACTCTGGGGTCTTTTGTTGACCTCCCTCTGGGGTCTCTTGTTACTTTCATCGCTTTGTTAGCAGTTGCCCTCTCTCTGGGGTCTCTTGTTGCCTTTGCATGTCTCTCTAGTCTGGCTCCAGCTGCTTTTAGTTTTTCATATCTTGGGATACTGTTCTGGGTTTGTCATTTAAAATGCTGCCACCTTTTAGATCAGCACTGATGTAGTATCTTTTAGGAGCTCCCAATCATGATGTAATATGGGTTCTTTAGATGTCTCAATGATGATATCTTGAGACATATATATTTAATCATGAACCCTTTATAGTTAGTCTTTAATTATTTACAGATACTAGATTACTGTCTTGCATGGTGTTGCTTCTCTCATGCAATTAGGCTGCTTTTAGAGTTTCTCTTTAAACTGTTCTATCAATCTATTACCATGTGACTCTATACATCATACCATGGCTGGTGCTATTCTCCAGTCCCATATTAACCCTTCCTCTGCCAAGCACCTTTACATTACAATGGCATGCAGGCACATACCACAACATACAGAACTTGTTGTGTGCAAATTGCACTTTTCCAACATTAAAAAGGTTCAAAAGTGCCTAATTGGCTGTAAAATGCTTTGGGATGCCCTGAGGCCATGAAAGGCGCCATGTAAATGCAAGTTTTTTTCCTTTCTCGTCATTCATTTTACTGTTAAACAATGAAAGCATTGATAAAATTGGCATGAAAAATTAGATAGTATTGTGTATTGCACTTGCTAATGAGTATGTTGACAGCAGATGAATTTTTTTTACTATTTTATCCAGAGGGAGATGCAAGCCAGATTTGGGATTCAAGATTAATAAGGACAATTTTAACAGCAGCATTATTCGAGATCTTTTGGGAAAGGTCAAATACTTTAATAACATCTGCAATCACTTATGCAGAGGAATATAAAATATATTGCAGACTGGGGAGCCTGTCCATCACAATGGAATTAGTGACAGAAGATTAGCATTGCTGCGATGTAAAGAAGACTTGGGGAAAAATGCACAAACTTTGGTTTAATGAGTTCATTATGCAGCTTGCTAATTGCAGAATCATATGTAAATATACATCACTTCCAGTGGTGCTTAAAGCAAAATTCTATGACTTAACAAGTGGCATACCAACACAGTGCGCATGTAAATAAATGAGATAAAAGCATGGAAGCCATGATTTCATATGAGAAGTAACATTTTATTTTGATGTAAAAGTGCCCTCCCATCTTTACCCATTGTGCCAGCTAAAAGGAAACTATGCCTCATTAAGGACAATGAAGTTTGATAAGTTACACCAAATTAATGATGAATGAACAATGCACTGCGTCACTATTGAGAAATCTGGCTTTGCAAACACCTTTTTCATTCAGTCGCTTGGTAGTACAGAATGTGAATATTGCTGAAAAGAAAGAGATGTTGCAAAATCATTTTGTCTTGCTCTCTTCAGGACAAACGACTACAACAATTTATACTACAGGAGAAAAGGGTGCTGATTGGTTGGTAAGTCGATTCTGATTGGGTGAGGCATTGCCATGCAGAAAACAATAGGAAACTATAGGTTCCCCAAGCTCCTGGGTAATTTAAAAAATGTGCAAGGCTTGAACATATATCTTTTGTTTGCAGAGAATATATGAATATATGTCACTTCTAGGAAGCATAAATGAGCCACATTACAAGCTCGACAGATTATCTTAAATTAGTTGTTAGAGTAGCTGTGAGCACACTCAGGATTGTTCAATAATTGCTGTCCACTTGTGGAATCTTATCTAACAGTAGACATTTTGCCTTGGATGTTGCAAATGCGAGCTGGTTGAGTACGGTCCACTCTGCCTATTATGAACAACCAAAGGAACATGCTGTTTGATTTGATAAATCGTTGGGCATTTGCCTACATTTCTGGCATCACATCAGCACTGAAATTCATACATGACATTGCTCAACTGTAGCAGCATCACGTTAATGGAAAATAACGCTCACGTAACCATCCTACAATGGCTTCCTATGGACTCTTCCCTTCTCAAAGCCCATCTCCATGGCAACATGAATCACATTGGCCTTGTATCCAGGGAGAAATGTTAATTAATTACCCTTTAGACTCCCAACTCTACTCTATTTTAAAATTAAATAGACATTATGGGCAGCATTTACCCCCTGCCGGGGGGGTTGTACGTGAGCGCACGGGTTCCCAATTGGCACCCCCCCTCCCCCTGTTGGGGGTGTGCCACCATTTTACGTGGGTGGGCCAGTTAAGGCATGCCCAGCATGACAGCCACCCAGAAACACTGTGCGCTCCCTGTGCAGGTGGTGGTGGGGGGGTGTGGAATCCCTGAGTCGGGGGTGTGCTCTTTTGTGCATGCTCACGAAAGAGTGCACAGATCTCCCTGAGGCAAAGCGCTGCCTCAGACAGATCAGTGTTACTTTTAAAAGGATAATAAAGGATGAGAACATTTTTACTGACATGACCCCTCTTGTGACATTTTCACATGAGCTGGGACATGTCGATTACTTTTATTAAAAATGTAAAACAAATTTTAAATCCCTCATGCAACCTCATCCCGCCCATGGATGAGGTTTCATGCTTTTCCTGAAGGCCGCCTGGGTTCTTCGCCTGCTTACCTGTCAACCTTAAGGTTGGATGGGCAGGCCCATTAATCAGTTTAATTACTTTTTAATGGTCTTAATAGGCCATTGACAGGTCCGCGGGCGCCCAGCCGAGTTGGCTGCACACCCGCCGAACTAAAAATCTAAATGACGCAGGGTGACGTTGGGACGCATGCCTGACATCAAGCCGTGTAATTTAAAGCGTCGGCGAGTGGGCCCAGCCACCCACCCCCACCCCCCCCACCCCCCCCCCCCCCCCCCCCCCCCCCCCCCCCCCCCCCCCCCCCCCCCCCCCCCCCCCCCCCCCCCCCCGCCCCCACACCACCGCTCGCTGACCGGGAAATGCTGCCCTATAAAATATAACCGCTTACAAACCCTGGCATTCCTATCACCTCCATGGGACTTGGAGACTAGTCTATTCACCATCAGCACAGCTGCCCTGATCATGGTTTACAGGTATGAATATCTTGCACCATCCTCCCAGCAAAATAACCTGTGACCCCTTTAGTCTTTACCCTCCAGCTCCCCAGGCTTGTTGTTGGACAGAATTCAGAATGGGTTACATGATGCCCTTATTCCTCACTTTCGCCCTAAATTAAAGGGACATTCCCAAAACATAACAACCTGATAAAACCTCACAGTAGCAGCTGCCGTCACAGCATTAAAACTCAAGGCAAACTGGCACCAGTTTGTGATCAAAAGAAACACACCGTAAATCTGAAGCTGGAAGTCCACAGCAGATCTTCCTACATATGAAAGAAAGTAAAGATGGGGGCCCCTGAAATTTCTCTGATTCCTGCTTCACCATTTTGTCTTCAGAATGAATTAACTCTGGGATCAGAGAGGGTAGGAAGCCTGTTGCTGCCTGGCTTTGGGAAGGGGGAAGGCTGCCTTTTGGGATGGATCCTCACTTTTTCATGATTCTCCCGTCTTTTGTCCTTGTCTTTTAAATGGGAAGGTGCCACGTGTGGATCTTCCATCCATCTTCTATAGCAGTCTAGGCGAGTTGCTAGCCTAACTTGGGAAATGTCTCATTGATGCCCATGAAATTCTCATTGGCTTTCAGACCTTCTGACAGGCCTCCAGCCATTAGTAGACTAAGGCAATCGATCTTACAGAGGAGCCATTGCCTCGTCTGGAGAAAGGATAACTCTCTCTCCCTATGCTACAATATTGGTTAAACTTCAGAAATACTCAATTCACTGTGAAGTTCTTTGAGGATATGAAAGGCATTCTGTAAATGTAAGGTCTTTCCTTTGAAGCTGAAGACTGAAAAAAATTTCTTGGGTCCCATGGGACCTCAGGAAGTGGCTTCTCCTTGTTACAAGGGCAGATCAAGGTAAATACTGTCACTGCACTATTGAAGGTGCCCAGGGCCTGTCTTTGGGATTCAATCCCTACTGTGTGCCTTTCAGTACAAGCTTCCTACCTCCCTTATGACAGAAGTCTCTAAAGGTGGGCAGCCGCTGATTAGTAGCCTTGTTTTGGTAATTCCTTGCTGTTGTTTATGGACTGTTTCCCATTCAAGAAGCAAGTAGAGAGGAGGCACTCTGTGTGTCAGCACATGGAATGCAAATCAGGATTCAGAAGGCATTTGTTAAGGGGATAAAACAGGCCGTGTTGGCTGTGGCTCGGTGGTAACACTCTTTCCACAGGATCAGAAGGTTGTGAGTTCATGACCCTGCTCCAGTGACTTCAGCACAAAATCTAGGCTGATGTTCCTGTACAGCATGCATGGAGTGCAGCACTATCAAAAGTGCCAACTTTGAGATGAGATGTTAAACTGAGGCCCCTACTGACCTCTAAGGTAATAGACCCTAGGCCACTATTTTGACAAGGAACAGGTGAGTTCTCTCCAGTGGTCTGGCCAATATTTCTTCCTCAAACGACATCACAAACAGAAAGGTTAACTGGAAGATCCTGTATTTCCTTGGTTCAGGGAGAAGGAAAGCCATGAAGGAGGTAATCTAGGTCCTATGGAATGGAGGTATCTTAAAGGAGGAGGACACGTTTTATCAAATGTCACCCTTTCAACAAAAATGGAACACTAGTCTGACCCTACAAGTAACAAAAACAATCGCAGGTATTGTTGGGTGAGCTTGACTACCAGACACTGTAGGGATACCAACCATATCAGTGTGATGGCAATTTGACTATGATAATACATTTTGCTACTGAGGTGTTGACTTTCAGGATGCTTAAATGCAAAATGTGATAAAAGCTTGTAAACGTTTCATAATGACCCGGTTTATTTCAGTGCTGCAGTACTGGACTCTCAGGTAGAAGACATGGCTTTCAGTCAGATTTTGTCTACCTCTGAGTTTCTTGTCATGGGAGGAAAGCAGGAGTGGGAAGGGTGGGGTGGGGGGGTGGGGGGGTGGTGGGTGGGGGGATGGGGGGGAGTGTGGAATGGGGGGAGTGCAAATTGGCTACACAAAACAAAAGTAAGCGTATTTTAAAATTGAGGCGTTGATGGACCAGGAGCTAATGTTGGCCAATGAGCCAACGCACGGGATTTGGTACGAATTAGGATAGGTGCAGCGGAGAGTTTTGAATGATCTCGTATTTATGGAAGGTGCAAGGTGTGAACGTATTGTGATAGCAAAAGAGGAAAGAAGGAGGTCGATCTCTTTAATGTCTCAAGAATGCCTTCTGAGCATCAACCAAAGAACGATATTTATAAAATCCATAATGATGTCCATAGTTTGGACCAAAAAGAATGTTATTTGTGTGTGTGCTGTTGTGTGGGGTATTTCTGTTTATGTATGGATTTGCATATATGGGAGGTTGGGGGCATTTATGTTTATACGTATGGGCTTATTAATGTGTATGTGGGTTTGTGTAGGGGACAGGGATCAAAATAATTTTTTTTTGAGGGCTCTTCTTGAGATTTTCTTGAGCACTGCTTTTTGGTTTTCAAGGCTCCTTTTTCATTCTCACTAACCCCTTAAGTAGGTGATGCAGTATAAAGTAACATTACCTTCTGTATTTCTGTTGACATATGGTGTATTTGGCTCACACAGAAACAGAATTATAAGAGTTCATCAATATCTTAAATAATCAATGCTCCTCCATTAAACTTAAATCCATGTCACACAAGGAAAACTTTAATCTCCTAGACACCATAGTGGGGCTATCTGTACCTTGCTTGTCCTGCTTTCTACCCTTAATTAGTACATTCCTTAAATAATATCACCACCTTCAACACCTCTTTCTCCTTTTGTCTATAACATCTTTTGGCTATCTCTTTGGCCTATCACTGGCCCTCTGTCCAGCTCTACCACCCCCCTTAAACCAGCTTATATTTCACCTCTTTTCTATTTTTATTTAGTTCTGTAGAAGAGTCATACGGACTCGAAACGTTAACTGTGTTCCTCTCTGCAGATGCTGCCAGACCTGCTGAGTTTTTCCAGGTATTTTTATTTTTGTTTTGGATTTCCAGCATCTGCAGTTTTTTGCTTTTACCATCGTATTTAAGTTGGCATAAGGAAACAACAGGTATAAGCCAGCAACAAAAGATCTTTTTCAAAATAACTGAAACACTTCTACACACAAAATGCCATCACTTTGAACACGTCTTCCATGGACTGGTGGGTTCACAGCTAATGCATTTTCATCTCAGATGCGCAAAACTGGAAGATTTTAACCCAGCTATTACTAACTTTTTTACTGCATCTCAGATCTCAATCTCAGACATAAATTTAAGAACTGATCTAGCATCAACTACTGTTTGCAGAAGGGAGTTCCAAACATCTACCACCATTTTTGTGTAGAAGTGTTTCCTAATTTCACTCCTAAAAGATCTGGTTCTAATTTTTAGGTTATGCTCCCTAGTCTTAGAGTGCCCTAACTTAACTGATCATTTACCTGATTACAACAGTGACAACACTTTCAAAGTATTTCATCGACTGTAATGCACTCTCAAGAACATAAGAACATAAGAAATAGGAGCAGGAGTAGGCCAGCCAGCCCCTCAAGCCTGCCCTGCCATTCAATAAGATCATGGCTGATCTGCCCCGGGCCTCAACTCCTCTTTTGGATGTGCCAAGGTCATGAAAAGTGCTGTAAAAATACAAGTCATCCATTACTGCCTGGGATCTTGGTATAAGCAAAATGGTTGCATGTTTGTCCCTAATACCTCAGGTAATTCATAGTATGTGAAACACTTTGAGATGTTATGACACATAAATGCAAATCTTTCTTATGAAATAAAACTGTTCAATATTAATTTTTTTTAATTTGTTCATGGGATGTGGTCATCGCTGCTTAGACCAGCATCTATTGCCCGTCGCTAATTGCTCTAGAGAAGGTGGTGGTGAGCTGCCTTCTTGAACCATTGCAGCCCAACCAACATATTGCTCATTAAAATAGCATCCACTGCATCTTTTTCCCACATGTTTCTGAGCTTATGCAGCCTTAAGTTAGAAACTCCACACATCCATTTGTAAGGAATACATTGCCTCAGCGATTTTAGGTTTTCCTGGTTCCAACTGGCTGAGTATTCTTTTGTTGATAAGTTTAAAACTGTTCTCTCTCCTTTGCAGCCTTTCACCTTCACAGCCTCTTGTGTTCGCAGCCTCTCCCCATTGCAGCCTCTCACCCTCACGCCATCTCCCCTTGGCAGCTTCTCTGCCTCACAGCCTCTCACCTTTGCAGTCTCTCACCCTCGCAACCTCTCATCTTCGCAGCCTCTCTCTGTCATAGCCTCTTACCCTCTCAGCCTTTTGCCATCATAGCCTCTCTCCCTCGCAGCCTCTCTCGCTGTTGATGGTCCAGTGCTCAGGCTACACACTGTCACTTACTTCCTACTGCTCCCCCAGTCATGTGCTGTTTCTCTTCTGCATTTTCATGCTAGGCTCACAAGTGAGATGCAATTGAGCCTATCAGCAGCAAGTGCGGAAGAAAAACAGCCTGTGATTGGAGAACCAGCTCCTTACAGATTCTATCTCTCCCACCTATGGGGGCAGCTTTCCTCTCATTGCTCACCCCTGTGATGGAATTTTTCTGGGATTTTTGGGGGTTTTAAATTCATCCACCACCCCAGTGCATTTTGAACCTTGATGGGGAGAGGTTGGGGAATGTTTGTGCACTGATGTGTGCGGGTTTGTGTGTTTGTGAGGTCTGTGGATTTGTGTGTGTGGTGTGGGGTTTTGCTTCTTTGTGTTTTTGTGTGTCAGGAGGGTTGTTACATACAGGGAGAAATGTCAGATAATATTCCCCATTTTCTCACCTTTCAACTGACTGCAACAAGATATATTTTTGAGAGGGAGTATTTTAACCCTTGGGTGCTATGACTTTAAAGAACAGATACAAGCAGACTATCTTGTAAGTATAAATCAAAAGAAAGGATAAACATTTATTTCCACAATACCCAAAATGTAAACACAACAAACACCATTCTTCAAACACACAGATACAAACACACACACAAGAAAAGATGATTTCTAGAGATGTAACAGGCACTTAGATTACTAGAAGGATAAAACAGAAACAGGTCAATCCTTTACAGTCCTTAAGATGGTAGCTGAAAATGTTGCAGGCCTGGAGAATTCTCTTCTGGTTCCTTGAAGACAAATGGAGGTTGGAAGTTTCTGGCTTTTCAGTTGAAATTATGGTTAAGCTTCTGCGTGAAGAAACGTAATCTTGCAGGTAAATCAAATTAGCCCCTCTTCACTGCCTGAGATGACTTCCTTTTTGAGGCAGGGTTCTTTTGCTTTTCATCTCTCTTTCTGAAGTACTGGTTCAAGGGTGCCTTGCTGGGCTTCCCTGTTAGATTAATAAGGTATGGACTCCCTCTAAGTTTCAGTCATGCAATGACAGTATCGATGCATCCCATTGTCCATACAATGGATTGAAACTGATGTGATGTATACACAATGGGGAAATGTTTGATATTCCATCAACATTCCAGCCATGATCATCTTCACTGAATAATTTCATTTGAAATTCCATCTTCATAGGGGCTCTAGCAGCCATTGTCACTTTAAGTCTCTTCCATTGAAATGGTGAGGGGTAGTCAATTAGCACTAGGGAAGGCCTTTTGCCAGAAACCATAAAAGAAGTCATCTGATTTTCCAGAGTCCATTTTGTGAAAGTATTGTGTCAATATTTCACGTTGCTCCCAATATGCTTTACAGACATATGACCTGACCACAACGGTATGAGGTTTTGTGGGTTTGTGCGTGTGGGGTTTTGTGTGTGTTTGTGTGTGTGTGTATGTTTGTGTGGCATGTTTATGTGTGTGGTGTGTAGGTTTGCCTATGTGGTGTGTAGTTTTGCATGAATGGAGGGGTTGTTTTGTTGTGTTTGTGTGTTTGCATGCGAAATTGCATATGTGCTGTGTACTTTTGTGTGTGTGTGTGTGTGTGTACATGGGGGAATGTGTGTTGTATGCGTGGTACCTAAATGTGTGTATGGATGTGTGGTTGCTGTAGGGGGTACAGGGTTAGACATGGAGACAGGGAAGTTTCTTCTTAGTTCTTGTCCAAATAAAATATGAATGGAGTTTATTATCCTAGTTTCCTTTTGACTGAAACCTTTCATGTGAGTTTAGGTAACAACAACTCCACCCCAAGTTCTGTGACCGATTCATATACAAAAAAGATTTCAGTTGCTGCTAAAGGAATAGCTAAATCCAGAATTATAAACTTTTTATTGTGTGTTGTTCAGATTTTCTTTCCATTTGAGCCGAACTGGCTGAGGAGCAGCTGCAAATGCTTCTGAGGTTAGGGCCAGAAAACTTGAGGCCAGCAAATTTGTTCCTGTGCAAATGCGCCAAAATGGCACCAATCATTGCTCCACATCTGTCATTCCGTGTAAGCTGGGTCCAGGTGTGAACTGAACGTCCGGAATGGGAGCAATCCAAACATCCTGTGCCTGCAAGCTTGTCGCAGTTGTTTCAACGTAAGGCTTCCATTCACAAGGAAAGTTGGTGATGCGCTTGATCGCTGCAATGGTTGGGCAGTCTCCAGGAGCCACTGAGCTGTTACATTTGCAGATATTTATCAACCTCTACCTTGGAAACACATCTTTCGCTCTGGGTGAAATGAATATCTAATCTTACGTTGAATATCAAAATAATTTTTCATCACAAAGCCTGCCTGCAACACCAGCTGTTATGCACTTAAGGCTGGGCCTCTTTGGCAGCTGCGCTTCAACAATCTGTTGCAATGCCAAGCAGGTTTCACTACTAAAAGCTTGCTGAGGGTAATGTGCACAGAAATAGTCTGATGCCAATGTATGGACATAGAAAGACCACTTTTACTTTAAAATTACCCTGGATTAATGCGTACACTCGTAATTATGGTGGGGGGTGCTGGATGGCGGGGTCAGATGGGAAAGGGAAAAAAAAACCTCAAGCTGATGCAGTGGAATATGGCTACTGAACCTGCAGACATTGGAAATGAGGATCAGTTCTGGCTGTTGTGCACGCCACAAGACGCTTGTGATTCTATGCCAGAGTTTCTCCAAAGTGATTCCTTAATTCATTATTGCATTTAAATTAGCTGGCCTCTATATTCTTTCACCTTTGTAACAGGAGGATTTCAACCCAGACTAAAGGAGGAATTTAAATTTCCTTCCCAGCTCACCTCCTGCGCCCCCCCCGACAGTTGTTGAGATCGAGTCACAAATGGAATGCATTCTGGAAGCATCGGATTCCACAGTGTAATGTTGCCAACTTTGGCACTCAACTCCATGGCTTCAGCTTTGAGAGGCTTTGGAATAGGAAGTACAGAGATGAAAATGCCATATTTACATAGAGGCTGAGGAAATGATTATTTCCAACAGTTGGATTTGTGCTTAATTGTTGGGTCAATACAAATGTTGATATTATTTAATTGTATGTAGCCTGGAACCTGTGGCCTAGATTTTCCTATGAATTCTGGCAAAGGCAGTTTCCAGTGGGCAGGACCAGCAGTGGTGAAACAGTCTTCCTTAAATGGGCTGGTGCCTCATTTGCAAACAAATAAGGTGTGTCTGCCCTTGACACCCTTTTCCAGTGATCTGACGAGCAGAATATCAAACCTGAGTTCAATCCATATAAAATAGGCATCCATGGTTGTCAATTTGTGGCAAAGAATAGTGGCCAACATGGAAAGGATTATTTCTTAACAGTTTCTCTTCATTTGTTTACTCGTTGGTGCCAAGGTTTTCATGAGCATTTGAACGGATTGAAAATTCTTTATTTTTTGCCCTCAGCCTCATTGCTGCAACAATATGTTTCCCAGTAGGAGTCTCCCTGTCTGACTAGTAATCTAAGTGCATACTACATCAAAGAAAGAGAAGGATCTACAATGGTGGGTCAAACCACTGAAAATGCACTGAGCCCACTCATTGGTACTGCTACACCCACATCAGCCGATGACAACTGCCCGTTTCTCGCTTAGGCAGGTAATTAGTGCTGCTGAAGTCTTACAGTTATAGGCCAGAATTTTGCCGGTTGGGCAGATAGCCTGAAATCGACCAGAAAATCTGATTGCTGGCATGCGCGGGCAGCTGGCGGGACTTGCCCCTCCATTTTACCGGTGACAGCCAACTAGGCGGCTGCTGCTGGGATGGCCATCCACACCTGAGATCTGCTGGCCCAACCAGAGGGCCAGCTGTTTATCAGCTTCAGCAGGGCCACCAGTAGCAGTGGCCACTGCTGATGCCGCCAGGACCCCTGCAGCCTACAGCGGGGAACCACTCCGAGGAAATCGGTGGAATCGCTGGAGCCTTTCCTACCTGCGGTCCTCTTATTGCTTAAAAAACAATCCTCCCTGGGAGTCACCTCCATTTATCTGGTGGCCTCCTCAGGCAGCGTGAAGGCACTCTGCGGTCAGCAAAATGCTGACTCCCTAGTAAAATGGCCCTTGATAAGGCCTTTGCATATTTAAGTTAGCTGCCCATGGTCTTGGGCGAGTAGCCCCCGATCAAGTTCCCACTGTTGGTAAATTGCCCGATGGTGGGACATGGCCGGGGAGCTGATCTGTCATGGCTCCCTGCCTTCTTTCCCACCTCCTTGGGGCCAGTAACATTCTGCTCATAGAGTCATTACGGCGCAAAATTAGGTAATTTGGCACATCAAGTCCATACCAGCTCTCGGTAGAGAATCCAATCAGTTCCATTCCATTGCTCTACCCCCATTTTCCTCAAGTATTCATCCAATTTCCTTTTGAAATCATTCATCATCTCCACTTTCACCACCTTTGTAGGCGGCGAGTTCCAGGTCATTAACACTCGCTGCGTACAAAATTTCTTCCTCACATCCCCCTGGATCTCATGGCCAAAACCTTAAAACTGTGTCCCCTAGTCCTTACACCATCGGCTAATCTAAACTTTCATAAACTTTTGTAAACTTGTACACTTCTGTCAAATCTCTCCTCAATTTCCTTTGCTCCAAGGACAACAACCTCAGCTTCTCCAGTCTAATCTGGTAGATAAATTCCCTCAACCCTGGAATCATTCTCTTCCAAAAAAAGAAACAGCACAGCAAATCTGATGGCATCGCCAATATATTTGAATCCTTGACTAGCAATCATGTTGGAGGTTTCTTTAGAAGTAGGATTCCAATGGGACTGCATGAAAGAAGAGGCATTGGTGTCCTGATTGGTGGCTCCATCAAGATGCCACAGACCATTTCTAAAGCCTTGGTATATCTACTTCGCAATGACCAAGAGGAACTATCTTCTCATGACCTGGATCTATAGCTGAGCAGATGCAATGCTGGGCCATTTGGAGAAAGGACGCCTGCAGAAAAGAAACATATAAGAATGATTTGCTTTTATACAGCATCTTTCACAACTTCAGGGTGTGCCAAAGTGCTTTACAGCCTACCTTTTGAAGTGTAATTGCTATTGTAACATAGGAAATGCTTTGAACCAAAGGCTCAAAGTTTCAAAAAGAGGACATATGCTGTGCTTTGATTTCCTAATGACTAAGGTACTCTGCAGGTTCTAGCATCAGCTGCTAGGATAAAAACCATTGATCATTGATCTGGAGTTCTGCTTCTGGCCTCACTTTTCCAAATCGATAAACTTAGATGCTGGACCGTCACAAACTAACTCTGTTTAATATGTAAAAACACATCGATTTTGTTTCAATAGGCATGTGATTACCTCATGGCCAATCAACACAGTAACATAAGAACAAGACTAAGCCATTCAACCCCTTGAGCCTGTTCTGCCAGGTAACAAGCTCTTACATCCTTAAGTTACATTTTTGGGAATTTTCAGATAGTTTAAGGTACGCCTTTCATGAGGCTCTCATATAGCTCTACATACAGACTTCTCAATTCATCATTGATTAATGCAAATGATTGGATCATTTAATTTTTGATGCATAACAACAAGCTCAATAATAGTCCATGCCTGATAAATCATTCATTATTCCTACTAATTGTGTCTTAGTAATTGCTGTTTCAAAATCTCCCTAATGATTTTCTAATCCTCATTGTTTTAATAACCACAGCTGGTCTTTACAGAATTGTTCATCTTAATGGTTGCTGCTGAGTCCTCCCCAGTGTGGACTTTGAGAGTTATCAAGGTCATTGAGCTCTGGTATTTCAGATACATGACCCACTGGATCTCTGTTACTGAGAATTAAATTTTTAATGTTTGATAGATGAAAACGGAAGATATCCCTTATTTTGTTATCCCTGGCCAAATCGTAAAGGTTCATGCTTACAATTCTGCTCCGGGGACTCCCCGGGGTAAATTTTCATCTCCATTTCCAGATTCTTAATCTGACAGAGAGGAACGTTTGCCTTTGTGGAAGTGGCTTTTATTTCGCTGAGGACATAGGAGAAAAGTCAACTGGGTTCTACAATGGGCTGGTGAACTGCAGTGCCAGGTTATTGACAGTGTTCAGGTCCAAGGTGTGCCTTCAGCATCATCATTCAGGAGTTATATCCTGCGGCCCAATTGCTAGGCCTGTGTGCCATATCAAGCTCAAAGATGACCTGCTTTTTGGCTGCATCAGGAAAAATCAGAACTTTCCATCAGCTTTCCTCCATACCCATTCCCCACTTTACCCTCTCAAAATAGATTCTGCAAGAAAACTCTCGCTTAAGGAAAAGAACTCCTTGTCTTGTCCCCAATCCTCCCACCACCCCTCCCACTCCCCTGCCAGTCCACATTGTGTGAGGCCCGCTTTCACCAGATTCGGAGGTCAGAGTCCAACATCCTCCTTAGCATATCAGCCTCCACTACCACATAGGCCATGGGTGTGGGAACTTGTGACGTTTGGAGTCCTTGTCCTCAGCCCCACTCTCTCCGACCCAGGTGCCCAAGTTAGAGGCCGGCGGGGATTTCCCCTAATTGCAGCCTGTGGGAGCTCCTGGACTTGGCAAATGCTCAGATAAAATTTCACGTAGCTCCGTACATGCTGGCTAAGACCCAGTAAAGGCACAGCAGAGAGCCAGCCAGTCATATGGTGCTGGCTATTTGTTCAAGACGATATTGCCCAAACCATCGTTTGAACACATACCTTAGACATGCACGTGTATAAGCGCAACATCCGACATCACAGGAGAACTTAAATGGTTTTATTTAATGAAGTCGCTGTCACACAGCGGCACACACAGAAGAACACATTAGAGCATTTGGTTTATTGGATACATGTACATACTACAGTGCTTGGGGATCAGGACGATTAGACAGTGGGATTTGGCTTGGATAGTGGAGGTACCAATTTGCTCGTTGGCCTTCGAAGGTTGGGACATTGTCCTTTGTGGAGAACTAGGAGGTGGAGTTAATTTGTGGCTCCACTCTGACGTTCCTGGGGGGTGGTCTGGTCTGTGTGGGAGATGTATGGTTTGTGTGGGCTTCCAGGAATAGCTTCCAGACTGCCTGGTATCTCCCAAGTTCCAGGCGGAGTGACTGCATCATCCTCACAAAATGGCATATGTTTCCCAGATGTTTGTTGTGAAGAGGATTTGTATTATGACACAGGAGAGGAGGAAGCCCAGTCTAGCGACACCTAATGTTGACACTTGCACCAATCTATACGCTACTGTGGTGGGAATGGGGGGTGGAGGTGGGGGGATGGGGGTGGATGGTGGTGTTGCGGACATGGGAGAAGAGTGGAGATTTGCTCCATATTGAGTAGTTCCAATAGCCAGACTGGCAGGAAATCTCATGCTACATTCCAGATAAGCTTCTCGGAATGATTGATTGAGAGGAGAGGACTAGAAAATTTGCTGTAATATAGCCTTCAGGCTTCCACCCTCTAGCATTACCAGAAGGTGACATTTGCAGACCACATATGGAGCTGCTTAATGCATGATCTTGCATTGGTCCTCATGTGGATGGTAGTTGTGAGGGTCCGCTTTCCGACCTGTCTCCATCTCTCTTCCACTATCGGGTGGCTGACAGTCCTGTCCTCAAACCCCTTTAAAGCTTTCTGAATTGCCTTTTAATCTAGAAAAAAGAAACATAGTACAAATGATAGAGAAATACTTGTGGGAACGGCAGAGATTAATGTAGCTGGATCATGAGAGAGATGTTTAATTTGGAGGTAGCAGAGTAGGTCATGTGGATAAGGTAAAATTTGTCAGTTGTCTGTTGAGTAGATCTAATTAGTGATGACTTGTCATTGTCAATTTTGAAACCCATCCATTGCAATGCATCTAGAATTTTCCTATCCCACTTGATTGTAGTGACAACTGAGAGACCCAGGGAGATTTTCATGGATGTGAAAAGGTCTTTGTTTTCCCAGGCAGACAATGCCATCTTTATCAATTCGTCTTCCTGGGTCCCTATTTCTCCTTTCTGGGGCTCTATAGCGGTTTATGTAAGGGATTGGCTGGGAGGTCCTGCCATGATTAGGAGGGGACAGACCACATTATGTTATAACTTGAGCACTAACCTCTACTTCTCCCAGATTCTCTGCTTTTGCATTATCTAGTACATGATGATATTATCAGAATTTTAGTCAAACAGAACTCTGTAACTAGCATGGACATAATGGGCTGAATGGCCTCTTTCTATTTTGTAAATTTTCTGTGATTTTTCTGATTGGTGTGTTACCTTCATCATTCATTCGTTTGTTGTCACCATAGGCTTAGTCCAGTTGTCGGCATCGCCTTGCTTCATCTCTGACTTTCTTCAAGCCCTCCCCTCAACCCCCCTCAGTCCACCACTCAATCTTATCCACCCATCTGATTTTCCTTCTTCCTTTTCTGTTTTTACCCTCAATTTTTCCCTCACTTGTTGCCAGGACAAGGCTGTCGAGTCTTCGTTTCCAAAGCATGTACTTGGCTACCTTTCTCTCTCTAATTGTACTTAGCAACCCTTTTGATTCCTGACCTTCTACTCTTGATCTAACCCACTCGTTTGTCTTTCTGTCTATGCAGCTGATTCAGCCTTTTCATATTTAACAAAGGAGTGGCTTGGTTTAACAGTGAGTTTCAAAATTCAGCCCCAATGTATAAAAGACCACTGGGGACAAGATGTGGTTAGGGTGGGGGTAGGATGCAAAATGCACAGTTGGAAATTAGCTGCATCGTATACACATTGTCCGATTTTGTTTTTCCATTAACCAACAATGTGCCACTGCCTATTCTGAGGGTCCGCTGGAGGTAAATTTTACCTCTGCCAGTGGACAAATATCCCTGTCTCAAATCATGGATGAAGCCTGATCTGAGTCATTTCCTGTGATAAAGTCTTGGCACTACAATGGTATCTGGACAGCGATATGTTTACGTCCACATACTGTAAGAGGTATGTGGATCAGAGCCAGAAGTACCCATATGGTACTGGCAGAGCTGCTGACAGGAGGGGCTACTTTCAAACAGGCTTTCTTTTCCCCTCCTCACTTCTTCATTGACCTTGCAATTAAATCCTTTCGAGTGTCAAACCTGCTTTTGGAAAGTGTTTCTTGATCCAACCAGCAGGAATTATACATTCAAAGTAAAGCCTGTTTTATCATGGCTGCAAGATGCGTTCATCTAAGGACCACAAAAGAAGCACAATGGAAACGTAACTTTTATGTGACTGTGTAAACACTGAGAAAGCTCTAACCACCAAAGAAATCCATGCAATTAGTAAAAAAACACACATAAAAGTATACAACTAACAGAGGGCTAAATGTTAGGGGTGTAGTTAGGAAATAATTAAGATGTTTAAAATTGTAGAGTATTATCTAAATTATATAGTTACAGGTATGCCATGCATTTAAATAAAAAAGGATGATTTTTTTTAATGTTTGGAGATAGATTTGGTGAGTGGCACACTACCAATTCACCAAGATCAACTGTTATCATTTCAGAATTTATCTCATCAGAAGTAGAATTTTGCAAGCCACCTTTAAGAACGCTGTCTTTCCCAGACTGGTATCTCTGTGTAAACCCTACAAAAGGGGCGTTATTCTCATCAATGCAAGCTTTCTTTCATCAAAAACCGCGGCATGTTTCTTTATTGTGAGGCTGTGGTTTGACTCAGTGAAGCTTGCACATCCTGTGTCTCCTCACAGTTTAAGTATGGAATTAACTGGCATTTTGCACATGCAAATCTGCAATTTTTCTCCACGATAATTTTGATGTTTGTACAGTAAAAAGGGATAAACAGTGCACAAATTAAACTATCAGGAACCATGAGATCATGCTGCACCCATAGAAGTTTAATGTTTGTATTATTTGTCTGCTGTTTCAATGGGAGGGTTAATCCTTTCATTCTAAATGATGAATGTTTGTGTTAAAATAGCTGTCAAGATGTCGGCTGTAGCTCAATAGTGGTACTCTGAGCATGAAGCTCATGGGTTCAAATCCCACAGCAGAGATTTTAAACGTAATCCAGGCTAGCACTTTTGCTCAGTACTGAGTGCTACACTGTTGGAGTTGTTGTCTTTTGGGTCAGGCACTGACCCAAAAGACAACAATCTGCCCCCTCAGGCGGACGTTAAAAAAATCTCACAGCACAGCTCGAAGGATAGTAGGGACGATCTTCTGATGCGCTGGCCACATTTATCGTTCAACCTGAGACAAATGAACTGGTCATTTATTTCATTGCTGTATGTAGGAGCTTGCTGTGTGCAAATTGTCTGTTGCATTTTTCACAGTGCATCAGTGACTAAAGTTCAGAAGTACTTCATTGGCTGTAAAGTGATTGAGGACGTCCTGAGGTTGTGAAAGGTGCTATATCAATGCAAGAAGCTCTTTTTTATGAATCTGAGGTGAATATGTTAAATCTCTTGTATGCTAATCATCACACGGCATAGTATCAAGACCCATGAGATGTGTATTATCGTCTACCTATCCCAGTTCAAGTACAAAATGTTAATGAGACTCAGCGTCAGCATCTTCAGGAAGGGAGTTGTCAGATAGTTGGTGGAGTCGGGAAGGAAAGTACCTGATGGGCTTGCAGCAATGTCTTCTCATTGCATCACTAGGTTCTTCTCCTGCACTTTTATGCTTTCTGTTGGGGTCATGTTGCAACAAAGACCGATTAGTTTCTAAAAGCAAGGAAACAATTGAACTAAGAAGATGCTAAATATATTTGGATGTTTCTGAGCTTGCTGAATTGTATTAATTGGAGAATGCAATGTCCCTGTAGCCTGTGATGGTAACAACAATGCTACATTTGCAATGGAAATCTTTGCTCCAACATGGAGCACTCCACGTATTGTCACAATATACAGGTACAGGTGAAGATGCCCCCACAGTGAATTTTGTCTTACCCTTTCAGAATATCAGCCACGTCATCTTCCCATTACACAGTCTATTTCTTAAATGAATGCCTCAGCCACTCTTTCCCTTAGCAGGGAGGCCAATAACCAGGGAGCATAGATTTAAAATAATTAGAGGTGGGGGGGGGGGGGGTGGAGGGGGGGAGGAGGGGGGCGTTGAGGAGAAATCTTTTCATCTGAAAGATGGTGGGGGTCTGTAACTCATTGCCTGAAATGGTGGTAGAAGTAGAACCCCTCACCACATTTAAAAAAATATACACTTGAAAGTGTCACACTCTACAAGACTGCAGATCAAGAGCTGGAAGGTGGGATTAGGCTTGTTATAGTCACATCATATGCCCGTAAATTGTGTTGATAGATTTATACTTTATTTGTGAACAGCAGCATGGGATATGGATGCACCACCTTCTGGACTCCAGAGAGTCAGGGGACTTCTTTTGTGGCTTCTGTACAGACAAAGACAGGCATATCCTTGGCAAGTTAGTTAAAATGCAAATGACCTTCCCAGGTGCTGATTGACTACCATTTTAATGGGAGAGACTTAAAATGAAAGTGGCTGCTAGACTGGCTGGCCCCATGAAGATGGAATTTTAAGTAAAGACATTCCAGAGGCTAATTGTCGCTGGAATGTTGATGAGATAGCAACAATTCTCCATTATATGGCAAATTGCTTAGCCGTCAACCCACTGTGTGGACAATGAAAACATCAAAACTGGTGTCACATGACAAAAAATGGCTTGTGATATGAAATGCTTTGAAGTACCTTATTAATCCACAAGGACAGGCCAGGGCAGTTCACTCTGGGATATAAAGACTAGAAGGAAGCCATGTCTTGCCAGCAGAAGGGAGGATCCTGCCTCATAAGTCACCTCAGGCAGAGAATTGGGGTTTATTCATTTTACCTGCCGAAATATAGTTCTTCACTTCAGGAGTGTGACCAACTTCAACTGGAAAGTCAGAAACTTGCAGTGGTTTGGGTGAACCAGTGTGAATCCATCACCAGAAATCTCTGACCTTCATTTTTCTTCAGTGTATCAACAGGTAATCCTTCAGGCCTTCAACGTTTCAACTACTGTCCTGAGGACTGAATCAAAGTGACTTTTCGACTCCAAGATATCTAGGGGGCATGTTACATCTTTAGAAATCATCTTTTCTCATGTGTGTGTGTGTTGATACGAATTTTTTTTTTGTGTAGTGGCTAAAATAGAGCTTCCTCCCCAGCGGGGAATTGAACCCCAGTCTCCTGCGTGACAGGCAGGGATACTAACCACTATACTACTGAGGAACTGATACAAATTGTGTTTACATTTTGGGTATTGTGAGAAATAAACCTTTATCCTTTCTTTTGATTTAAACTTACAAGAAAGCCTGTTTTGTGTCTATTCTTGAAAGTCACAGCACTCAAGGGGCTCAAACACTTTTTCTCAAAAATACAGTCAGTCCAGAGGTGAGGAAAGGGAGAAATTATCCTAAATCATCTCTCCCCATTTTTTGACTGGTACAGACCTGATGGGCCAAATGGCCTCCTATCAGTGCTATAAAGTTTCTGTGTTCCCATGGCAACCTGTTCCAGATATAGACTCTTAAGGTTTGTCCTAATTTTGTCTGTTACAATATCAAATGTGCCATTTGGTGCATCTTACGCTATTCTTTCAGCTTTTTCTGCCTCCCAAATATCCTGTCTATGGGGTCCCGTTTGCTGAAGAAACAACTTAACAAGTTGCTCCGCCTGCCTCTTCCTCTCCAAGACAGAGATTGGCCTTGTTGCTGTCCTCTACTCTTTCCCTGGATAGGTTCCTTAAGTTGTGGTGAGCAAAACTGTGCAAAGTATTTCAGGTTGTCTCCTCTATTTTCCAATTTGTGCAGTGTTTACTGATGCTCAAAATGTCACAATGCCAGTGGGTTGCTGCAGTATTAGTCACAACCTTTATTGGCATTTTAATTGATGAAATGTTTCCATCGGTCACCTGTTAGCAGCAGCTTGCTGATCAGTCACAGACCAGACCCATTACTTTAAACATTGGCAGCTGCAGAGTTTTGCTTGAATATCCTCAAGTTTTAATTTACAGGACAGAAATCCTTTGGGAAGAACACTGGAGGTTGCGCTATTAATTATCCAGTCAGAGCTATTTTTCTCTGAATATAGATAATTACCCTAACTCCCCATGGCTTTAGGAGCATTTCACGGGAGCCAAGAATGGTTTCAGAGCTCGGAGACTCTTTAATCACATGGTAAAAGGTCACCATTTTCAAAACGATGGTACAATATGCGTGGTGATGTATTCCCCACTGATTAACATGGTGTAAAGTGTAAATAATTAGTTTGACCTATCTCATCCAGAGAGACCTTTTGTAAACCCCATCAGCATTGCTATATTTAATTTTAAGCATCTCTCTTTGCTTGTTTCATTGTTTTAAGCTAGCTTAATGTCGGCATTTCGACACTGCACACAGATGGTCAGGAGAAGATATAAAGCATTTGAGGAGTTTATGTCAATAATACATCTGCATGTACTGTTACATTCCTCATCAATGTTTTTTGACCTGTGGCGCAATGCTTTCTAATGAGAGCAAACACTCTGGAAATAAAATGCGTGAGAGACGTGGCTTCAGATCAACATGAGAATATATCAACATCTTGATGATCGAGGCTGGGGTGAGATTAGCTTTCTCCAATTTTCCTGCTTATAATTCAAAGAAATTGACAGCCTTATTCCCATCTGTCCAAATGTACTGCCTGATAGAAGTACTGTCACTGTGGATCCAGTAGGGTTGCCCACCCTCCCAGATTGACCAGGATTGTCCAGTTCAGGAATTGAAGAATAATCCAGCAGTAAACTCAAGTGTTGAAGGGGTTTTGTTGGAAAAGGAAAGGCTTTTTGATTGACAGGCGAGAATCATCCAATTGAAAAGGGAGAGTGTGCTCTTTCCAATGGGCCGAGGGAAGGCGTTGCCCCTTGAGGATGTACATGTCAGGTGGCCAATGAGGGGAGTGAGAGAGGGTGGAGCAGTTAGAGAGAGGAGGTCATGTGATGAAGTCTCCAGGAATACATTCAGCCAGAGTTGGCAATCCTTGGTGTCAATAGTGGGATTTTTCCTATTGTCTTTGTTGCCATCAACTTAATAAATCACATCTCCATGTACAGTCTCTGGCTATGATACAAGAGACACTATTTTGCACAAATAGTATAAATGGGGTAGAGTTGTTTGGTTGTTCCCGCTCACCATTGCCAGCAATATAGAGGGCCATTGCATGAGTAACAGTATGATGCCAGCTCTTTCAGAGAGGCATTAATTGCAATTTAAATACATTCTAACAATGCTTCAGTAAAGCCCTGATTTTTGAAGGATTGTATAAAATGTTCAATTTATTTGCCCTCAGCAGCGCACAGCCACCATCTTAACACTCTAGATTTAGTAAGGTGCTGTTCTGCTGTTGCCGTTAACTGGACCTGCCTGAGAATGCCTTTACATGAAGGTTTGCAAGCTTGCATCCTCTCACACCCAGTGCAATAATGGCTAACACATGACGGAACTGGACCGCAAGTCCTTTAATAACTGATATGATTGACCATTATGTACAAAATTTTAAAATATGTCATTGATTTTGAGGGACTCCTTTAAAGAGATGTGGGGGCAACTTTTCTTTTCATGTGACAAAATAAAAGTATTCTGCTAGTTTTTCAGTAAAACTTTCACAAACAAATTAGGATTATCAATACTTTAATGTAAAAAGAGTAGGGGAACGTGGTCAATCAGACACAATGACCAGTCATTTTATTCTGGTCTGTTGGTGATACCTTCCTGAGTTTGATGCCTTCAGTTGCTCCTGAGAGTGGGCCCGAGCATCTGGATTTTGTAGGAACTGACTCACATTTGTTCCTGTTTGCCTGTACATTGCGTGATCTGCAGGTATAGCAGTAGTACCTCCATGTGACCTAAATTTATCTTTCATGTGTGTACCTAAGAACAGGGAGGTTATGCTGCAACTATATAAAACATTAGTTAGGCCCCAACTTGAGTGTTGCTTGCAGTTCTGGTCACCTGATTTCAGAAAGGATGTAAATTTCATTAGAGCGGGCACAGGGGAGATTTACAAGGATGTTGCCAGGACTGGAAAGTTGCAGCTATAAGGAAAGAATGGATGGGCTGGGGCTGTTTTCATTGGAGCAGCGGAGGCTGAGGGGAGATTTGTTTGAGATATACAAAATTGTGAGGGGCCTGGAGAAAGTGGATGGGAAGGGCTGAGAGGTCAGTGACTAGGGGTCATAGATTTTGTGATTGGTAGAAAGATTTGAGGGGAGCTGAAGAAATATTTTTTCCATCCAGAGGGCCATGGAGAGTCTAGAACTCACTGACTGAAAGGGTGGTAGAGGCAGAATCCCTCAACTTATTTAAAAGGGGTAAGGACCTCAGGTGCCATAATCAGCAGGGCTATGGACCAAATGCTGGAAGTGGGATGAGGCTGGGTGGCTTGTTTATTGGCCAGTGCAGACACAATGGGCCAAGTAGTCTCTTTCTGTGCTGTAAACTTTCCATGATTCTATGATTATATCTTCAATCTCTTTGAATCTGCACCAAGTAAACACTTGGCGAGCTGAGGTTTGATACTAATCTTTGAACTCCTCTATTTCACAGAGTAGACACGCAGATGGGATTGGATTCACTTTCCCCAATAGCATAACTTATCTTTGCAGAAATAAAGAATACACCATGGCCTGAATCCTGCACTTGTCGGGCATGTGCGATCGGTGGGCCCGGAATCGGACGTGATACGTGCTTCTAGCCATGATCAGCCCCCAACTGCAATTTCATGCTGGCTGGCCAGTTAACTGGCAGCTAGTGTGAAACGTGCGGTGAGAAAGGCTCAGCACTGCTGGTGGGGATGCAGGAAGAGGGCGGGCACCGAGAGAAGTTGAGGGTGCGGGCAAGAATTCAAGCATCTGACCGTAGACCACACAGCACCTCATCCCTCAAATGTCTTTTTCTATTTTATTTAACCCCGGAAATTTCATCCCACCCTGAATGGAGTGACAATGTGAAGGCCGTCAGGCCATATGTCCTGTCCGCCAACTGTAAAAGTGGACCGGCTGTGTAAAATCGCTGACAATTGGCTCCTTAATGAGTTTAATTGCCTACTAAATTGTCTGTGGGCCACGCTTCTGACTCCTGCGTGTGCCCACCCACCGTAATGTTGCGTGTGAGAGCGATGATGTCGGGACTTGCGCCCAATGTCCTCTCACATGATTTCATGCGGTTCTGGGTCTGGCGCTTACCTGCACGTTCAACGTAAAAATCTGGCCCATGATTCAGCACAGTACGTGGGTCATCCTAAGTCGCTTAGACCAAATATCTTCTCACCAGCCTTGCAGCATTTCTCACTTTCTGATATTGCTTTAGGGTTTTGCAGTTCTGTCTGAAAGTCTGACTGTCCTCACAGCTTTCCTGTCTCTCTGAAAACCCCCCATTCTCTTTTATATTCCATCTGTTCAGAGACAATGGGATCTTAGGACTTTTCAACTCAGTGGGTCTGTGGCATTTTTCGATTACCTGGACAAAGTAAACAAATTGCTTATGGTTCAGTCTCTGAGCAAAGCAACCTCCATTTAACGTATTTATCATATTTTGTCCAAGTGCCTGTTTAAACCTGGAATTAACTTTGCGTAAAAAAAAACTCCCCATTAAAATTAAGTCCGATTTTCACATGTCTTCTATGCAATAAATGATTTAAAAAGTCATAAATAAATGTTCAAGAAATGTCAGTTATTTGACCAACATTTTTTTTTGTAAAGTACACCTGGCCCTTGGAGCTATTATAGGAAATGATCAGATTTATACTATTTGCAATTAGTAACGAGTCACAATGCGCTAAGACCCAATGTCAAAAATCAACAAAACTTCTTAGTTCCAGTTTCCTAAGTTAGTAAGCCCTCATCATTTTCATTTTAACACACATTATAGGTTTAGGAACATTAAATGTAATGGCTATCTTCTAACTCGCCATGAAGTAAAAAGCACCCTAATCGAGCAGTGATGTTGAATAGTACCAGTTGCCTGTCTCTTGGTGATTACACACAGTGGGCTGGATTTTATGGCTGCATATCGGATGGGCCGCCCCTCCCACCATCCAAAAGGAAAATACTGCGTGACGAAACGGGGTTGGCAATACGATGTCATCGCACCGGTCTCGGATACTACAGAAAGTGAGCGGCCACCGACATCAGAAGCCTGCCCGCCATTTTTGTAATAACCAATCAACGAGCTTGTTAAAGAGCCAATCGTATGCAATTTTTCGCTGCCCACGGCATTTTTCAGGTGTCGGACAGGAAAAAGTTTGGGAGTGCTTTACAGCAAGTATGATGAGGTGGCACAAGGGTGGAAGAAAAGGCTCGCTACCAGGACCATGGCTGCATGTAGCAGCAGAGTCTGCTGGTGAAGGTGGCAGTGACTGTATGTTTTTGGACTTCAGTTATTAGCTTTTTTGAGCCTGTCATAAGGAAAATAAAAAGAGAGATTGAGAGAGCAGGCGGCCTTTAAATCTGTAGCCATGACAGACTTTCTGTTCGCAGCATATCCCCTCTGCTGCATGATGTCCTGGCCTAGAGTCCAATTGGGTGCGGAGCCCCACTTTGCACCACTAATTGGCCACCTTCCCACCAGGCGGCTGCTAATTGACCGTCCAATGTCTGATTCACCGAGCTGAGACGGTTGGGGCTGGAACTATCACTTTGAGTTCTGCTTACCTCCCCCTGCCAAAAACAGTAAAATTCAGCCCAGTGTTTCACAGCGATTAGTTTCTATACCTACTCACTGTAAGTTTAGCATGAGCACTGTGGAAAATGTACACCCATTAAATATGACTTTAAATCAAGCAAATAATGAGTGAAATATACCACAAAACTTGCATTTATGTAGCTCTCCTTGAGTCATAAAATGTTTAAGCCCTGAAAGAAAGAGAAAAGGTGAATACCAGAGAGGAGGGATAAATGTAGAACTAGAACATGATTGGTGGTACGATCAAGAAGAAAGGCTTCTAAGAGGTTATTGAAGTTAAGGAGGGAGGTATGATGGCAAAATTGTTTGAGCGTGAATCGCAAAGGACAGCATATGATGACTGAAGACATGGAGCTGGATTTTCATCCTCGAGGCAGGTAGTGGGAGTAAAGAAAATTCCCAGCTTGGCCCTCCTGCCTCAGGTGAAAGTGCTTGAAAACAGGGGATGTTCATTGCTGGTGCGGTGGGTGAGTGGGGTGTGGGGGTTGGGGAGGGGGGTTGCAGAGCGGGGTGGAGGGCAGATGCGGGCTGCAGTCAACAGTCAGGCCAGCCAACTCGGGATAAAATTCGGAAGCAGCTGGAGGGCTACGGGGTGCCAAGGCCTGTAGGGCTTTGTCCCAGTTACAATAAAAACAGAAAGGTCCTCCAGGTCACACCTCCCTCACACTCCTCATGCCCCATTCATGCCACCATGCTGGAGTATATCCACACCTACTGCCATGACCCCTCATGCCCCTATGCCAAAGTATGGTCCCCACCCACCCCCAATGACGCCTCAAGCACCCCATGCCAACGTATTCCTCTCAACAAATCCCTACGGTCCCTCATGCCCCCCCATGCCAACCTATTGCACTTCCATGTCCATTCACCCACTATACACTATATATAATCAATGAACCTTTTAGTGACAATTGGATGTATTTAAAAAAAGCTTTAAAAAGGTAATTAATTTATAATATTCCACTTTCTTAAAAAAACTCCTTTTCATTACAGCCCAATGCAAGTGTCAAACATCCAGACCCTTTAATGTATCAATAGCTGAAACTGAAAGCGCTTGAAACAACTTTATCTTGTACAAGTAAATATTATGTAATTGACAGAGGAGAACAGAGAGCCAGAGCTGTCAATCAATAAATGTTTTCCCTGGGGCCCAGGTGTTTTAGTACTCTAGTGGATATATGGGCTCTTAGCCAAAAATGCATAATGAGACTTGGCTGAGAGCCCAGAAATCTATAAGGTTTGGATGATTGACACTTCTATTGGGCTGTAGTAAAAGTGTTTTTTTTTAAGAAAGCGGAAAATTATCAATGAATGACTTGTTTTTTAAGTTTGTTTTTACACATCCTGATGTCACTACAGGATTCATTGGTTCTATACAGTGTATTGTGGGTGAATGGGCATAGAGTTGCCATACACCACATGATCTCCAGCCACCAACTGTTCTGCCCATTCAATCAGCCATATTTCCCCATCTCTAATATATTTATATCTAAAAGAGTTAGAAGAACTTTAAAAAAAAAGGATTAAAAGAAATTCCTTTGTGATTTTTCTCACAGAGGTGTCAAGGAGATTATACTTCCATTCCTGGAGGTTCCCAGACAATTGCAGAGGTTTGGCAACCACTTGAGATGGCAGGGATAGCAGGGAATGGATGATAATTGTGAAGTGGGGGGGGGCAAGCTGGAGAAGATTACTTAGAAAATTGATTGAGACCGTGGAGTGATTTGAAAATGAATGAAGCGGATGATGTTGAAGTTGGTTTGCTAGGGCATAGATGTCCAACCTAAAGCCTGCAGGATCCCTCAACCAGTCTTCCTGTTACAAAGTGATCTGCTATTCCCCATTCAAGCAAATTGCTCTGCCCTAAAAATCTCTATTTGATTGTTTGTGTGCACCAATACATGAGGTGATAGAATGGGGATGCTGATTCAATGACATTTTCAAATTCTCAGCTGGCTCTGCTTCTGATTGTGCTCTCCCCCTCACTCACTAATTCCACTGCTAAGCTGAAAGCCAACAAAATGTTGCTGAAACCCCGATGCAAAACTAGCAATGCTGTAAAGTCATGTTAGTGGAATAAAGGCGTCACTTTTTTTACTCATTCACAGGATGCCGGCATGGTGGGTAAGATCAGCACTTATTGCCCATCCCTACTTGCCCTTGAGAAGGTGGTAGTGAGCCACCTTCTTGAATACAACTGAGTGGCCATTTCAGAGGGCAGTTAAGAGTCAACCACATTGCTGTCAGTCTGGAATCACACATAGGCCTCACCTGCAGGTAAACATGGCATATTTCATTTTCTTAAGGTAACTAATAAAAAGGCTGAAGGGCTTTTACAAAAATCTGGTAGTTTCATGGTCACAATTACCGATGTTAGATTTTTATTCCAAATTTTATTTAATTAATCGAACTTAAATTTCCCAGCCTCTGTGGTTGGATTTGAACTCCCAAGCATTAGGCCAGGCCTCTGGATTACTAGTGCACTAAGATAATCACTATGCTACTCACTGCCTACAGCAAAAAAGAAAATTCAAGGGACAGGATCTTCTGGTCCCGCCGAAGTCAAAGGGCATTTGAATGGCTTGGCACGGCGGGGCTGGAAAATCCCAGCTCAAATCTAATGTCACTCAACAGAAAATCAAGGATTATAAGTATAGGGCCAAATCAATAAATTAATTAAAGGATGAACAGGCTGGGTATCTTTTCTCTTGAAAAGAGAAGGCTAGGGCATGACCTCAGAGATCTTTAAAATGACGGAAGGTTTTTATAGATTAGGCTCAGACAGTGCTTTATTTATAGAAAAGAGCATAATTATAGGCCATCTCTTCTTGAGTTCTCTGCCTGAATGTAGGTCTGACTCACAGCACCACAGGTAGGGCAAGGAGGCAAGTACCAAATCCACCTCAGCCAGAATGGATGACTGTTGGCACCAATCCAACTCACACTTGCTACACAGCCAATTTCCCTCACTCTCCCACAAGGAGTCCGAGTTGCTGTGGCAACATACACTTTTACATGTATGTCAGGGCCTAGAGCTATGGATGGTGATGGTAGAGGCTCCATTTTCTATCCATGGTATGGCTGACAACAGATCCTTTCTGCTCTGACCACCTGCCAGTGTGTTGGAAGGATTTACTCAAGCCTTTTGGCAGTGTTAGGAATGCACCTTCCTTAGAAATCAAGTCCTGGAGTGGGATTTGAACTAAGAGCTCCTGGCTCACTAGATAGGGACTCTTCCCATTGCGCCACATGACCTCTTATCAACATAGGAAAGAAAGAAATCAAATAGGGAAGTCAGAAAAATTCCTTACCAAAAGTGGTGAGAATGCGGAATTGTTCCTGCAGATTGGAGGGTAGCTAACGTAACCCCACTATTAAAAAAGGGAGGTAGAGAGAAAACAGGGAATTATAGACCAGTCAGCCTGAAGTCAGTAGTGGGGAAAGTTCTAGAGTCCATTATAAAATATTTAATAGCTGAGCGCTTGGAAAACAGTGGCAGAATTGGACAGGGTCAGCATGGATTTATGAAAGGGAAATCATGCTGGACAAATCTGCTGGAATTTTTCGAGGATGTAACTAGTAGAGTTGATGAGAGGGAGCTAGTGTATATGGTTTATTTGAATTTTCAGAAGGCTTTCAACAAAGTCCCACTTAAGAGATTAGCGTGTGAAATTAAAGCGCATGGGATTGGGGGTAGTGTATTGAGATGGATAGAAAACTGGTTGGCTGACAGGAAACAAAGAGTAGGAATAAACAGGTTTTTTTCCGAATGGCAGGCAGTGACCAGTGGGGTACCGCAGGGATTGGTGCTGGGACACCAGCTATTCACAATATATATTAATGATTTAGATGAGGAAACTAAATGTAATATCTCCAAATTTGTGGATGACACAAAGCTGGGTGGGTGTGTGAGCTGTGAGGAGGATGCAGAGATGCTTCAGTGTGATTTGGACAAGCTGAGTGAGTGGGCAAATGCATGGCAGATGCAGTATAATGTGGATAAATGTGAGGTTATCCACTTTGGTAGCAAAAACAGGAAGGCAGATTACCTGAATGGTTATAAATTGAGAGAGGGGAACGTGCAGAGAGACCTGGGTGTCCTTGTACACCAGTCACTGTAGGTAAGCATGCAGGTGCAATAGGCGGTAAAGAAGGCAAATGGTATGTTGGCCTTCATAGTGAGAAGATTCGAGTACAGGAGCGGGGATGCCTTACTGCAATTATACAGGGTCTTGGTGAGACCACACCTGGAATATTGTGTGCAGTTTTGGTCTCCTTATCTGAGGAAGGATGTTCTTGCTATAGAGGGAGCGCAGCGAAGGCTTACCAGACTGATTCCTGGGATGGCGGGATTGACATATGAGGAGAGATTGAGTCGGTTAGGATTATATTTACTGGAGTTCAGAAGAATGAGGGAGCATCTCAGAAACCTGTAAACTTCTAATAGGACTAGACAGGGTAGATGCAGGAAGTATGTTCCCAACCGTGGGGGAGTCCAGAACCAGGAGTTCCAGTTTGAGGATACGGGCTAGACCATTTAGGACTGAGATGAGGAGAAATTTCTTCACCCAGAGAGTGGTGAGCCTGTGGAATTCGCTACTGCAGAAAGTTGTTGAGCCAAAACATTGTATGTTTTCAAGAAGGAGTTAGATATAGCTCTTGGGGCAAAAGGGATCAAAGGATATGGGGAGAAAGCTGGAGCAGGGTATTGAGTTGGATGATCAGTCATGATCATAATCAATGGCGGAGCAGGCTCGAAGGGCTGAATGGCCCACTCCTGCTCCTATTTTCCAAGTCTATGTCTATGCTACCACAGGGAATAGTTGAGGTGAATGGCATTGATACATTTAAGAGGAAGCTATATAAACATTTGAGGGAGTAGAAATAGCAAGTTCTTTTTATGGAGTTGGATGAGGAAGGAAGAACGTAGTGTGGCACTACCACCGTGCTAAATGGGATGGATATCGAACAGATCTAGCAAATAAGACCAGTCATCCATGAGGTGCTGTGGGCCACCAGCAGCAACAGAATCATACTCAACCACAAACTGTAACCTCGTGGCCCGAAATATCCCACACTCTACCATTACCATAAAGCTAGAGAATCAACCCTGGTTCAATGAAGAGTGCAGGAGGGCATGCCAGGAACAGCATCAGGCATACATAAAAATGAGGTGTCAAGCTGGTGAAGTTACAACACTGGACTACTTTCATGCCAAACAGCATAAGCAACAAGTGATAGACAGGGCTAAGGGTTCCCACAACCAGTGGATCAGATCTAAGCTCTGCAGTCCTGCCATATCCAGTCGTGAATGGTGGTGGACAATTAAACAACTCACTGGAGGAGGAGGCTCCACAAATATCCCCATCCTAATGATGGGGAGCCCAGCACATCAGTGCAAAAGATAGGGCTGAAGCATTTGCTACAATCCTTAGCCAGAAGTTCCATTTGGATGATCCATCTAGGCTCCTCCGGAGGTCCCCAGCATCACAGATGCCAGTCTCCAGCCAATTCGATTCATTCCATGTGATATCAAGTAACGGCTGAAGGCACTGGATACTGCAAAGGCTTTGGGTCCTGACAATATTCCGGCAATAGTACTGAACACTTGTGCTCCAGAATTTGCTGCACCCCTAGCCAAGCTGTTCCAGTATACCCACAACACTGGCATCTACCCACCTATGTGGAAAATTGCCCAGATATGTCCTGTACACAAAAAGCAGGACAAATCCAACCTGGCCAATTACCGCCCCATCAGTCTACTCTCCATTATCAGTAAAGTAATGGAAGGGGTCATCAACTGTACTTTCAAGCAGCACTTGCTTAGCAATAACCTGCTCACTGACACCCAGTTTGGGTTCCACCAGGTCCACTCAGCTCCTCACCTCATTACAGCCTTGGTTCAAACGTGGACAAAAGAGCTAAACTCCTGAAGTGAGGTGTGAGAGACTACTCTTGACATTAAGGCAGCATTTAACCAAGTATGGCATTAAGGAGCCCGAGCAAAACTGGAGTCAATGGGGATCGGGGGAAAATTCTACACTGGTCAGAGTCATACCTAACACAAAGACAACGGCTGTGGTTGTTGGAGGGCCAGTCATCTCAGCTCCAGGACATCACTGCAGGAGTTCCTCATGGTAGTGTCCTCAGCCCAACCATCTTCAACTGCTTCATCAATGACTTTCCTTCCATCGTAAGGTCAGAAGTGGAGATGTTCACTGATGATTGCACAATGTTCACCATTTGCGACTCCTCAGATACTGAAGTAGTTCATGTCCAAACGCAGCAAGGCCTGGACAATATCCAGGCTTGGGCTGACAAGTGTTAAGAAACATTTATGCCAAACAAGTGCCAGGCAATGACCATCTCCAACAAGAGAGAATCTAATCGTCAACCCTTGACATTCAATGGTATTACCATCGCTGAGTCCCCCACTACCAACATCCTGGGGGTTACCATTGTCCAGAAACTGAACTGGACTAGCTATATAAATACTGTTAGTACATGAGCAGGTCAGAGGCTAGGAATCCTGCGATGAGTAACTCACCTCATGACTCCCCAAAGCCTGTCCACAAGGCACAAGTCAGGAGTGTGATGAATGCTCCCCACTTGCCTGGATGAGTGTAGCTCCCCCAACACTCAAGAAGCTTGACACTATCCAGGATAAAGCAGCCCACTTGATTGGCATCACATCCACAATCATTCACTCCCTTCAACACCGACGGACAGTAGCAAAGTGTGCACTGCAGGAATTCACCAAGGCTCCTTAGACAGCACCTTCCAAACCCACGATCATTACCATCTAGAAGGACAAGGGCAGCAGATAGATGGGAACACCACCACCTGGAAGTTTCCCTCCAACTCACTCACCATACTGACTTGGAAATATATCGCTGTTCCTTCACTGCTGCTGGGTCAAAATCTTGGAACTCCCTTGCTAACAGCACTGTGGGTGCACCTACACCACATGGACTGCAGTGGTTCAGGAAGACAGCACACCATCACCTTCTCAAGGGCAACTAGGGATGGGCAATAAATGCTGGCCCAGCTAGCAAAGCCCACACCCTGTGAATGAATACAAAAAAATGAGGGGAGGTTCAAGTGGAGCATGGATGCCTGCATGGATTGATTGGGCTGAATGGCTTGTTTCTGTGCTGTATTTTCTATGTAATTCTAGACTTAAAAATCCCATGAGTGAAACATGCGTCTAGGGCATGGCCAAAGCTATCTGTGTTTTTTTAAAAAACACAAAGCTATTCGCTAAAGTATGCAAGACCAAAAGAATGCCATTCTTATCAGATAAACAAAGCATAAGTAAAAAAGTGCATGGGGTGAAAAAGCCATCATAGTGAGAATTCCCTTTCTGGATGAGATTGAAACAGATGTTGTTGACTGGACTTGACCTCAAGATGAATGACAGAACTATTAACTAGATACAAGAGCTTAGTGGGATGTCATACCATCATCAGTTCACAAGAAATGAGGACAAAATGGAACAAATCTCATGCAATGATGGCAATGAACTCTGACAAAAACATTTAGCCAATATTAAAATGTGACATAAATATACAGTTAAGTACCAAAGTTTAGAATTTCAAATTCTAGAATAGCAAGTGCAGCAAGCCTTTGAATTTTAAGCATTCCAACAGTCTCAGTTGATCAAAAGAATTGAAGCAATCATGAACAATGAATTCCTAATGTGACATATAAAATATGCTGATATATTCAAAGCATAGCAGGAAAGCAAAGCATGGAATAAAAGCTCAACCAATCACACAACCCATGCCAAAATACTGACTTGTGACCTATCCAGTGAAAGACAACATTGATGGACATTAGTTAACATAGGTTAAAACTGTCAGTTTAGAAACCTATGCAGTTTTGCTATAGGAAGAACAACTCAGTGCATACCTTGTGGACATCTAAACCAATGCAGTGTAGCAAAAAGAAAAATTGCATTTATACATTGCCCATCTTGATCGTGGAATGTCCCAAAATGCTTTACCACGCTTTACAAAGAGCTATACTGCAATGAAATACTATTGAATTGTCACTGTTGTCATGTAGGGAAATGTGGCAGCCAATTTACACAAAGCACACTCCCACAAAAAGCAAGGTGAAAATAACCAGATAATTTGTTTCTAGCCATAATGGCTGAAGAATAAATATTGACCAGAATACCTGGAAAAACTCTCTTGCTCTTCTTTAGAATGTATATCTAAAGAGAATTTGCAGCTGTGGTATATTTCCACCAATACGTGTATGAAAGAAATGTTGCGGTATATGATCATTAGATTCTTATTAAAAAGCCTCTTTATAAAACTGCACTGAGACTAGTGTTACTGAAGATGTAGAAAGGGAGCATAATAGTTAATGTGCAGCTGAACTTTCAGATTGAAAAGAGCCTTAATGAAACTAACAGCAATTGTGACAGAGATCTTCACTTAATTGTAGGTGGAAACTTATCTCCTGATGTCACACATACCAAGTATAGGTGAGAAACTGAGAAAAAGCAATCATCACAAAATTTTAAATTACTAATCTTGGAAAATGCAAAATCTGAAGTTGATCCTGAGACACAATAGGATTGGGATGTTCAAAGCTGAACTGACTTTTGAAGAGAGGCTTTTGAGAAAACATGAACGACATGTATTTAGATAGCAGAGTTAGCATAATAATAAGTCCCTTAAGGCACTTCACAGGAGTGTTAAAATTTGATACAGAGTCACATACAAGGACAGAAGTCCAAAAGCTTGGTCAGAGGGGTGTCTTTTAAGAGGTGTCTTAAAGGAGGAAAGAGAGATAGTGAGCTGGAGAGGTTTAGGGTTAGAATTCCAGAGCTTAGAGCCTAGGCAACTGGAGCAATTAAATCCAGGTATGCTCAGGGGGCCAGAATTAGATTAGTGCAGATATCTTGGAGGGTTGTAGGGCCAGAGGAGATCTGAGATAGGGAAGGGGTGAGGCCATGGAGAGACTTTAGAACAAGGAGAATTTGAAATTGAGGCATTGCTTGACCGGGAGCTAATGTAGGTCAGTGAGCACAAAGTTCATAGAATAATAGAAGTTTTTACTTGCCAGCTTTCGAAAACTTGGTAAAAAAATACATCAAAGCCACCAGGGAATTGAAAAATCTTCAGGGTCATTAAGAGGTGTTTTGTTCTGGCCTGGTATGTTGGCACAAGTTGTAGATGTGATTAGCCAACATCCAACATACAAAAGAAACAGAAAGAAAGAGTGCAACAAGCCAATGAAAGCACATGGTATTTCTGGCAGATCTTGGCAGAAAATTGGGACTGATGTTTCATTCAAAACAATATTTAATCAGCACTGGATACGCCTGAACTTTTTTTGGAGCTCAATAAGTTAACCAATATTAAGAGCTCAAATGTGGGTGTACATTGCAAGTAGTAATTTGCTAGATACCAGATAAAATAGTTCAGATAATGGACTTCAGTTTGCAAGTTTGGAGTTGAGAACAGTTAGCAAAGCCTATGCAGGCAACAGTTAAGTACCTACAATCTAATAGGACAGCAAAGTAAACAAAAAACCTGGTCCGCAAGAGGTTTTGTAGAACCGGCTAGTTGTCGAGGGATAGGGTTGATATACACCCAACATGTGTTGAGAAGTATACAGTTGGAATAAAGCTTGAGAGAATCTGCAGGCTCCTAAGTGTTGTTGATCAAATATGCCATAGAGCTCCCTCTACTTCATTCTTCCCTACTTGGAACACAACATGGGTGCCTTGAGTTATGGCCACACTGCACATGGGGATAAATATGGTGCAAGGTGGAGGGTCTCAATTTCATGCTGCACTTACAGCTGAATCAGTCCGGCATGGTCTGTTTCGACTGTGGGTCACGTCTGGCCCTCTACTCTGAAGGGTTGGATGCACGTCGCGCAAAGGCAGAGAAAGCCAAAAACAACAGAAACTTATATTTATATAGCACCTTTAACGTAAAGAAACGTTCCAAGGCACTTGACCGGAGCATTATGAAACAAAATATGACATCAAGCCATGTAAGGATATAAAAGGCTAGGTGACCAAAAGCCTAGTCAAAAAGGTAGGTTTTAAGGAGTGTCTTAAAGGAGAAAAGTAAGATAGAAAGGCAGGGAAGTTTAGGGAGGGAATACCCATTCCAATTCCCTGAGGCCTAGACAACTGAAGGCATGGCCACAGTTTGGTCAGGGTGCAGTGTTATGTATGTGTATATGAACATACAAACATATGAAATTAGCCAGCAGGAAAGATCAGCTAGTTCAGCAAGCCTGACTCTCACATCATGAAGGCTGGGGCATCTTAACTAGGCACACCCCCAACAACCCCATTTAGGATCCAGGAAAGGAGGGTGCACAAGTTGCAAAAGATAAGGGCTCATGTCCTAGTGGGGCCTGGACTCCAGCAAATATTTTCCAGACATCTGATTGCTTCATGACTCCGAGCAGCTCCATTATTCCCAAATGCCGGGGCAACACGGCATGGTTGGAAGCAAAGTACTTGTCAATCAAATGGATTTTCAGGGGCTTTGATCCAGTTGGAACAAGATGGCTACAATCCCCAGAACTCTGCGAGCCTCTGCTCTGGTGACAGGCCACTATGGGTGGGGATGGTGCAATGGGGTGCAGAGGTCCAGCCGGACTTCCAGTTTGTGAGGCTTCTAGTGTTAGCTCCTTCCTCAGTGCGAGCATTCTGATTTGTAATATAAATAAATGTGTTGAAAAGAATAGATTTCAATTGAAGGGAGAGCGAAATAAAAACATTTGGCTTCTTGATGCAAATCCTCAGTATAACTGTTAACTGTCTGATCAGTCAATTAATTAAAAAAAACTTTTACATTAAACAGCTCTGTTGTAAATTTTCCATTCGCCAACTCATATCGACAGGTAATAGTGAAGGACTTAAAAGTGGATGCTGGGATTATTGTAACCTTGACATGTTGATTTGTGGTAAGATTAATGAATTTTCTCACACACAATATTAAATGCAGACATGATAACTGATGAAAAAGCATTGTAAAGATGCACTTGATGATGGGTTTAGTGATGATGCCGATCACATTTTGGTAAGAAAAATAAAAACTTACCTTATTCATGGTATTTTAACTAACACTAAATTAGTTTAATCTATTTTACCCAAATTAACAGAAATCATAATGAGAGGCAATGCAAGTCTTAAATTTAACACAGAGCTTTGCAAACTAAATTAAATGGTTGTAAATTAATCGACATTGACAGTCTGTTGGAAATAAAAACTTCAATAGAGTTCACATGGCAGGCAACAAGTGCAGTTGAGAATCTGTAAGACAACTTTATAAATTGGAATTCAGCCAGTGTATCCTGAAAAATTATAAATGCAGGAGGAGGGTGTTAAGGAGGCAGAGGTGCCAATATATCTCACCTCAGAATATAAAATATACATAGATAAGGCATGCTACATCAGATCGCTATAAATGACATGCAAAACTGGTGTTGGTTAAAAAATGCACATACCTGATGTTGTCAAAATCAGAGTAACATGAAACGTAATTACCTTTTAGATATATTAGCTTCAGGTTAAGATGTCAAAGATAAATTGAAGTCAATTCAAAAAAAATGATATGCATGATTGAGAGGGAGGATTAAGGAGGTGCCAGGATGAGGAATAAAGAACCTGGAAACAAGAGAAACAACAGGGCCCTGCATGATTTTTCTTCCAGGCCCTGATCCCACATAACCTCCTGGAAGAGGCAAAAAGAAACAGAGAGAAAACCAAGTGTCAATAAGCACTCTTGAAAATTCCTCTCCAAAACCCCCGAAGTTATAAAAACCAGTCCAGGAGATTACCTGGATCAAGTAAAGCAACGGAAGGGGTCATCAACAGTGCTATCAAGCAGCACTTGCTTAGCAATAACCTGCGCATTGACACTCAGTATGGATTCCATCAGGGTCACTCAGCTCCTGACATCATTATAGCCTTGCTTCAAACATGGACAAAAGAGCCAAACTCCTGAGGTGAGGTGAGAGAGACAGCCCTTGACATCAAGGCAGCATTTGACTGAGTGTGGCATCAAGGAGTTCTAGCAAAACTGGAGTCAATAGGAATTGGGGGAAAACTCTCCACTGGTTAGTGTGATACCTAGCACAAAGGAAGATGATTGTGGTTGTTGGAGGTCAATCATCTCAGTTCCAGTACATCACTGCAGGAGTTCCTCAGGGTAGTGTCTCAGCCCAACCATCTTCAGCTGCTTCATCAATGATCTTCCGTCCATCATAAGGTCTGAAGTGGGGATGTTCGCTTACGATTGCACAATGTTCAGCACCATTTGCAACTCCTCAGATACTGAAGCAGTCCATGTCCAAATGCAGCAAGACCTGGACAATATCCAGGCTTGGGCTGACAAGAGGCAAGTAACATTTGTGCCACACAAGTGCCAGGCAATGACCATCTCCAACAAGAGAGAATCTAATCGTCAATCCTTGACATTCAATGGCATTACCATCGCTGAATCCCCCACTATCAACATCTTGGGGATTACCATTGTCCAGAAACTGAACTGGACTAGACATATAAATACTGTGGCTAGAAGAGCAGGTTAGAGGCTAGAAATCCTATGGCAAGCAATTTACTCCCTAACTCCCCAAAGCCTGTCCATCATCCACAGGGCATAAGTGAGGAGTGTGAAGGAAATCTCTCCACTTGCCTGAATGAATGCAGCTCCAACAACACTCAAGTAGCTTGATACCATACAGGACAAAATAGCTTGCTTGATTGGCACCCCATCCACAAATATCAAGGTCAAAATCCTGGAACTCCTTCTAGCTTAACAGTGTTGTGTTGTATCTACACCACATGGACTGCAGCAGTTCAAGAAGGCAGCTCACCACCACCTTCTCAAGGGAAATTAGGGATGGGCAATAAATGCTGGCCTTGTGTTGCCACATCTCATTGAAGAATTTAAACAAGTGTTCTCTATCAGACACTTGCATCCTATATAATGTGGTTATCTCGCAGACAAGAACATGCCTAAGTCCAGCACATCAGCAGATGTCGTGGGCTGTGGAGTTCTGAAATAAGTTGGAATTGTTGAATGTTAGAGAGTGATGGAAAAGTCATTCTTTAGAATCATAGAATAGAATCACAGAACGGTTGTAACACAGAAGGAGGCCATTCAGTCCATTGAGCCTGTGCCAAGATGCAGTGGCGGACATATAAGGAGATATTTCATTCCAGTGGGAAAGAAGGAGTCTAGCAGAATGATGCGCCACCCATGGTTAACTACAGAAGTTGTAGATAGTATCAAACTGAAAGAAAAAGCATACAATTATCCAAAGATTAGTGGTACATCAGAAGACTAGACAGAATTTAATAACCAGCAAAGAATGACTAAAAAGTAATGAGAGAGAAATTAGATTATGAGAGGAAACTAGCTAGAAATATAAAAACAGACAGTGGGTGGGATTTTCTGGCCCCTCCCACTGCCAGGATTGTCCGTTCCTGCCGAAAGTCAACGGACTTTTAGCTAGGCCACTGCAACCCCTGTGGTGGGTCCCACTAGTGTGGTGCCGGAAAAACCCAGCCAAAGAGTTTACACAAGCATTTAAAGAGGAAAAGAGTAACTAAAGTGAGAATGGGTCCTCTAGAGAGAGTGTCTCGGGAATTGATAATGGGAAATAAGGAAACGGCAGATGAATTGAACAGATATTTTGTGCCTGTCTTCACTGTAGAAGGCACATATAACATCCCAGAAATACTTGTAAATCAAGAGGTGAAAGCGGGGGAGGAACTTAAAACATTTACAATCACCAGGGAAAGGGTACTGAAAAAACTATTAGAACTAAAGGCTGACAATTCCCCCAGGGACTGGACTTCATCCTAGAGTCTTAAAAGAAGTGGCTGCTGAGATAGTGGATAAATTGGTTATAATTTTCCAAAATCCGCTAGATTCGGGAAAGGCCCCATTGGATTGGAAAATAGAAAATGTAATTCCTCTATTCAGAAAATGAAGGAGACAGAAAGCAGGAAACTGCAGGCAAATTAGCCTAACATCTGTCACAGGGGAAATGCTAGAATCTATTGTTAAGGAGGTTATAGCAGGGCACTTGGAAAATCTTAATGCAATCAGGCAGTCAACATAGTTTTGTGGAAGGAAAATCATGTTTGACTAATTTATTAGAGTTATTTGAGGAAGTAACTAGCAATGTGGATAATGTAGATGTGGTGTACTTGGATTCCCAAAAGATCTTTGACAAGGTGTCACATCAAAGGTTAGTACATAAAATAAAAGCTCAGGGTGTATAGGTAACATATTATCTTGGATAGAGGATTGGCTAGCTAACAGGAAACAGGGAGGAGGGATAAATGGGTTGTTTTGGATTGGCAAGCTGTAAATATTGGAGTGCCACGGGAATTGGTGCTGGGATCTCAGTTATTTAAGATCTATATCAATAACTTGGATGAAGGGACCAAATGTATGGTTGCTAAGTTTGCCAGTGACACTAAGAGAGTTGGAAAGTTGTGAGGAGGCCATGAAGAGCCTATAGAGGGACATAGACAGGTTAAAAGAATGGGCAAAAATTTGGCAGATGGAGTATAATGTGGGAAAATGTGAATTGGTCGACTTTGGCAGGAAAAATAGAAAAGCAGTGTATTATTTAAATGGGGAGAGGTTGCAGAACTCTGAGATACAGTGGGATCTTGGTGTATTGGTATATGAATCAGGAAAAGTTAGTATGCAGGTGCATCAAGTGATTAGGAAGGCAAAATGGAATGTTGTCATTCATTGCAAGGGAAATGGAACATATAGGGATGTTATGCTACTGCTATACAGGGCATTGGTGAGGCCACACCTGGAATACTGTGTACAGTCTTGGTCTCCCTACTTAAGAAAGGAGATAATTGCTTTAGAAGCAGCTCAGAGAAGATTCACACAACTGATTCCTGGGATGAAGGCGTTATCTTATGAGGAAAGGTTGGACAGGTTAGTCCTGTACCTATTGGAGTTTAGAAGAATGAGAGGTGATCTTATTGAAATATGTAAGATCCTGAGGGGCTAAATAGTTGTTGCGATGACATTTCCCTTATGAGAGAGTTTAGAAATAGGTGACTCGGTTTAAAAATAAGGGGTTTCCCATTTAAGACAGAGATGAGGGGAATTATTTTATCTGAGAAGGTCATTACTCTGTGGAGTTCTCTTCCCCAGAAAGCAATGAAGGCAGGGTCATTGAATATTTTTAAGGCTGAGTTAGATAAATTCTTGATTGACAAGGGAGTCAAAGGGTTTAAGGGGTAGGCAGGAAAGTAGAGTTGAGGCCACAATCAGATCAGCCATGATCTTATCAAAAGGTGGAGCAGGCACAAGGGGCCAAATAGCCTTCTCATGCTCCTAAGTCCTATGTTCATGTGTTTGTATGTATGTAAATTAGCTGCTGTGTTCCTATACTTCAAACAGTGACTACACTTCAAAAGTACTTTGTTGGATACAATGTGTTTTGAGATGTCTAATGATTCTGAAAAGTGCCAAATGAATGCAAGTATTTCTTCCTTTTTTTCTTATTATCAACTTCCTCACTGTTCATTACACTTCCAAGGTTAGTGTCATCTGTAAATTTTGTAATAGTTCCCAATGTCCCCTGTACCTCCACGTCTAAGTAATTTTATGTATAATAAAAAGCAGTGATTTTATTATGATTCCTGGGGAATATCACTGCATACTAGTCGCCACTACTTTCTGTCTATGTCACTTAGCCAATTTTGTACCCATGCTGCTACTGTTCCTTTTATTCTATGAGCTTCAGCTTTACTGACAAGCATGTTATGTGGCATTTTATCAAGTGCCTTTTCGAAGTCCATATATACCATCAACTGTATTACCCTTGTCAACCCTCTTTGTTAACGCTTTGAAAAATTCAACCCAATTAGTTTAAAATGATTTACCTTTAACAATTTCATGTTGGCTTGCCTTAATTAATCCACAGTTATCCAAGTGACTGTTAACTTTGTGCAAGATTATCATTTCTAAAAGTTTTCCTGCCACCGAGGTTAAACTGGCTAGTCTGTAGCTGCTAGGTTTAACCTTCCACAGTTTTTGAATAAGGCTGTAATATTTGCAATTCTCCAATCCTCTGGAACCACTAAGGAGGATTGGAAGTTTATGGCCAGTAACTCCACAATTCCTACCCTTACTCCCCTGAGAAATCTAGGATACATCCCATCCGGCCCTTGTGACTTATCAACTTTAAGTACAACTAGCCTTTTCAGTACCTGCCTTTATTAATTTTTAGCCATCATTTCAACTACTTCCTAATTGACTGTGGCTTTCTTGGTAAGACAGCTGCAAAGTGCTTACTGAGTACATCAGCCATGCACACCTCTGTGCACAGGTCTCCTTTCTGGTCTGAAATCCCTTTCATCCTATCCTCTTACTATCTACCTATTTACAAGGCGATTGAAAACTTTTAGATTCTTTTTTACTTAGCTTTTTTACTCTCTCTTTGCCCCTCTTATTCCCCCTTATCACTTCCCTCCAGGACTTTCCATATTCAGCCTGGTTCTCACTTGTAGCATCAGCCTGACATCTATCCCTTTTTTTACTTGACCTTATTCTCAGTTTTTTTTGTAATCCACTTCCTTCAGCTACCGTGCCCTAAGAGAGCGTTGGAGACTGTGGACTTCCTTTGGATTGGTCCATGATTATGCTTGGCAAAGTACTGCAGTGGATTGCCATTATTTTCTGCAGTATGGCTGACCAGGGAACTCTCCCACTCTTACTGTCTATCATCTAGCATAATGGAAGTATTTACAAGCTGATAATTTGACCATGTTATGAATGTACCTTCCATCAAGTCCTGAAGTTGGACTTGAACCTGGAGTTTCTGACCGAGAGGTAGGGATGCTACCCTCTGCGCCACATTTCCCACTCATGAGAACGTACCTTGACTATACCTGAGCCATCTCCTTGTTAAAAGCTGCCATAGCTCAATTACAGATTTGCCTACCAATCTTTGATTCCGATTTACCTTGGCCAGATCCATTCTTAACCCACTAAAATTAGCGCTTCTCGAGTTAACTACACTAGGTTGTTCCTTGTTTTTTTCCCTAGCTAATCTAAATCTTTGTCCTTTAAATTTTAAACAGCATTTTGAACTGATCGCTTGGGTTTCAACAGCAAAGAGAAAGATGCAAGAGTCTTACTTCTCAATGTCCTGGAAAGTGACGCTGGCAATGAACTGAATGTGCAATAGCAATCTCAACTTAGACTGAAAGAGGAAACAAAGGTGCATGAGAGGGAAACCAGGGTGGTTGATGGAGGTCGGAAGTTAGTGACAGCAGAAAAGATGGCTGGAACAGTGCCTATTAAAAAATATTTACAATTTTTTGTTGCCATTGACTATAATGCTTTGTTTACTGGTGTCTTTATTCTCTATTGTACTCAAATCTTATAACGTCCGATACCATGTATGTACAGGTAATTACCCTATCTGTACACCAGATGGTGCTGTCCAAGGATGTTACATTTGTAACAATTCATTACCGCATATCTGAGATGGGAGATTTCACATTTTAGATGGCTGAAATGGAAATCTCATTTTACTGGCTGAGCGGATTCTTTGTGCAATATGTTTAAGCCGCAATGCAAAAATACCCAAAGTTTACCAATCAATTGGTAAGCTTACTCAAAGAAGCCATCAAGAGAGGCTGATTTGAAAAGTGCAAAGATGCACTAATATGGTAACAGTTTTAGAAAAAGCTATTCCCTTAAGAACTAATGGTTCAGTTAGACACAGCAAGTTAGATTCAAACTAGACATGTCAGACAGCCTGGAAGATCGTGTTTGCAGGCGACTGATTGAAATGAAGGAAGGTGTAGTTAATAGGACAGCCATTGTTAATATACGAACGTATGAAATAGGAGCAGTAGGCCATTCGGCCCCTCGAGCTTGCTCCGCCATTCGATAAGAACATGGCTGATCTGTTTGTGCTTTGAATTCCACATTCCCATCTACCCCCAATAACTATTGATTCCCTTGCCTAACAAGAATCTATGTAGCACCACCACCTTATAAATATTCAATGACCCTGCCTCCACTACCTTCTGAGGCAGAGAGTTCCAATTTAACACAACGCTCTGAGAGAAAAAAATTCTCCTCACCTCTGTCCTAAAAAGGCAACCCCTAATTTTAAAACAGTGCCCCCTAGTTCTGAACTCAACCACAAGAGAAAACATCCTTTCTACATCCACCTTGTCAATACCATTCAGGATCTTATATACTTCAATCAGGTCACCCTTCACTCTAAACTCCATTGAAAACAAGCTCAGTCTGTCTAACCTTTCCTCACAAAACAGCCCACTCATTCCAGGTATCAATCTAGTAAGCCTTCTCTGAATTGCCTCCAACACATTTACATCCTTCCTTAAATATGGAGACAAAAACTGCACACAATGGGTGGCATTTTGCCGGCCCCATCCACAACTGGGATCATCCAGTCCTGCCCAAATTCAATGGACTTTTGGCTGATGTAGTAACTGAAGTATAGCCTCTTCTGCTGTCGATCAGGGGTTGCGTGATGTTCTGGGAGGCTCCGACCAATGAGCACTAAGCGCAGGGAATCCATGGGATGGGGCTTCCTGATGAGGGTCCTCATCGAGCATGTAGCACCTGAAAAGCTTTCTGTAATAAAGTTTATCTGTTTCTTGTTGAAACCTGTCTGCTCCGTTGAGTCATTACAGCTGGGCTGCTGAACCTCCTGCAGCAGGTCCCACCACAGCAGGGCCGGAAAATCCCTGCCAATATTCAAGATGCAGTCTCGCTAATGTCCTGTATATCCGAAGCATAATATCCTTACTTTTACCTTAAATTCCTCTCATAATAAAGGATAGCATTCCATTAGCCTTCTTAATTACTTGCTGTACCTGCAACTTGCTGTAACTTTTTCTGACTCATGCACTAGAACACCTAGATCCCTCTGTACCTCAGAATTCTGCAGTCAGAATTCCTCTTCATAACATACTTTCCTACCTATCCTTGTGTCATCTGCAAATTTAGCTACCATGCCTTCATTTTCCTCATCTAAGTCATCGATATAATTATAAAACATTGAGGGCCTAGCACAGACCGCTGCTGGACTCCACTCGTCACATCCTGCCAATCAGAAAACAGACCCATTTATGCATACTCTCTGTTTTCTGCCAGCCAGACAATCTTCAACCCAAGCTAATATGTTACCTCCTACGCCATGAGCTTTTATTCTCCGCGATAATCTTTGATGTGGCACCTTATCAAATACCTTCTGGAAATCCAAGTACAGCACATCTACAGGCTCCCCTTTATTCACAGTGCATGTTACTCCTTCAAAGAACTCCAATAAATTGGTTAATCATGATTTCCCTTTTACAAAACCATGCTGACTCTTCCCGATTACCTTGAATTTCTCTAAGTGCCCAGCTATAACCTCTTTAATCATCAACTCTGACACCTTCCCAACTGGTCAAGCTAACTGGTCTATCATTTTCTGTTTTCTGTCTCCCTCCCTTCTTGAATAGAGGGGTTACATTTCCAGTCTAATGGAACCTTTCCAGAATCGTGCAATTTTGAAAAATTAACACCAACTCATCTAATACCTCATTAGCCAGCTCTTTTAAGGCCATAGGATGAATTCCCTCAGGACCTGGAGACTTGTCAGCTCACAGCTCCATCAGCTTGCTCAGTACCATTTCCCTAGTGATTGTAATTTCACCAAGTTACTACCTCCGTTCCACCTCTTGATTTGCAGCTATTACTGGAATGTTTTTTGTATCCTCTATGGTGAAGATAAAAGCAAAACATTTGTTCATTTCACCCGCCATTTCCTTATAATCTACTATTAATTCCCCCTTGTCACTCTCTGGAGGACCAACACTCAGGTTACTTAACTCTTTTCCTTTTTAAATAACTGTAGGAACTCTTGCTGTCTGTTTTTTCACATTTCTAGCTAGCTCTCATAGTCTAGTTTGTTTCTCCTGATCAACCTTTTAGTCATTCCCTGCTCTTTTTTTATATTCTGACCAATTATCTGACTTACCACTCAGCTTTGAACAGCTATATGTTTTTTCCTTAAATTTGATGCTTTCCTTAACTTCTTCAGTTAACCATGGATGATGGGTCCTCCCCTTAGACTTTTTCTTTATAGTAGGTATATACTTATTCTGAGTATTCTGAAATATCCCCTTAAATATCTGCCATTGCTTCTCTATTGATCTATCTCCTGGCCTAGTATCCCAGTTCACTTCAGCCAGCTCAGCTTTCATACCCACATTGTTGCCTTACTTAAGTTTAAGATACTAGTCTTAGACTCACTCTTCCACCTTTCAAACTGGATGTAATATCCAATCATATTGTGGTCACTGCTACCTAGGGGTGCCTTCACTCTGAAGTGATTAATTAATCTTGTCACCTTACACAATAATATAATCTGCTCTCTGGTTGGTCCCAGAATGTGCTGCTCTAAAAAAACTATCACAAAAACATTCTATGAACTCTTCATCCAGGCTACTACTAATCTGACTTTTCCAGTTTATATGTTGATTAAAATCACCCATGATTATCGCTTTCCCTTTATCACAAGTAGCCAATATTTCTTGTATACTTTGCCCTACGTTGTTGTTATTGTTATGGGTCCTGTAGACCATTCCCACTAGTGACTTCCATCCCCTATTATTCCTCATCTCCACCCAAGCTGATTCTACATCTTGATCTCCTGAACCAAGGTCATCTCCAACTAATGCTCCAATGTCATCCTTGATCAACAGTGCTACCCCTCCTCTTTTGACTAGCTTCCTATTCTTCTTGACATCATATACCCCTCAATATTCAGGATCCAATCCTTGTCATCCTGCAGCCACATCTCTGTTATCATGTTTATTTACTTCAATGGGTGCTATCAATTCATTTACTTTGTTATGAATGCTACACGCATTCAGATACAGAGCCTTTAGTTTTGTCATCTTTGCAACATCTAGCCTTGACTACTGGTATATTCTTAGGTTTTATCTCTGACCCTTCCTGCTATTCCGTGACCCTCATTTCATATATTACTATTATGGTCTCCTGCCTTGAACCTACCACTTGATTTGCTACATCTACCCAAGCTTGATTGCTCACCCCCTTGTTTAGTTTAAAGCCCTCTCTACTTCCCTAGTTGTGATTCGCAAGAACACTTGCCCCAGCATGATTCAGGTGTAGATTGTACCAATACAGCCACCACTTTCCCCAATACTGGTGCTAGTGCTCCACAAACCAGAACTCACTTCTCCCACACCAGTCTTTGAGCAAGCATTCATCTCTCTAATCTTATTTGTCCTATGCCAATTTGCATGTGGCTGAGGTAATAATCCAGAGATTATAACCTTTGAGGTTCTGCTTCTTAATTTGGCACCTAGCTTCTCACACGGACTACGCAGAACCTCCTTCCTGTCCTGCCTGCCTATGTCCTTGGTACCTTCATGGACCATGACAACTGGATCCTCCCCCTCCCATTGCAAGTTCCTCTCCAGCCCTGAGCAGATGCCTCAAACCCTGGCACCGGGCAGGCAACACAGCCTTCAGGACTCTTGCTCTTTTCTGCAGAGTAGAGTGTCAATCACCCTCACTATACTGTCCCCTACAACCACTATATTCCTGTCTGCTACCTCTGCTTGAACAGCTTCCTGTAACATGGTGCCATAGCCAGCCTGCTCATCCAACTTGCAGACTTCACTTTCATCCACATAGATAGTAAGCACCTCCAATCTGTTTGACAATTGCAAAGTCTGAGGCTCCTCCATTACAGTCTGCTCAGTCCCTTTATCTGCTTCACTCATGGTCACATCCTCCTGTCCCTCACTGCTGACCAAATAAGACAACCCTATTCTAAGAGGCATGAGCATCTTCTGGAACAAAGTGTCCATGGAATTCCCCCTCCCTTACGTTGCGCAGTGCCTGCAGATAGCCTTCCAGATCAATAATCCCGATCTGGAATTCCTCTAGCTGCTTACACTTTTTGCAGACTTGTTTGTCATGGATCACCTTGGGTCCAAAAGTGCTTATATTCCACAGCTGCAACATAACACCTGTCCTGTCATTGTTACCTATGCTATTTAATTAACTTAATTACTCACTTAATTAACTTAGAATAATTCCTATGTGCACTACACCTCTTTCCCAGCTTGGCCTAAATAGCCAAGTGGTTATGGTACTGGGCTTGTAACTCCAAGATCAAGAATGCAAATCTCACAATGGCAAAACAATATAACTTCATCTGAAACAGATGGAAACGGGTTTGTACTCAAAAGAATTAAGATCCTCGCCTCTTTGTTTCCCTCTACAGAGGTGTCCTCCCCCTTTCTATCGGGGACCTGGGTTGGAGGGTGTTGCATGCAGCAGTCCCCTATAATAAGAGGATGCACAGGTTCACGGACTCTCAGGGCACGTGCCTTTTTTGCGATCTTGTGGAGTCCGTGGACCATGTATACATAGGGTGTTGTAGGCTGCACTCCCTTTTTAGTTACTTGAAAAACCTTTTATTGATGTTTTGTTTGCACTTCAGCCCCATGCTCCTGATCTATGGGCACCCGGTGCGGAATGGGGTCGGGAAGGAGGAGGACCTCCTCGTGAACCTGCTCCTGGGCCTGGCCAAGTTGGCCATTAACAGGTCCAGGCAGCGGGCGATCGACGGGGGAGTCCCGCCCGATTGTTTGTCCCTCTTCCGCGGCTACGTTCGCTGCCGGATGTCCCTGGAGAGGGAGCACGCGGTGTCTGCTGACACTCTCGAGGCCTTCCGTGCTTGGTGGGCACCGCGGGGACTGGGGTGTTTTGTTGACCCCTTTAATCACATTTTGATTTAAAGTTTGTAAGGTTCCTTTAAACTTTGTCCTGGGTTTTACAGCTGACCTGAATTAGGGGCTGTGCCTGATTTATCCCAATTTTGTTGATTTGGTTTTCATTTAAAAGATTATCAAAAGTTCAAATCTCACAATGGCAAACTATGAAACAATGTAACTTCATCTGAAAAGCAGATGGAAACGTATTTGTGCTCGAAAGAGTTACACCTCTTTCCCCCCCAAGCTTGGCCTAAATAGCCAGGTGGTTATAGTACTCGGTTTGTAATCCCAAGATCAAGAGTTCAAATCTCACAATGGCAAACTATGAAACAATGTAACTTCATCTGAATAGGAACAGATGGAAACGTGTTTGTGCTCGAAAGAGTTACTGATCCTGGAGCGTTAAGAAAGATAAAGTGATAGTGTTAGGTTTTTCTTAAAAAGGCATAAATGGAAGGAAGATCATTTTCAACTTGACGTGAACATATATACTGTTTTTATTTACAGAAATAACATACGTCATCTTCCTTTTATGGCCAATGGGTCTATATTAACAGTGGTCATTTGTTAGCAAAGCTTTCATGGTTAATTTAATGGCTGAAGTTGGGTTGGGAGAACAAAGGCAGCAGGGGTTCTAGAAAGTCCATCCTCGCCTGAGAAGGTAACAAAATTCCACACCTCCCCTCCAAATGTGTCATTCCATTCCAGCAGTGCAACATTAGTACTTTGACATCTTGCTTATCCTCCTCAATACTGACTCATACATCTGTTATGAGTAAATAGCTAAACTTCCTTTATTAGCCCCAGCTGAGGCATTGTCTGAGATTCTATGTCAACTGGCCCAGAACTTCTCTTTTTTTTTATCTCCCTATCCTCAATAACACTTTTGAGTATAGGGAAGAGGTGAGCCAGCAGACGTCAGTTAGAAGGGAGGTCTGTTAGCGCTTCAAGAGCTTTTTCATTTCAACTCTGCTGAAGTTAGCTCCGTGAGGCAAATATGGCTTCAGCTGCAACTTGCTTTTATATAGCTTCTTTAACACAGTAAAACATCACCGGAGCCCTTTCAGAGAAAATGTGATGCTGAGCCACATGAAGAGACATGAAGATGGGTGACCAAAAGCTTGATCAAAGAGGTGGGTTTGAAGGAGGAGAGAGAGGTGGGCAGGTTTAGAGAGGGAATTCACCAATGGTTGAGGCTTCCCACAACCAACCATCTGTGAATTTAACGAACACCTACATAAGAAACATATCTGTCCTATTTTGTTTGTCAAAATTAATGTTCTTTTAAAAAAATAAATAGGGCTACATACACTCAGAGGCAGTAAAATATAATATAACATTTTAATGCTTCATAATGTTTTAATGGGTTTCTTTCCAGACTTAGTTACATGTTTTTGTTTCTTAAATTTCCCTTAGCTGCTTAATATTCTGCACTAGAGCAGGAGGGACATGAAGTCAAAGTATTGTGAGCATCCAGGTTCTGCTGGTGCCCTTTCTCTCTTTTGTAATGAGGGAGGTGAATACTCATTTTCTCTACAATATATAAAAGCTCCACTACCTTCTGACAAGACAATACTTGAATTAACCAAATGATACTATTCTACCTATCACACAATGGTATAATTTGATGGCGTTGTTAAAAAGTTATACAATCGGAGATAAGAGGATTGATAATTAACCTTTCTATATGGAATATGTACAGTATGTATCTCAAAGGGATGTGAAGAGCTGATAACATTTACATAGCTTATAGCACAGAAGCAGGCCATTCAGTTGAACTAATCCATGGTTGTGTTAATACTTCACACAAGCTTCCTCCCATCATCTGAGCCCATAGAGATAGCCTTCTATTCATTATTCCCTTGTCTTTATTTAGCTTCCCCCTTAAATTCATAAATTCCAGTTGCTCCAATTACTCCAGGTGGCAACAAGTTCCACATTCTAACAACTCACGCGATAAATTTGGCCAGCTATACCACTATCATGCAGTGCGAGAGCCAGTCCATGGGCGGAGACATGAAATTTCCCCTTGACTCCCCAACTCTACAATTATTTTGAGGTTGCCCGATACAGCAATTGGGGGGACTGGTTCTGTTGTGCTCCCAGGAACCTTTGTTACCATCATCAGTTCCACGGTCAGTCAGTCTGTGCTGTCCCGGGCTCGGCATTCAAACTATGAAAGCCTCATTTCCCAGATCAATCCCTTTGCTGCCAAGTCAACGTAATCTTGGGCAACCCAACTCCCCAATCAGCCGAACCTAGTACACTCCTCCTAGTACAATAGAATGGTTCTCTATATCTCTCCCAGAGTACCTCTTCAATATAGATACATATATATATAGATGGGCTGGACCCAAGCCTCTTAAGAAATGCAATACTGATCTGATTTCACACAAAGAAAAACTTACTGTTGAAAGCAATCAATTATGTAATGGAGCAGGATGAGAAGAAAAAGACAGTTACTTTCATGTCTTAAATAATTAGTAGTGAAGCTTATGTTCCATGTGGTGAGCTAATGGTCAGTGTGTTCCATTCTATTAAGAAGTGCCCTCAGTTTGTTTAGTTAATTGTATAAGAATTGAAAAGTATTCTCTTCATTTTATGTGGTTTAGGGAGCCTGCTGTGCTAGCTGTCTGCCGCAGTACAATATGCTCACAATTTAGCTCTTGTGCAGACATAGCATCTGAGGACAATTAAGACAACGCTCTTGTTCTTTTATGAGCCATCTTTAGTGAAGATCATCATTTGCAAAAACTGCATCTTTTATAAAATCAGTCGGACTTTTCAGGCCCCTTTATTTCAGCAAAGACCTAGTTTAAAACATTTTCCTCTCTGACAAAAGTTAAGATCTATTTAAAAGCACACAATAAATGAGATTGTATGCAGAATGCCAGAGTCCTCTGGAGGAATTTGGTGAGGGGTGCAGGAAAAGTCCTCTAAGAGAAAGACTCCTTCTTATTTGTGTTGCCCCGCCCCCTTGCCATTTTGTCCACTTTATAATTTCCCCTTTTGTCCATATCTTACAAAAAGCCAGATGAGAAGGGGTAACAAGTGACCTACTTCTAAGTGTTAGCCTTTGAAGCAACAAAACGTAAGAGGATGGAATGAGTTATCTTGTCCTCTGACTTTCCTTTTCCCTGGGAGATCTACTTTACTCAGTGCCCTCAAGCAATGATTAGTGATCACGTAGAGAAACATGGCGAGTTCACTTTGTTACCATCCCTATAGAGATCGATAACTTTAAACAAGAGATCTGAATTCCCACTGACCGACTGAAAGGATCACACAAGATTTCAAGTTTTAAGACTTTTACTATAACATACAAACTAAAAGCAACAGAACTAAACAGTACTTAGTAGGTAACCTATATGCAAAACATAGAAAAGGTATCCCCCTTTTAACTTTTTAGCATGACTGAAAACCCCATGCCACACTCTATCACTGCCCACTCTCTGCAGAATTGCAGTTTTTGCAGGAACCAGTCCAACATTGCTCCCAGTTTCCAAGGGATTGCTTCTCTACTTTTCACTGAGCTGTAATGTCGAGTGACTGTCAGAAGACTTCTCTCAGTTTTCAAAGAAGTTCCAAACCAAATACCAGCAGTAAGGGTCACTCCGGCAATCCTTTTCCCCTCTGACCATGCCAGGATGAATTTTCTCGATTCCTTGGATCATCATGGGCTTCTTCATCACTCTGACCAGAGACTGTCTTTCCTCCTGCATTCTGTCCTGGGAGCTGAAAGAGAACACACAGCTTCTTTTCTCTGTTGACCAAACCAGATGCGGTCCTTGGTCTCTCTGTGAGACTTCTCTCTCACTCACTCTTTTCTGTCCAAAAACTTGGAGCGTGAGAAGTCTATCTACAGTCAGCACTGCTGCTTTTCTCTTGGAGGTGTAAACATCTTGCACCTACTCCTAGTAAGCCTCAGCTTGGGCCTCCCTGTCCCGTTAGTAGCCAAGCCACCCAGCTTGTTGCTGGGGCAGATTTTGGAACAGATCACATGCCTCTTTTCATTACCCCATTTTACTTTGAATTAAAGGGGCAGTCCAAAATATAATCATCTTATAAATTCTTGCATTCGTAACACATTGGCAACTCCCAGTCGCACAAATTGTACTTGCCTATGTGAATAACTTAAAGGACAGTGTATCAATTAAAATAAAAATTCAATACTGCCAAATTTCTAGCTAAACAATGACACAATTGAGATAAGGGTTACTAAAATATTGTCATTCAGAAATCAGTTTGAATTGAAAACCAGTATGTTCTTCTGTGTCTATTAGCTCATTTACGAAATAGTCAACTTTTCTAGGTTCAGTTAAGCTGAACTTAATTTGCTGTTTCTCTATCAATGCAACAGGTCTTCTAAACCCATACTACTCCCAGTTCAACCAATCTCAAAGTTGAGATTGATAGATTTTTGTTAGGCAAAGGTATTCAGGAACGTGAAACCAAAGTGAGGAGATAGAGTCAGGATACAGGTCAGCATGATCTAACTGAATGGCGAGCAGGCTTAATTGGCTGAATGGCCTCCTCCTGTTTCTATGAATTTTCCATTGTGGGTGGTGGTCCCACCCCCACTCGTAAAGTCAGGGGGCAAGTCCATCTCCGGTTGGGGTTGAAGTGGGATATTCTCCACAGCCATTTAACGGCTAACTGGCTGTTAATTGGCTTGAGGTGGGACCTCTGCCCATCAGAATCAAGCCCTGTCTCAAAAAGCTGCTGGCCAATCAGGGCTGGCAGTCCTTTAGTACTGGCAGTGCCACTGTGAGCGGTGGCCACTGCTGGTACTGCAGCAAGGCCTGCAGGAAAGTGTGATGCGCTGAAACTGGGACCAGAGATAAGCCTGGTTTGGGGTCTTGTCAGTGCCAAGCTGGCAGGCCCCAGCGCAGGTTGGGGGGAGGGAAGGGGTGGGGGTTTGGGGCACGCAAGCCAGGGAGGAAGGGGAACTGGGAGGGAGGGTGAAGACCTTGGGGACCCTTCAATGGGCCCAGAGGACCCATTAAGGAGGCACCCACCCCGTTGGCTGCCACCATGCCATGCAGTGAAAATTGCTGGGGTGGATGATTAGTGTGGGCCTCGCCTGCTGCTGGTTAAATCCTAGCAGTGGCAGGATGAGGCCCTTAAGTGGCCTACTCAATGAGCCCATGGGTAGGCGAGCCACCAGATAGCCCCCCGCCGCTGGTAAAATTACGGTGAGGCAGGGGCAGGTGAACCCACTGCCAAAAGGCCAAAAAATCCAGCCCTATGTTAATCCTGTTTTATATAAATGATCCTCCACCATTCCAAGTTTTGCTGGGTGAATTTAGTCTTCACTTAAATTATACCTCTTGATTCGCCACAGCTTAATTAGGTTTTCCCTCTGTCAGTGAAAGAAATGTCTGGACCAAAATGAAAATCAGATTGACTTGGGAATGATATGTGGGGCAAATCTTCCTCTTCATACAGGAGTTTGGGTAAGTTCAACATGCCATTGCTGTGACTCGGAGATATTCTTCGCAGCAGTCCTACCATGCATGACATAGCTTTGTAGCACTGTCTGCAGATAATTCAGTTTTAAAAAGGAGTATAGATTTTGTTCGAATTACTGGGGTATTTAGACAGTTGATTGGTACTTGCTGGAGACTTGCTCATAGCAGCTACACTGACAGCAGCACTCAAGCCTTCTGTCACTGGCTGTCTTTCAGGCACCGGCTAATAATGTCAGCCGGTCTCCCATCTGTAACAGGATTAATCTTGGAATATTTTAGAATATTGTTGCTTTCTCCAGTGCCTGGCTGTATTAAATTGTGTGTACTGGATGATGTGCTTTTAAGGATTAAATGGCTTATTGCAGGAGAGGGTATCTTTAGGTCATTGTGCAGACTGTGCCTCTCAATGGACTATTTCAAACTGGTTAGACTAATTTCTCAAGATTATGTCTTGTCTCTTACCAATCATTAATATTACGATAACAACACTGACTAGACACTCCCAGGGACCTTAACATATAATATATGGTTGGATAGATGTGGAGTTTATGGCTCATACACATGGTTAATTAAGCCATTGGCAAATCCAATATTTATGGTCATATTTACCACGAAGGAAGTCTCCTGGAGCAATGGGAAGTGTCCTTGCCTCTGAGCCAGAAGCTTTGGGTTCAAGTCCCACTCCAGGCCTGGGATGGTGCATTTGTAACATGGTCAAACAGGTTGCATATCAACTTGTAAATCCTTCCAAGAAACACCACTGGCAGGCAGTAAAAGCAGGAGATATTCCTGGTCAGCCATGTGATGGAAGGAAAATTCCATCAATACACATAGCTCCAGACTACAACATGCATATAAAAGTGTCGTAATTTTTATGTATTCATAGGATGTCGCTGGCTATGCCAGCATTTATTGCCCATCCCTAATTGCCCTTGAGAAGGTGGTGGTGAGCTGCCTTTTTGAACTGCTGCAGCCCATGTGGTGTAGGTACACCCACAGTGCTGTTAGGGAGGGAGTTCCAAATTTTGGCCCAGAGACAGTGAAGGAACGGCCGATATATTTCCAAGTCAGGATGTGAGTGGCTAGGAGGAGAACTGCCAGGTGGTGGTGTTCCCATGTATGTGTTGCCCTAACAACTCAGGCTCCTTGGCGGGGGGTGGGGGGCAGTTGGCTGGATTGCTGGTGTGGATCAGATTGGTACCAAGAGCATGTGGTTCAAACCCTGTTCTGGCTGGGGTGGATTCGGGATCTGCCTTTAGGCAGAAAACAGAAGAAAGAACATTTAACCTGTGATAGAGCTAATCTCTGGAATGATACATGGACCCTAGATGCAGTTTAGTTTTCAAATCGCCTCCCAAAAGTCAGCTTAGTTGATAGCACTTCTGCCTCTGAGTTTAAGGCCTGCTGATGAAAGGTTACATTATTGGGTGTTCTGTCCTTTGGACACCACATTCTTACACTGATATTCTGTTTTGCCTAATCAAGCCTAAGAAGAGCAGGAAATTCTCTTGGTGTCCTGACCAACATGCTTCCCTCAATCAATGCCATCAGAGACAGATTAAGTGATCATTGACCTCATTGCTGTTTTGGGGATTGCCTGTGTTATGATATGGCAGGTGATATGTGCCAGGCTGACCAAATCCACAAGGGAAACATGTCCACGCTATCACAACGATTTTTCAATTTGTATTTATTACGAGAAGGCTTGTGCACTGAAGTCAGAAGTAATGAGTCCACTACCACCTTTAGAGATTTTAAAGGTTAAATTAAAAAACTTAAACACACACAAGATTACAATTACACAGTTATAACATTTCCCAAAATTTCTACTTAACCAGACTCATATTTCAACTCTTTCTTGGACTCGAACTCAAGTTCTGTCGAAGGGTCATGAGGACTCGAAACATCAACTCTTTTCTTCTCCGCCGATGCTGCCAGACCTGCTGAGTTTTTCCAGGTAATTCTGTTTTTGTTTCCCAACTACACACCTGCTTTAAGACAACAGAGCAAATAGATTCCAAATTTATAAAGTCATCCAGCAATTTTACCACAAGCACCCACTGGACAATGGACTTCCAAGGCTTTTAACATAACTTTGGTTAATGGAATGGCAAAGCTTCTTCAGGATGGCTAGAGGCTTTTTCCCCAAGTCTGTTTCACATAGTCATCTTTCAAGATCTCACATGGCCACACTTCACACAGCCTTCCATCCATCTTTAAATAAATTTCTTCCTTTTTGATCTGTATATCCCATTGTTTCAACTTGTCTTTAGTAATTACTTTCCCCAGAATATAACAATCTTTCATGTTATCATTATGGCCAGCACTTTTGGGAAAAATCAACGTAATAACCTTGCCTTATTTACCTTGCCAGTAGTAAATATTTTCCATGTCCCTTTGAAAATCAAACATCTCCACTCATCTAAAAATGCAAATTTCATTCACACCATAACTACTGACCTCACTCTACCTTTACTCATCTCCATCTTGCATGCCTGTTTTACACCTCACCTCTTTGATAATTTACCTTGCAGTCTGATCATCTCTTATTTAGCTAAATTAGCTACACACACACAAGCCTGCTTTAAAATATCCTACAATAATACTAGGAAAAAAATGATAGTTTGTTGACATCTGTATGCAAAATAACTTAACAGTCAGGGCAATCTATGTGCAGTGTTCTATCCATCTAGAAATTTTCTGAGAATTCTGCACAAGTTTCTGTTGTAAAAACAGAAAATGCTAGAAAAACTCAAGTCTGGCAGCATCTGTGGAAAGGGAAACAGATTTAAAGTTACAAGTCCAATATGCCTCTTCCTCAGAACCAGTTGGATGGTTGGTGTGGATCAGATTGATGCCAAGAGCATGGGGTTTGATCTGGTTCTAAAGAAGAGTCATATTGGACTTGTAATGTTAACTGTGTTTCTCTCTCTCCACAGATGCTGCCAGACCTGCTGATCCAGAATTTTCTGTTTTTATTTCAGATTTCCAGCAACCTCAATTTCCTTTTATTTCAGAGCTTCTGTTGTCCTGATATGGACTCTAAATATGCATAAGGAAGGCCCCACTTATTAAGTCAGAGTGCAGCTATTTTGATGGCAACAGCTGTTATCAAGAAATCAGATTGAGGTATGAATGATGAAGTGGCAATGGAAGAAAAGGTGAACTGCTTCCTGTAACTTCATTCATGATGTTAATCAAATTCTGTTATATAAGTATAGCATTGAGCTTCCCCGATTGATACCTTATTGGAAACTTTGAACTATTTCCCAAAAAGCCAAACTATTTGTTGGGAATACTAAACCCAAACAATGGAGTTATTTCTTAATTTGTTGGTGTCACCTTCTTCCCAGAAGGTTGATTGCCATGCGTCTCCACCTCTGTCTGTCCTCTGCTGCCCTTACACTTTCTACATAGGTCAACTGCAACCAGTCCATTATGTCCATCATCCATTTCTCTTCTGCTTCCCTCTCCTAAATGTTCCCTCATTCTTTCCTTCCAATAATGATCTCTGTTGACTGAATGCACCAATGGTGTGACCAATTCTTCTAAATTTGTTGCAAGATCCTGGTCATATACCAAATTACCCATTTGTTTGGGACAAACCAAATCTTTGATGTTTTTCCCCATTTATGGCTTGTGTTACAGTATCACCTATTCCAAAAGATCTGTTTATCATTTTGTTATACTTATAAATATGCATACGAATGGGACAAGCAATCATCCTGGAAGATATTTCAGTCTTGCCATAGTGCTTCTCCTGGCCGTGTCTAATCCATCCTCAAAGGAAGGAATAAAGAATGAAAAAGCACATATTGTACTTGCCTTCACTTGAGTTTTGATATTAACTGTGACCCATAAGAACTTTATACTATTATTTGTCAAAAAAAATATAAAAACATTCAGAAATTTTATCCCACGTTATTTGTTCAGTTAATATTTTTGATCTCATAACCAGGCATAGTTAAGGAAGAGTTTGTTTACATATCTTAGATGGTCCTTAATATGGTTCGTCAAGAAGTAGCAGTGCATCATGTGCTCATGTGTAGAGTGTTCCAATCCCCTGCAGCAATCCTTCAGGCTGCTAAAATTTCTCTAATTGTCTAAGTTAGAGGTTGGATCACTATGGCAGAGAGTGGGAATGGTGGCAACATTGCCTTGTCTCCCACCTAAGGGAGAAAGGATCTGATAATAACTCATTTGTTAAAATGCAAGCTCTTAAGAAGTTGTATTTATCTTTCATCCAAGTCACGACACTTGCTCGAAGCCACAGTTTCTCAACAGTAAAACAAGTGTCACGACACTTGCTCGAAGCTACAGTTTCTCAACAGTAAAACAAGTGTCCTTATTCTAAGCAGTTCAATTCCTTGTCTCAAAAAATGCTAAAAGCCAGCCTCAGTTCACCTAAGATTCCACAAAGGAGGTACCAATTTTCCTTTATTAATGATTAGTCTATTAAGAATCTAATTTTGATGAATGCAATCTGATCTTGAACTATGGTAAATCCAAAACACCTTTGCAACTATTTTGAACTCCGATGGCAGCAATTGGTACCATCCACAGCAACTTCACAAGGGTTCTTCGGCAGCACCTCCCAAACCCAGGATTTTCACCATCTAAAAGGGCAAAGGTAGTAGATGCATAGGGCCAACATCACCTTCAAGCTTCCCTCTATGTCACACACCATCCTGACTTGGAGATACATTGCCGTTCCTTCATACCAATGCTGGGTCAAAATCCTTAAACTCCTACTGAACGTCAGTGTGGGGGCACCTTCACCATATGGACTGCAGTGGTATGATAAACGGGCCTAACACTAGCTTCTGAAGCGCGAATAGGGATGGGGAATAGAAGCTAGCCTTAACCATTGGCGCCCACATCTCTGAACATAAAAGTAAAATGATTGATGACAAAGGAGGTTGAACAACAGTTCTTATATATGGAGGAAGGTCTTTAATAATATTTAAATACTCCCCTATTTATTTGGAGCCTCTAATTTTGATATACTCAAATGTATATTTGAAATTTGAGACAATAGATTTCTCCTGCTGATGCATCCCATTACCTATAGCATGAGTCTAGAGTACTCTCTTCCTTTGGGATAAAATTGGCTTTTCCTGCACTTCAGCAATACAATTGGCAGCCTGATTTTAGCAAGATTCTCAAACTGCTTCTGACAGAATATGTAAGAAGTATTATTCATCTCACATTGAGTTGACAGCGTACTGTCTAGTTCATTATCCACCCTGTGGATTATATATTCTGTTCCATTTTAATTTCCATGGCAACGGTTTACTTCTCATTTCCTACCTCATAACATCTAGTATTTGAATAGAAGAGTCGATATCTTGACTGTAATCAGAATGCATATTTGATATTCTGAATTGTATGTGGAATGTACTCCTTTTGTGCATTGTGCTGTTTTTTTTTTTTTACAGATGAACAGTAATCATCTGCCTTTGATTAATGCTAGACCTTTGATTAACCAGTTAGGTTTGCCTGGTCTCACTTTGCATATTTGGAGCGTGGTGGAAATAGAGCACATCTGGGGTTCACATCCAGGCCAGGATTGGAGCCTAGGAATCGGGGAAAGGGAAAGTGCACCACAAAGCCAAGGGGGTAGCCAGATTCCTTTTTCAGTAACTGCACCCAGCAACCTCAGGCTGTTCAGTTACAAAACCACTTCTGTGGTTGCCAGAAGGGTAGGGGATGCTGTAGATGCACCTCCACACTTTTGCAGGCCTACTCATGCTTGGTCCTCCTCCTGACCCCAAGAATTATCTGTTACGGGTGTGACCTCAGTGTAACTATTAGTATTTCTCCCCATTTGGACTTTTCAGCCTGGTAACAGTAGTAGTTCCATAATCCTGTGCTCTGAGCTGGGACACATGCTGATGGAGGCTGTAAGTTGGAGAGAGGACTTTGACATTCAGTGACTCTCCCCTGGGATTATGGGAGCCCAGAATTACATCATATGGGAACAATCCCCACTTCTTGCTGGGCCCAAGTGCCTCTCGATCACGTCTGTCAATCAACAGTGAACAAGATAGAATTTAACAAGAAACTTTTGCACAGAATATCAATGAACAATTACTCACATATTGCCGAGTTCAGAGCACCCATTTTTGCCTTGACCATGCAGAAAACCTTGTCGTATGGACAATTTTCAGTTCAATCAAGAAAACCATACAGAAAGCTTCTCCTGTTCTTCATTCTGAAGACTGATGTGAGAAAACAGTTTCCATTTTACTTCCAGCTATTTCAAAAAAGTGTAAAGTAGATGCAATGTTTCAGCACTGACTATTGTGAGCCAGTTGGCCTGTGAGTGGAAGATAGGGCAAAAACCTTGTAGGCCCAACCACCCAGCCCCCAGCTGAATTTGCTCCTGTGTGAATTGAATGCTGAAATTTTCCCTTGTCACAAATGTACCATGAGGCAAATGATTAACCAATTCCTTTATCTGTTTCACAGACATAATCAGTATCCTCTCAATTCACATCTTGCCCTATAGAAAACATTTTTCTCTCCTGTCATTTTATGTATTTACTCATTACTTTCCTGTAACTGGTCCAGTGATATTCTGAAGACCGGTTTTATTAGAGATGATGTGTTGCGATTGTGTCAAAATCCACAAACCCTCTATTAAAGATCACGGTTTTGTGTAAGCACCAAACCTATTTTTATTAAACATGTAATAGAACATTAATTGCTGCAGACATTTCTTAGCTCATCTTTAACTATGCATCAACAACCCATTGTGTGGAAAAAAAAGAATTTATTTAAAACAGTGCTGCAGGACATTTGAAAACCAATCACTCCAAAATAAAATTGAGATTACTTCATGAAAGTAAACCATGGATTTAATTACAGTAACACATCAGTATTGCTTCAGGACAATTTTGCACATAATTTTCACTCCTCAGGAGATATTTATTCCTGTTTACGTGGGAGAGGGCAGGAAATGTTTATTTTGATGTTTAGCAGGCTAGTCACATATACTAAACAGCTACTAATTAAAGCTTATCTTGCTCTTTTTGGACAGGCCTCCTCAAAAATGCATAAATTTCAGTTGCATGTATTTCTGAATTTGATTATGTTCTATTGTATGTTTATCTCTGACACATAGAAGCCTGGCCTGTGGCAAGTTTGCAGGGTAAAATCTCCCAAATAAATAAACAAAGATGACCAGGATAGTTCAACTGCGTGGCCACGCAGGCCCTTAAAGTGCTTGGCTGCTTGAACTAATTGACATCGTCAGTTGATCAATATTGACTGCGACACCTTTCTATTTTGCCTGCAGGTGTAGCAAACAGTGAGCTACCAGACAAAGAAACAGAAGGGAGATAGGATTCTCTCAGGATAGGCACACTGGCACAAAATTATTCATTATGCATGAACTTTTGAGATCCAATTTTGGGATCCTTACACAATGAGCACGGCCTTTAAAAGCCACCAGCTTCTATTTTTTTAAACAAACTTCAGATTTGTGTTTGGCCTGGCTGCTATTAATGTAACATCAATAAATAATGCTCACATGCATATGATGGACCAAAAGGCTCTGTGCCATAAATCTTTCCATGCAATATCATAAAAGAATTAAAATAACATGATTTTCTTTCATTAAATGTGCTAATTTTCAAATTTACCCTGTATGGTGATATTGAATTCTGTTGGTCGCATGATTTAAATTTAATTTTACAGAATCTCATCTAGTTTTTTCTCCTCCCAAACGTGTTACAAGAACTTGCTAGAAAATATACCGCATGATTATAAGGGCTAGATCTCGACTTTTTTGTGATAGTGCACAGTGGACTGACTATTTTCCATTACCAATTCTGCAAAACTGCTCAAAGATATGTCCCTGAATGTGCTATCCTACATGAATAAGAGTTAAAGTCAAATTAAACAATAAATCAAGGGGTGCGTGCATGGTTTTTTGAAGAAATAGTGAAATATTAAACTGGATCTAGGTTTGCTGAAATACGACTCTTCAAATGCATTCTTGTGTTTTATTAAGGTGCATGAGATATTGTGAAGATCTGATCATTACTGACTACAGCAATTCAATGTTCCAGTAATGGTGTTAAATCTGATGAGCTATAAATTCAAATTGGTTAGATTAGCCTTGCTTTGCTGCTCGTGACTGTACCTTTTACAGACTGGAATTCCACCCTTAATCCTTCTCCTCTAATGCCGTCTTTAAAATCTACCTCTTTGACCAAGTTTGTGGTCACCCTTTTCAATACGGTGCCTATATTCTCATCAGCACTCGAGGATGGCTTCAAGTTCCATGCATCTCCAGGAGCAAGTTAAATTCTGGTTCTCACTGACATAAAATTAGTCCATGCATTTTGCAGAGTGCAATATGTTTGCACAGTGTCTAAAACCAAGAAATACCTCTGCTCCCCAATGTATTTGATAGCATTTTCCTACAGATCTCTAAAGAACACTGCTATGAAATACAACTTGGTGCCTGAGTTATCTCTGGTGCAAGATGCTGTGCTGGGCTTTTGAAAAGCAGAAGCCAGTCAACTATTGGAGGAAAACATGGTGCTTAAGCACCCAGGTTAGGCAGGTACACACAAATCCAGGATGCTACTGATTGAGCAATCACCCCACGCGCTAACAGGAGGATGGTCCTACCTGACAGCTGACATTCTTTCCTGTAGGTTGCTCTAATTTCACAAGCTAATGTCCGAATGGGTATGGTCGATGGGAAGGAGGAGGCCGGCCAATGATAAGATCATAAAGCCATACACTAAAATCTTCTATCTCAGCTCCACTTTCCCGCCCTATCCCCAAAACACTTGATTTCCTTAATGTCCAAAGATGTATTGATCTCAGGCTTGAATATACTCAGTGACTCAGCACCCCCAACTCTCTAGGGAGGTGAATTCCGAAGATTCACAACTAACGGAGTGAAGAAATTTCTGCTTATCTCAGCTCTTAATGGCTGACCCGTTATCCTGACCCATAGTCATGGGGGAGGCTGTGGCATTTTCACTAGACTAGTAATCCAGAGACCCAGGATAATGTTCTGGGGATAAAAGCAAACAACTCCCACAACTCTTTTTTTGTACATCGATGACTGTTTCAGTGCCACTTCATGGTCTCGTCTGGACCTGGAAAAATTTATCAATTTTGCTTCCAATTTCCACCCTTCCGTCACCTTCACATGGTTCATCTCTGATGCTTCCCTTCCATTCCATGACCTCTCTGTCTCCATTTCTGGTAATAGACCGTCCATCAATATTCATTACAAGCCCACCGACTCCCAAAGCTACCTTGACTACAGTTTCTCACACCTGCCTTCCTGTAAGGACTCCATACCATTCTCTCAGTTCCTTTGCCTCCATCACATCTGTTCTGATGATGCCACTTTCCAAAACGGTGCTTCTGACATGTCTGTCTTCTTTAACTGAGGTTTCCCACCCACTGTGGTCGAAAGGGCCCTTAATTGTGTCTGACCCATCTCCTGCGCTTCTGCCCTCACACCTTCCTCTCCCTCCCAGAACCATGATAGGGCCCCCTGTGTCCTCATCTTTTACCCTACCAGACTCCGCATTCAAAGGATCTTCCTCTGCCATTTCTGCCAACTCCAGCATAATGCCACCGCCAAGCACATCTTCCCTTCAGCCCCCACTGTTGGCATTCCATAGGGACTGTTCCGGGACACCCTGGTCCACTCGTCCATAACCCCCAATACCTCATCCCTTTCCCAAGGCACCTTCCCATGCAATCGCAGAAGGTGCAACACCTGCCCTTTTACCTCCTCCCTCCTCACCATCCAAGGGCCCAAACGCTCCTTTCAGGTGAAGCAGCGCTTCATTTGCACCTCCTTCAATTTGGTCTACTGTATTCGCTGCGCCTAATGCAGTCTCCTCAACATTGGAGAGACCAAATGCAGACTGTGTGACCGCTTTGTGGAATACCTTTGGTCTATCCACAAGCATGACCCAGACCTTCCTGTCACTCGCCATTTCAATACACCATCCTGCTCTCATACCCACATATCCGTCCTTGGCCTGCTGCAATGTTCCAGTGAAGCCCACGCAAACTGGAGGAACAGCACCTCATCTTCCAATTAGGCACTTTACAGCCTTCCGGACTTAAGAGTGAGTTCAACAACTTCAGAATATGAACTCTCTCCTCCATCCCTTTTTAATCCCATTTTTTCAATATTCATTTTTTTTTATTTTTATCCACTTATTTTTATTTATTTTCATTTTTATTCATTGTGTTATCCCCATTTATCCTATTTTTGATCTTTTATCCTACCACTTCCACAAGGGCCATCTGTCACTTGTTCATGTTGTTCTTTCCAGAGTACTTACCCTTGTTCTGCTATTATCACATTCTGCTTTCTGACCTTAATGCCACCATCAGCACCTCCTTTAGCCAGTACCACTACCATTAACGCCCCTTTGTCCTTTTGTTCATGACATCTTTGTCAATCTCTCCTTTGCGTCCACCTATCTCTGCTCTCTATCTAGCTTCACCTCCCTTAAACAGTATAATTTTCATCACATTTTTACTTCTCTTTAGCTCCAAAGAAGAGTCATACAGACTTGAAATGTTAACTCTGTTTTTCTCTCCATGGATGCTGTTAGACCTGCTGAGTTTTTCCTGCATTTTCTGCTTGTGTAATGCTCTGGGGACTGGGGTTCGAATCCCACCATAGCAGATGGTGAAATTTGAATTCAATAAAAATCTGGAATTAAAAGTCTAATGATGAAACAATTGTCAAATGTCGCAAGAATCCATCTGGTTCACTAATATCCTTTAGGAAAGGATATCTACTGTCCTTACCTGATCTGGCTGATATATGACTCCAGATCCATAGCAATGTGGTTGACTCTTAAATCCCCTCTAAAATGACTTAGCAAGCCACTCAATTGTGTCAAACCACTAAAAAGTCTAAAAGAAATGAAACCTGATGGACCACCTGGCATTGACTTGTTGACCCTGCAAAGTTGTCCTGACTAACACCTAGGGGTTAGTGCCAAAATTGGGAGCGAGCTGTCTCACAGACTAGTCCAGCAACAACCTGATATAGTTATACTCATGTTATCATACATTGCAGACAATGTCCCAGACGCCACTATCACCATACCTGGATCTGTCCTGCTGGTGGGCAGGACACCTCCAGCACAGTGGTGTACAGGTGGGAGGGAGTTGCCCTGGGAGTCCTCAACATCAGCTTTGGACCCCATCAAGTGTCATGGCATCAGGTTAAACATGGGCAAGGAAACCTCCTGCTGATTACCACGTACTGCCCCCACCCCTCCTCAGCTGATGAATAAGTACTCCTCCATGTTAAGCACCAATTGGAGGAAGTTCTGAGGGTGGCAAGGGTGCAGAATGTACCCTGGGTGGGAGACTTCAATGCCCATCGCTAAGAGTGGCTCGGTAGTACATGTACACACTGAGCTTGCCGAGTCCTAAAGGACATAGCTGCTAGACTGGGTCTGCAGCAGGTGGTGAGGAAACCAAGAAGAGGGAAAAACATACTTGACCTCATCCTCACCAACCTGCTTGCTGCAGATGTATCTATCCATGACAATATTAATAGGAGTGACCACTGCACAGTCATTATGGAGACAAAGTCCTGGCTTCACATTGAGGATACACTTCATCATGTTGTGTGGCACTACCACTGTGCTAAATGGAATAGATTTTGAACAGATCAAGCAACCCAGAACCCATCCATGACGCTCTGCGGGACATAAGCAGTATCTGTGTCCCGTCATGTCCCAACTCTACCATTACCACCAAGCCAGGGGATAAACCCTGGTTCAATGAAGAATGTAGGAGGGCATGCCAGGAGCAGCACCAGGCATAACTAAAAATGAGGTGCCAACCAGGTGAAGCTGCAACTCACAACTACAGCATTAACAGCAAGTGATCGACAGGGCTAAGCGATTCCACAACCAATGGGCAGATTTAAGCTCTGCACTCCTGCCACACCCAGTCATGAATGGTGCTGGACATATAAACAACCCACTGGAAGAGGAGGCTCCACAAATATTCCCATCCTCAATGATGGGGGAGTCCAGCACATCAGTGCAAAAGATAAGGCTGAAGCATTTTCAACAATATTCAGTCAGAAATGCCAAGTGGATGATCCATCTTGACCTCTCCAGAGGTCCCCAGCATCATAGATGCCAGTCTTCAGCCAATTTGATTCATCCACGTGATATCAAGAAACAACTGAAGGCACTGGATACTGCAAAGGTTATGGGCCCTGACAATATTCCGGCAACATTACAGAAGACTTGTGCTCCAGAACTTGGCGTTCCCCTAACCAAGCTGCTCCAGTACATCTACAACACTGGCATCTACCCAGTGGAAAATTGCCCAGGTATGTCCTGGACACAAAGCAGGACAAATCCAACTCGGCCAATTACCACCACATCACTATACTCTTAATCATCAGTAAAATGTTTGAAGGGGTCATCAACAAACGGCATTTGTTTAGCAATAACCTGCTCATTGACGCTCAGTTTGGGTTTTGCCTGGGCCACTCAGCTTCTGACATTATTTCAGCCATGGTTCAAACACGGACAAAAGAACTGAACACCAGAGGTGAAGTGAAAGTGACTGCCCTTGACATCAAGGCAGCATTTGACCGAGTGTGGCATCAAGGAGCCCTAGCAAAACTGGAGTCAATGGACATCAGGGGTAAACTCTCCACTAGTTGGAGTCATACCTAGCACAAAGGAAGATGGTTGCGGTTGTTGGAGGTCAATCATCTTAGTTCCAGCTAGAACATCACTGCAGGAGTTCCTCAGGGTAGTGCTTCAGCCCAACCATATTCAGCTGCTACATCAATGACCTTCCGTCCATCATAAGGTCAGAAGTGGGGATATTCGCTGATGATTGCACGATGTTCAGCACCACTTGCGACTCCTCAGATACTGAAGCAGTCTATGTCCAAATGCAACAAGTCCTGGGCAACATGCAGGCTTGGCCCACAAGTGGCAAGTAACATTCACACCACACAAGTGCCAAGCAATGACCACCTCCAACTACAGAGAATCTAACCATCGCCCCTTGACATTCAATGATATTACCATTGCTGAATCCCCCACTATCAATATTCCGGGGATTACTGTTGACCAGAAACTTTACTGGACTAGTCATTTAAATACTGCAGCTACAAGAGCAGGTCATAGGCTAGGAAGCCTGCGGCGAGTAACTCATCTAACTCTCCAAAGCCTGTCCACCATCTACAAGGCACAAGTCAGGAGTGTGATGGAATACTCTTCACTTGCCTGGATGAGTGCATCTCCCACAACACTCAGGAAGCTTGACACCATCCAGGACAAAGAAGCCTGCTTGATTTGCACACCATCCATAAACATTCACTCGCTCCACCACCAACGCACACTAGCAGCAGTGTGTACCATCTGCAAGATGCATTGCTGGAACTCACCAAGGCTCCTTAGACAGCACCTTCCAAACCCATGATTGCTACCACGTAGAAGGACAAATGCAGCAGTTAGATGGGAACACCACAATCTGGAAGTTCCCCTCAAAGCCACTCACTATCCTGACTTGGAACTGTGTTGCCGGTCCTTCACTGTCATTGGATCAAAAGCCTGGAACTTGTTCCCTATCAGCGTTGTGGGCGTCCCTATACCACATGGACTGCAGCGGTTTAAGAAGGCAGCTCACCACCACCTTCTCAAGGGCAGTTAGGGATGGGCAACAAAATGCTGGCCTAGCCAGCGACACCCACATTCCATGAATGAATAAAAAGTTCTATACCTCCTGCTCGGGAGAAACAACCCTTCAGCTTGTACCATGGCAAGGCTTCTGGAGATGTGCGCTGAGTTTTAATTGGTTAAACAAAGCAGCATCCCGAAGACTTGACTCTACTCACCTTCATTTAAATATTAAACTTTCTGAATTTAAGTGGGATGTGATCCTATGGGCACAGTGTATGTTTGCAGTGCTCTACCTGGGTGAATTTCTCAATAGCTTTGTGCTTGCTTAAAAAGTTCACAGGGTGTGGATGATGCTGGCACGGCCAAGATTATTTCCAATCTCTAGATCATGTGAGATAACAGTAGGTCTTTTCTTCTACTGCAGCCCTGTAGGATTGGTGTTAGTGAATTCCATATCACCATGGAGGAACATGATAGATATGTCTAAGATGGCCATTGTGTGACTTGGAGAGGAACTCCATCCTTCATCGTTCACTAATTTGTCAGTGGGTTCCTACTTTACATATTTTAAGGGTCTTTCATTATTTAGGCATCCACCTGGACCCACATGTTTACAAAATCACAGAATTGTTACAGCGCAGAAGGAAGCCATTCAGCCCATCATGTCTGCACTGGCTCTCCGAATAAGCGTTATGACTTAGTGCCACGGTCCTGTCTTTTCCCTGTATCCTTGTACATTGTTCCTATTTAAATAACCATCTAATGCCCTCTTGACTGCCTCGATTGAACCTGCCTCCACTAAACTTCCAGGCAGTGCATTCCAGGCTCGAACCGCTTGCTGTGTGAAAAAAGTTCTCTCACATCACATTTGTTTCTTTTGTAAATCACTTTATATCTGTGCCCTCTCATTCTCGATCCTTTTACGAGCAGGAACAGTTTCTCCCTATCCACTGTATCCAGCCCCCTCATAATTTTGAACACCTCAATCAAATGTCCTCTTAGCCTTCTCCTCTCCAAGGAGAACAGTCCCAACCGCTCCAACCTATCTTCATAACTGAAGTTTCTCATCCCTGGAGCCATTCTTGTAAACTTCTTCTGCACTCTCTCCAATGCGTTCACATCCTTCCGGTGGTGTGGCATCCAGAACTGTACACAATATTCCAGCTGAGGTCTAATAATTGTCTTATATAAGATCAGCATAACCTCCTTGCTCTTGTACTCTATGTCCCTATTAATAAAGCCCAGAATACTGTATGCTTTATTAACTGCTCTCTCCACCTGTCCTGTCACCTTCAATGGTCAATGCACATATACACCCAGGTCCCTCTGCTTCTGCACCCTTTAAGAATTGTACCCCTTATTTTATATTGTCTCTACCAGGGAACCAATTCCTGTGTAAATTGGGTGCAGCCCATTTCACAGCAAAATTGTATACTTTGCACCTGTTTTATGCCCAAAAAGTAAAGGTATCATAATACATACCAAATTTTACCCCATTGAAAAGCTTTGGCATGTGGCACAAACACAGCTGCCCAGAAATAAATACTTTGCAGAGCATCAGGAACCAATAGTAAATGTACAACAATTCAAAAACAGATTTTGCATTTGGTAGCAAGAGCAGGGAAGTAAGATAAGCCAGCTGATGCATCATAAAATCTTAATTCTTGTCCCTATTCAACAAAAAAAAGCATTCTTGAAAAATTGATTCCTGCATGTCTCTCGAGTAAAGGGAAGCAGGGATACATTTGGGAGAATGCTCTCACTACTCCCAGCTTAGACAGCAGCTAATCTCCAGAGTGCGCTCACCAGCACAACAGCAGATGTGGCACAGGATAAGCCTCACATCTCATTTACACAAAGCTTTAATGGCTCTCTGAAATGTGTAGAGGTCAAATACTAAAGTGGAACCTTTTTCCCAGAAACATACTGGGTAAAAATGGACTGGAGTTTTGCATTAGCATCGTGGAGAACAAAATTGCACTTGCACATATAGACTGGTTTACCACAATATCCATTAATCTGGTTTCGTTAAATGTTTGGTCCTTTTTTTTTACTTTACTGGGTCAGTAACCAGAGGACATAGATTTAACATAATTGGCAACACAGTCAGAGGTGAGATGAAGAAAATTTTTTACGCACCTAGTTGTTATGAGCTGGAATGCAATGCCTGAAAGGATGGTGGAAGCAGAGTCTAAAGTGTGGTGTCAGCACTCGGCACAAAATTGAGCAATTATGAAGTTTAATTTTCTGCATTAATTGTAAATCCCTTATGAATGAATACATGTACAGGGACTGGCTTGGTGCACTCCTTATCATTCTATATACAGTCCTAGTGCACTCCTTTTATTACTTTGGAGACTGAGAATCCTTCTCTTAATTGAACATTCTTGCTGAATTTCACCATTTATTATTAAATTGACTGCGTGAGACATGGAAGATGAATATATAGGCCTTAGGCTGTACACCTCTGGTTGATTCAGGCAAGAGAACTGACATCAACAAGAGACCACTGGAAAGCAAAGTCATAAATAATGTTTAACATCTATAAATTAAAGGAACGGAGCAGGGAGTGGGTAACTCTTAACTCTGGCCTTCAACCGGGGTCAAGGTTGCATCTTGAAACCTAAAGGCTACAGCAGAAAACTACTGCCTGCATTTCCCCAAACAGCTATTATTCCTTCTGATGGTTTAGATCGACCAACCAATGTTTATCTTTACATCACAAGATGTTTTTCAGGGTGTTAAAGGTGAAAGAGGAGGCAACGATCTTCTACAGAGATTAACGAGACAGACTACAGTACTTAATTTTCATGCATAAACACACAATGGTGCAGTTAGTTGTACTTGAATCAGCAGACATGTACTGCAGCAAAAGCAGCAGCAATATTAGCACTTAAAGAGTCAACATTATGTTACATATTATTGCAAGTGTCGTTTTACATTGCCCTAATTCTACAGTTTGCTAATGGCCAATAAATATCTTGCGGCTTTCTGAGTCCTTCAGATCATTCCCTGCATTTTCTCATGTCCCAATAAAAATCATGGGTTCAGGTAACAGACAGGAAGAAAACGTCAGACAGTTTCCCTAAACTGTGACCTGTAAACTCCTACTGCACAGAAAGAACACTTAAACTTCTTTTTCTTTCTCAAGCTGAATCACGACAGGTCCATGGTGTGCGGCTGCCCCTTTGATATTCTGCTCAGCAGGGCTGTTCTTTGCACATTGCGAGAGAGAAAGTCACCATTTTTGGGCCATTCAACCATTGGTGGCATCACAGCCTGATAGGCCCAACCTACAACACAAACACTCTGGGGTCACCGTGCAGTGATCAGGACCCACAAACTTGGCTGATGTCTTTTATCAGTCCTTGGCTCTAAGGACATTGAGAACATTGGATTACTCCAAGCAGGGCTCTGGCTGTGGACAGAAGATAAAGGTCTGGGACCTTTCTGTTCTGCATAGTTCCCTTGCACACTGGGGCAGTGTGCTTACCAACTGATCCAGAGCCAACATCATCATTTTTGTCTTAAGGGAAGAAAATTATCATTAAAAAAAAATATCAAGTCTCATCCTTCTCATTGATGGATCCTGGCCAATATTTATCCCTCAGCCAACTCCATTAAAGCAGTTCATATGATCATTATCACATTGCTGTTAATGGGAGCTTGCAGTGTGAAAAATGGCTGCTGTGTTTCTTACAACAGTGACCCCAGCCTGGATTCCCACTGAACGTCAATGGGCTTTTGGCTGCCTTGCCGGGTTCTCTGTCCCATGGGTCCCGCCGCGGTTGGGACCGGAAAATCCCGGCCTACACTTCAAAAGCACTTCATTGGCTACAAAGCACTTTGGGGCATCCTGACGTCATGAAAGACTTCATATGAATGCAGGTCCTTGTTTCCCTTGATAGAACCCATCTTTATAATTGTGAATAAAGCGAAAAATCACTTCTTGTACGTTTATGTACTTGTGTAATGGATAACTCCACCATTAGTCATTGTGAGAGGTCACTTTCCTTCCTGTCATACAAAGAGTCAAGCGTTTTGTGAGGTAGCAGCACCCAAGGGATTTGGTTGATATTATGAACCACAGGATAGAACTTCAGTAAGTTTTGAGGTTTCTAGAGTTTTAATGGGTTACCCAAGATTTAAGCCACTATTATTCAATTAATTTTTATTTGGCTGCATGCTTATTTCTTCCATGACCACTGAAAGGTTTTACCGCAGAGCAGGTTTATAACCTTGGTCTGTCCGGTCATGTGAATCATGCCTTGCTATTTGGTCTTGCTGCATGGAACAGGCCTGTGATGGTAAGAGTTTGAGGGATTTTTCTAATTTTTGTTATTGGAACTGCAAAGTTATACCGATCAGGAAAGGATGAACAAGTTGGACCTCTTCTCTCTTGGAAAGCGAAGGCTGGCGGGGGTGGGGAGGGGGGGGTGGGGGGGGGGGAGGGAGGTGGTGGGGGGTGTGTGGTGGGGGGGTCCCTAATAGAGGTCCTTAAAATTATGAAAAGTTTTGAAAGAGTAGACACAAAGAGAACAAGGAAAAAACCAGACGTTTTCAAAAAAGAAAGTCACCAAGTAATCAAATAGGGAATTCAGATGAAACTTCTGTACCCAGAGAATAATGAGAATCCAGAACTCGCTACCACAGGGAGTAGCTGGGAATAGTATAGGTACATTTAAGAGGAAGCTGGATAAACATATAATGGAGAAAGGAATAAACGGTTATGCTGATAGAGTTAGATAAGGAAGGATGCGAGGAGGCTTGAGCAGAGCATAAATGGACTGATTGGGCCAATTGGCCTGTTTCTGTGCTTTATGCTCTATGTCATTCTGTGTAATCATTACCTTCTTGTCTTTTATTTTAATGTTAATAGCCATTTGGGAGCACAGAACTTGAGAGACATGCTATCAAAGCTTTTGGTCTTGCACTCATCAGGATAGCTCACAAGAAATTTTCAACAGTAACGGGGAAACAAAAATTTATACAGCATGAAAAGAGAGTGCTGATTGGTTGGCAAGTTCTGACTGATGGAATCAATGTCAATGTTACTGTCTTGAAGCTATTAATGTATATAATATTATTGGAAAATATTTTTCTTTTAAAATAGAGGTTTAGTCTGTGGATGTGTCCTCATTGGATTAAAGCCAGCTAGTCTGGATGCTTTGATGTGTACTAGTTTTGAGATGTAAGAGAGATAGAGTGTATTTGCATTTTTTGAATAGAGCATTCAAGAAATGGGGTGAAACCTGGCATCTAGCTAGCAGAGACCAAGCAATATGTTTATAGCCAATAACATTGATACTATGGTCTGATTTCTGAATTTAGAGTTGCATTTCAAACATACCACTTAAAAATATAGGTTTTGACAGTTGTTTAAAGTTTCCCTCTGTGATTTTTAAATAACTCAGCTTTACAGAAAGGCTGTCTCATAACAGTTACTAGGATACTGCCTGAGTTAGAATTTATTTTGTTCTCAGCAAGACCGCTGTTATCTGAATTTGCCAATCTGTTACTTGAATGTTCGTCCATCATATTTCACTTTTGCCCACCTTTAAAATGAAGTGCAGAGGTTCTTTCACATCACCTTCCTTTGGTGGGATTTAAAAGTTGCCAACCCTCCAGGATTATCTGTGAGTCTCCAGGACTTAAAGATGAATCTCCAGGACACTGCTTTAAACCTGGTGGAAAACCATAGAGGCCTTGAATAAAATGTGCTGCTTTTCAATTTTCATTGAACACTTTGTTTATTAGTTAGAAAATTATTGAGGATGGGGGAGAATAGGCTCTTTGACTGACAGTCAAGAATCATCCAATCAAGTAATGAAGAGTCTATTCACTTTCCAATGGGTGCGAGAAGGCCAGTGAGAATGGATGTACCCAGTGATCGAGGGTTGGACGGTTGGAAGGGAATCTCATGCAATGAAACCTCCAGGGCCTGAATACTTCCCTCATCGGGTGCGCACAATCAGCGGGCCTGGGAGCAATCGGGAAATGGGTCCCCGACTGCAATCAGCCCCCGACCGCAATTTCACGCTGGCTGACCAATTAACGGCCAGCCAGCTTGAAACGCGTGCCGAAAAGCTCAGCATTGTCGGGATGGGGGGGGGGGGCGGGAAGAGGGTGGCTGACCCGTCACCACGGTCATGGGTGAACGTTTTGAGAGAGGTCCCTGAAGGCCGACTTGCAAATAATTAAATAAAGCGCCAAAAAAAAAAAAATGTCTATGCATCACAACCAAGCACCTGAAAGTATACCTCATAAAAATGCTGTTCCTGGATATTTCTTATTATTTTATTTCATTTCCTAATGGAGATTTCATCCCGTCCTTGGATGGGGTTTCATGAAAAACGTGAAGCCCGCCTGGCCGCTTGACCCGTCTGCCGAACGTAAGGTTGGACGGGACATGAAAAATTGCATACAGTTGCGCCGTTAAAGGGCTTAACTGTCTTAACTGTCCCTTAACTGTCGGTGCGCGTGCTTCTGACTACCGCGCACTCCCACCGAGCAAAATATTGCCTGACGTCATCTCATGCGATTTATGCCCGATCGGGTTGGGTGCGCACCTGCCCGCAGGACGTAAAATTCTGCCCCAGGAATATGTCCAACCCCAAGTTCGCATCCCAAGGGAGAATAAGACCATCAATGAGGATCAGCATCCAAAATTCAGTGTTGCTGCAGTTGAGAGAGTCTGAAACAGAATTGCAATGCAAACTTTGAGTTTTGTTTTATCCTGCTCCTCAAAACTGGAGGCAAGATAATTAGAATGTCAAATTATCCTTGGACGATTATCGATTTGTCCTTAAACATTCTAGATTTAGAGCCATGAAAAGTCATCAAACTTGTTTATTTCATTCGTGCCACTCAGTTAATGGCCAAATTGTGATTCTATTTTCTCTTAAACATTACTTCACATAAGTGACCTGAGTACCTGATATTTTCATTCAATATCTTTCAGATCACTCAGTTTAACAATTGCTATTGTAACCACAGTTTTAAGTGCTAAATTTAAATGTGCTCAGGGTGAAATTTGATTCAGGCAGGGCGCAAAACAGGTGAATTTAGATCGGTCTCCTGTTATATTCAGATAAATGGAAGTCAATAAAACTGAATAACTGAACAAGGGACATATAACTGGCTGAAGATATGGTACCACCTGTTTTGTATACCCAACTCCCCCGCACCCCCGCCCAAGTCACATTTCACCACAACTGTGCCCTTTCATCGTGTGTTAAGCCACTAGTAATGCACTGTTCCCTTGTATCATCAACTACAACATCTGAGATGCCACTATGATATAAGTATAATGAATGGTTTTGCATTGCGAAGCAATTAATTTGCAATGCTTCATGATACCTGAACTCCAAGGGTTAAATTACAAGGAGAGATTACACATACTAACGTCGTACTCCCTGGAATTTAGAAGGTTAAGGGGTGATTTGATTGAAGTTTTCAAGATATTAAGGGCTAACAGATAGGGTAGATAGAGAGAAACTATTTCTGCAGGCTGGAGAGTCTAGGATTAGAGGGTATAGCCAAAGAAATTAGAGCTGGACCGTTCAGGAATGAAATTAGGAAACATTTCTACACACAAAGGGTCTTGGGGGTTTGAGCGTGGGGGTGGTGCGTTGGTGGGGAAGTCTACAGGAGTGAGAAATTGTGGCATGTGGGGTGACTGAATTAGGCAGGATGCAAAATGTCGATTTCCTGATGGCAGGCTGTGATGCAGAGGTTGTCAGTGGCGTGTTAGCAGCCAGTCAGGCCTTATGCCATCCTGTTGTGGGTTCGTACTTGAATACATTTGCATGCCATGAATATCATTAGCACAAACTTTTTAAAATGACATTCTGCCATCAAGTTAAAGTCAGCGGCACAAAAAAATCTTGTGGCAACCGTTCCATGCTTGTTTAAAAGTGGCTTTGGGCAGCATTTTTACTTGTGCCATAGAGTTCCACAAGCGAGGGGAGCAGGAGAAGGGCAGCATGCACGGAGGCTGGGGGCTGGCAAGGTGAGTCAATGACAATGAGGGGGGGGGGGCTTGGTGGGTGGGTGTGGAGTGAGGTTGGGGGCATGGAGGACTGGAAGAGGGATCCAAGGGAGGACAGTGGTGGCATCAGGGGCATGGAGGATTGAAGTGGGAAGGACCTGAAGGAGAGGGTGGTAGGAACAAGGACAGTGGTGGCATCAGGGGCATGGAGGAGTGAAGTGGGAAGGACCTGGAGGAGAGGGTGGTAGGAACAAGGACAGTGGTGGCATCAGGGGCATGGAGGAGTGAAGTGGGAAGGACCTGGAGGAGAGGGTGGTAGGAACAAGGACAGTGGTGGCATCAGGGGCATGGAGGAGTGAAGTGGGAAGGACCTGGAGGAGAGGGTGGTAGGAACAGTCAGTTAAGGTTGGAAAATGAGGAGCCTAAAGGGCGGTGTCAGTACTGTCTAAATGTGAGTCCATCTCAGTGTTGGCTGGCAGAATCCTTGTGGGGCTTGGAGTTCGCATACAACATTTCAATTCCCCCTGCTGACAGTCATCTCAGACAATGTCTTTTACAATGCAGAGAAGGAAGGGCCCGCTGAGCCTGCAGGTTCAGCCACGTCCCACAGAGTGGTGAGTATAACACAGGACACTAACATGAACACCCCCAATCACCACTGATTCACCCTTGCCAGCCCCCAGCCTCCGTGCATGCTGCCCTTCTCCTGCTCCCCTCGCTTGTCGATCTCTATTGCACAAGTAAAAATGCTGTCCAAAGCCACTTTTAACATGAACATTCAGTAAATTGTGAACAAAAAAACATTGTTTCTTCCACAATAACGGAAATATCCCTAATGCCCCTGTAACCATCGATGTGTGCCAACCATGAGGCATGCCAGTGCATTTAGATCCCTGACTAAACTAACCTGAACAAATTACGATGATGCACACATGATTAAAGTGATACTAATGTACTGTGAATTATTTACAAGTGAAATTTAAATTTGGAAAAACCCCCATGACACCTTTGTGGTCTCAATAATTCTTATATTAATTGCAATGTAATTGGGCAGTGAAGTTGTGGCTGTGAAGTTGTCCCTGTTTGACCAGGAGGCTCTTTTATCGCCCGCCTGTGGCTGCAGCATTGTCAGCTGACAGTGGGTTTCACCAATGAAAAGCATCCCTCAACATGGAATCGCATGTGCTTCCTGTGTACACTGCCAGCACCTCAAATTTTAGTTGGAATCACGTGGGAAATGGGGAATAAGCAAGATAGAGCAAGTGGCGCACAGTTCCTGTTCCGCCGTCCGGAATGCTGCACCACTGACAAAATCCTTTCTAAAGGTTGAGGGATGTTTGGAATGCCCTTATGCAAACAACAACTGATGTTAGATAAAATATTGACTAAATCCGAGATTGATAAGATTTTTGTTAACTAAAGGTATTAAGGGACATGTGCCAAATGCGGGTATATGAAGTTAGTTCACAGGTCGGCCATGATCTCATTGAATGGTGGAACAGCCAAAAGGAGATAAATGGCCTCTTCCTGTTCCTATGTTCACTTTTTAAGGTGGCAGCAACAAAACCAGAGCAGAGATGAGGAGAATGTTTCAAATTGTTAAGTTGTGGAATGCATTTCAAAAGTGGTAAAAATTGCAGGGTTATGGGGAAAGAGCAGGGGTGTGGGACTAATTAGATCGCTCTGCCAAAGAATTGTTACAGACATGATGGGGCAAATGGCCTCCTTTGCCACAAGTCATTTATTCTAGAGAATGCCACTTAGGCAGTTTGCTGTTACTTTATGGATTATTTTGAGCTTTCAGCTGATTTGTTTTCTTCATATTTTGTTGTGTAAACAAAGTTTACTCAGGGAAACTGATGTAGCGAGCCTTGACCTATAATGGGAAGTGATGCAAAGGAAGATCCCAGGTGTTGCTCTGAAGAAAAACAAAATGGTCGACTTCCATTGTCCTTTAAACAAAAGGCAGCTACTAGCAATTTCTGACCCTACCTGCTTCAAATACACCATCTTACATACTCTTCCTCCTTTCTGAATCAAAATCAAGACATACCAGACCATCTCTTACCCTAACTTATTCATTTCTGAGACCTCACAAGTAACGAAACATAGCAAATAGGAGCACAAGTAGGTCATTCAGCCCTTCGAACCTGCTCCACCATTCAAAATGATCCTGGCTGATTGTCTATCTCAATGCCAAACTCCTGCACTCTCCCCATACCCCTTGACACCTTTAGAATCCAGAAATCTATTTATTTCCACCTTAAATATATTCAGTGACTTGGCCTCCACAGCTTCTGTGGTAGAGAATTCCATAGGTTTAGCACCCTCTGATTGAAGAAGTTTCTCCTCATCTCAATTCTAAATGGTCTACCCCTTACCCTGAGGCTGTGACCCCTTGTTCTAGACCCCCCAGCCAGAGGAAAATATCATCCCTGTCAGAATTTTATATATTTCAATGAGATCTCCCCTCATTATTCTAAACTCCAGTGAATACAGGCCTAATTGGCCCAATCTCTCCTCATACAACAATCCTTTGCTCCTCTGTATAAGGTGTAAGTTTTTAAAACTGGAATTTGGTGCTGCCCAACCAATTCTTGATTTATCTAATTTTTGTATTTTTTTTTATTCATTCATGGGATGTGGGCATTGCTGGCTATTGCCCATCCCTAATTACCATTTAGAAGGTGGTGGTGAGCTGCCTTCTTGAAACACTGCAGGCCATGTGGTATAGGTACACCCATAGTGCTGTTAGGGAGACAGTTCCAGGATTTTGAACTAGCAACAATGAAGGAATGATAATATATTTTCAAATCAGGATGGTGAGAGGCTTGGAAGGGAAGTTTCAGGTGGTGGTGTTCCCATGTGATTGCTGCCCTTGTCCTTCTAGATGGCAGTGGTCCTGGGTTTGGAAGGTGCTGTCTAAGGAGCCTTGGCAAGTTCCCGCAATGCATCTTGTAGATGGTACACATTGATACTGCTGCATGTTGGTGATGGGGGGAGTGAATGTATTTGGATGGGGTGCCAATCAAGGAGGCATCTTTGTCCTGGATAGTGTTGAGCTTCCTGAATGCTGTGGGAGCTGCACTCATCCAGGCAAGTGGAAAGTATCCCATCACACTGCTGACTTGTACCTTGTAAATGGTGGACAGGCTTTGGGGAGTCCGGAGGTGAGTAACTTGCCACAGGATTCCTAGTCTCTGACCTGCTCTTGCAGCCACAGAATTTATATGGCTAGTTCAGTTCAGTTTCTGGGCAAGAAACCCCAGGATGTTGATAGTGGGGGAACCAGCAATGATAATGCCATTGAATGACAAAGAATGATGGTTAGATTCTCTCTTGTTGGAGATGGTCATTGCCTGGCATTGTGTGGCACGAATGTTATTTGCCACTTGTTGGCCCAAGCCTGGATATTGCCCATATCTTGCTGCATTTGGACATGGATTGTTTCAGTATCTGAGGTGTCGCAAATGGTGCTGAACATTGTGCAATAATCAGGAACATCCCCACTTCTGACCTTCTGATGGAAGGAAAGTCCTTGATGAAATAGCTGAGGGTGGTTGAGCTTAGGGCACTACCCTGAGGAACTCTTGCACTGATGCCCTGGAACTGAGATGATTGACCTCCAACAACGACAACCATCTTCCTTTGTGCTAGCAGAGAGTTTTCCCTGTGATTCTTATTGACTCCAGCTTCGCTACGGCTGCTTAATGCCACACTCAGTCAAATGCTGCCTTGATGTCAAGGGCAGTCACTCTCACCTCACCTCTGGAGTTCAGCTCTTTTGTCCATGTTTGAACCAAGGCTGTAATGAGATCAGGAGCTGAGTGACCCTGGCGGAATCCAAACTGAGCGTCAGTGAGCAGGTTATTGCTAAGCAAATGCCGCTTGATAGCGTTGTTGATGATCCCTTCCATCACTTTACTGATGATTAAAAGTCACTGATGGGGTGGTAATTAGCTGGGTTGGATTTGTTCTGCTTTTTGTGTACAGGACATACCTGGGCAATTTTCCACATAGCTGGGTAGATGTCAGTGTTATAGCTGTACTGGAGCAGCTTGGCTGGGGTGCAGTACGTTCATGAGCACAAGTCTTTAGTACTATTGCCAGAATATCGTCAGGGCCCATAGACTTTGCAGTATCCAGTGCCTTCAGCCATTTCTTGATAACACGAGGAATGCATCGAATTGGTTGAAGACTAGCATCTCTGATGCTGGGGACTTCCAGAAGAGGCTGAGATGAATCATCCACTTACACCTCTGGCTGAAGATTGTTGCAAATGCTTCAGCCTTATCTTTTGCACTGATGTACTGGGATCCCCCATCATTGAGGATGGGGATATTTGTGGAGCCTCCTCCCCCACTGAGTTGCTTAATTGTCCACCACCATTCGCGACTGGATATGGCAGGACTATAGAGTTTAGATCTGATCTGTTGGTTGTGGAATCACTTAGCTCTGTCCATCACTTGCTGCTCATGCTGTTTGGGATGCAACTACTCCTGTGTTGTAGCTTCACCAGGTTGACATCTCATCTTTAAATATGCCTGGTGCTGCTCCTGCCCTTTTCATTGAACCAGGATTGATTCCCTGGGTTGGTGGTAATGGCAGTGTGGGGGATTTGCCAGGCTGTGAGGTTGTGGTTGAGTGCAATTCTGTTGCTGCTGATGGCCTTCAGTGCCTCACGGCTGCCCTGAGTTGCTAGATCTGTTCGAAATCTATCCCATTTAGCACAGTGGTAGTTCCACACAGCACAATGGACAGTATGCTCAATCACGAGGGGACATAAGTTCAAGGTGAGGGGCAGGAGGTTTGGGGGGGGGGATGTGAGGAAAAACTTTTTTACCCAGAGGGTGGCGACAGTCTGGAATGCGCTGCCTGGTAGGGTGATGGAGGCGGGTTGCCTCACATACTTTAAAAAGTACCTGGATGAGCACTTGGCACATTGTAATATTCAAGGATATGGGCCAAGAGCTGGTAAATGGGATTAGGTAGGTAGGCCAGGTGTTTCTCACGTGTCCGTGCAGATTTGATGGGCCAAAGGGCCTCTTCTGCACTGTGATTCTGTGAAGGCAGGACTTTGTCTCCACAGGGACTGTGTGGTAGTCATTCCTACCGATGGACAGATGTATCTACGGCAGGCAGGTTGGTGAGGATGAGGTCAAGTATGTTTTTCCCTCTTGCTGGTCCCCTCACCACCTGCCACAGGCCCAGTCTAGCAGCTGTGTCCTTTAGGACTTGGCCAACTCAGTCTGCAGTGGTGCTACCAAGCCAATATTGTCAAGCAGCGTGGCCACAAGTTTTCAACCGAGTTTCCAATTTTGTTGCACTAGCTGTGCTTACTGAGACAGCTAGAAATGACCAAACTTTATGGGCAAATGATGTTTTCCTTCATTTACAGTCATGGGGGTGTAACTTGTCTTTGTATTGTAGTTTTAGAAAGTTTATTTGAAACAACGGAAAAAGAAAAAAATGGGTGCAAGTTACTTACTATTTACCTCACCGACAGCGTTGTCAGGCACATCTGGATAGAATTCAAAATGGATCAGAGCAGAATCCAACTACGTGACTGACATGTAGTTTCTGTCACCACCTTTCTCAGCTGTACACATTACTACAAAGGCATAAGACCAATCTGTCTCATTTATGATTTGCAAGCCACGCACATTTCCGATATAAGTGCATGACACACAAGTGCATGTAAGATGCACAGCCAATCGCTGATGAACTGAATATGCCATTATAAGTCGTTAAAGCAGTTAACTTCCAAATCAATGATTAAAAGGACCACCAACATACTTATCCCACATCTTTCTAACATTACCTATATTGGCTTCTTTAAAATTCGGTTCCAGGGCTTTTGTAACAAGCCCATGATTCAGTTTCTCAGTTGGTAACCTACAGATAAACCATAGAAAGGAGCCACATTTCCCCCTTGGAACACAAAGGTCAAGCAAGTCAACTGTGAGCACTTTTGGTGTACATTAATCAGAGGAACTTTGCAAGAGACTTGTCTATTAAAAATGCTTGCATCTAAATCATTTTTGTTTCTCAGTTGCCCTCTTTCCATTAACCCTTTTTACATTCAGAGAGGTCAGAAGTGTTGGCTGAGGTAATTTGCAACAGACCTGTAGTACTTTTGTGCACCTTTAACCAATAAAGTGCTGTAAAAGTTGAGAGAATGCAAAATCTACCTTTGGAGATATTTCAAATGTACAAGTCAGTTGGGTTCACCCAGGCAGTCAACTTTCAGTGTCGCGTCAGCACTGAACTGCTGAACATTGACATGTGCCAGACTGTCTGGATTAACAGTGCCTAATTCTGAGGAAATAAATTTTGTGCTAAAATGGAAGAATTTTTGTCTGCCGGTTGCTGTGTTTCACCCACATTTTCACTCTCTGACTTTCGGGGCAAATTCTGGGACTTGAGCACTAATTCAGGTTAATAGTATTCAGATAAACTGTTAAGTGAATTATTTTTTGATGGCATTGGTGAAGGAACGTTGACCAGGTCAATGGAAAAACTCACGCCTCTTTAGTATGATCATCGGCTACCACGTCCTGGCTAAAATTCATCCACCAGCCACATCTGGTCATTATCACATTGCTGTGCGCTAATCAGCTGTCACGTTTTCCACATTGCAACACTGGCTAAAGTGGTTCATTGGCTGTAAGGTATTTTGGGAGATTCTAAGGGCATGAAAGGCGTTATATAAAATGTGAACCTGTTCCAGTGCAGTACTGCAGGAATGCTGCACCGTCAGAGGCTCAATTTTGTGGAAAAAATAACAGGGTTTAGGTGAACGTTAACACCTCATGCCACAATTTGGAGAAGAGTAGAATTTTTTTTTTGTTTTGGTCCTCAGTCCTTCAAGCAAATATAAAAGCAAAATACTGCAGATGCTGGAAATCTGAAATAAAAACAGACAATGCTGGAAAAACTCAGCAGGCCTGGCAGCATCTGTGGAGAGAAACGATTTAACATTTCAAGTCACTGTGACTTCTTCAGAGTCTGACGAAGCAGCTCTGAAGTCATAAGGACTCGAAACTTAACTGTTTCTATCTCTCCACAAATGCTGCCAGACCTGCTGAGTTTTTCCAGCATTTTCTGTCCTTACTCGTTCAAGCAACACCGCCATAAACTGATCGGCTGACAATTTTTCCTCATTGCTAACAGCGTGCGAAATGGCTGGCACATTTGGCCACACAACAGCTACTGCACTTCAAATTAATTCATTGCAGGCCAAATTCAGTGATTCCCGTGTCTTCAGCAGAAGCTGTAAGTGAAAGGAGCTTGTGTTGGACATATGGGACTGCAACAGGATAGCCCTGATTCCCTGATCCACTTTCCCTTTGGATGCAAAGTCCCGCTAGGAACACGGGGACCACTGAATTTACCCTTATTTAGCGTTTGGAGCTAGTTGACAGGGACATATTTAAGCATAGCAAACCCTCTTCCGATAAACACGATGATCCGCGAATCCGAAATAGGACTGGAGGCACCTCAACTCCATCAGCCTAACAGAGAAAAGCCGGGTTAATGTTTTGGGGGTAGACCCTTTGTCAGAATCTTTGTGTCCGACCACAGGGCTAAAACAAACATTAATCTACAGTTTCCAGGACCAGCCGTCCGTTTCCAGTACCTTCTCATTTTTTGTTTGTTTTCCTACAGCGTCATTAATGCATTTGTTTTTATAACTTGTTCTCCATCATTCTTGCTTTCACCTTGTGTTTCTATTTCCAGCTTTCACTATATAAACTCATTAATTTTTGAAAGCCAGTTTGCCGCACTTCTTAAGGCTGTCCCAGTTTTGAATTCCCCTTTTCCTCTTTCTTCCATCGCTATTATTTCCTTTCATCCTCACCACTGCTGCACTCTGCTCCTTCTCCTACGGATGATACGCTAGAACTGGGAAGTTCAGCCGTGCACCATAGACGCTGTTTCTCGAAAGGTCATCCCTTTGATCCTGGGCTTGATCTGCTGTTTCACATGTTCTTAATTAAACCCCCACCCCGGCTTTTTTGAAAGCAGTCTCGGATTTGCTTAAGCAACGTTTTAGCCCGCCCCGCATTTAACATTAATCAGGTCGTTTGGTATTGTTTGAAAGATTCAGCCATCTCTATCAACCATTCCCACAATAGCAACAAGGGATTGTCAAAATCGTGCTTAGACTTTTTCCCGAAGTTTCTGAAATTACTTTTGAGTGCACGCATTGAATAAACTTCCTGCTGATGTTTTTATGGATCTGTTACTGGGCTTTATTCTACGGGCTGTCCACACTCAATCCATATCAGCCTGCTCAGTATTTGCCAACAATAATAAAAGTGTGTATTTACTTAGTTTAAGATTTAATTCATTCCTTTTTATTATTCTTAAAAATTTTGCCTGCTGCCAAAAGGATCTTTCATGTCCTTATTTCTACAATTTCATTTTATTTAACTAGAACCCAGTTACTGAAGTATGATCCCAATATCACAACTGTTAAATGAACAACCCCTTGAGCCCCATGTTTCTTTTGCAACACTTAATACAGTACAAGAATGATTTGGCCTGGTGTTACAACAGGCTTTAACTCTTTGAGTGTTGAATTTCTGCAGCTTGCTGAAGATGAGAAACTTCCCTTCATCTTTGAATGTCAAGAGCCAGGATATAAAATGTTTCAGTTGCTCTCTGTTCACTACCTGAGATCACCCATTACCTACTTGGGGTAAGTGGTCTGTGCTCTTAAAATGGCTCATTTTGGAGTTCTAGGCTTATCAATAACCAACAGATGCACCCCAGGCAACAAGGAAGCTCTAAAATAAAAACAAAAAAACTGCGGATGCTGGAATTACCTGGGAAAACCCAGCAGGTCTGGCAGCATCGGCGGAGAAGAAAAGAGTTGACGTTTCGAGTCCTCATGACCCTTCGACAGTTCTTCTCCGCCGATGCTGCCAGACCTGCTGAGTTTTTCCAGGTAATTCTGTTTTTGAACAAGAAAGCCCTGATCATCTAATCGTCCCTGATATGAAACAACCTAACCAATAAGGAAGAATGACCGACGTAAATTTATAAAGTGCCTTTCATGACCTCAAGAGGTCCCAAAGTGTTCCACAGCCAATTAAGTACTTTTGAAATGTTGTAACAATTGTGATGTAGAAAATGTGACAGCCAATTTGCACACAGCAAGCTCCCACAAACAGCAATCAGATAATGAATAGGTAGTTATTTTTTTGTGATACTGGTTGAAGGATGACTCTGGAATTCCCCAGGACACTGGGGAGAACTCTTCAAATAATGCCTTGGGATCTTTTACAACCACCTCATACTACAGAACGGGCCTTGGTTTATAGTCTTATCTGAAATCTGGCACAGTACAAGCAAAGTAAAAATTCAGTAATAAAAAGGGAATATAGAGGTGAGGATATTGTGGATAAGGGGACAGGAGTAAACTGAAGCAAATGTTAACACACGTGAGAATTAGTTAATGGATGAAGGCATGTGGTTAGGCCATTCACACACTGAAATATCTGTAAGGTTAATCACAGGTGAATTGCATTTAGACAAGGTGTGAAAAAGATTGGGTGTGTTTCTATTAGAGTATCCATATGTCATGAATGCATCATCTGCCATAAATTAGAAGGATAGATAACTGTACCCACAGTTCCTCATAGAAGGCCCAGGCTTCTCCTGGGGTAACAACCTACTTGTCCAGCAGCTTTGAAAAAGGCCAAGGGGTGTGTTGCTTATCATCATCAGTTGCTGAAAACTGCCTGGCTTGGAAAGCATAAAAGATTAAAACAACGTATGACATTACACGCTGCCCTTAGAGTTACAAATCTTCAAATGCCCTGAGCTACTTCTCCAACACCACTTGTCTCCCCTTCCTTCACCAGGGATGTACAAGCACTCAACTCCTGCATCTGTCCATGGCATAGTCTTCTACCTCACAGAGTAGCCCGACCAGTGCCCATTTCCATAAGCCTCCTCCGGTTGAAAAAGTTGCATTTATGCCTGCCACGGAGGGGTGGCACGAATATTGCCTCTGGCTCTGTTGGGATCCTATTCCATTTTCACTGGACTATGAACTTCTGGTTTTGGCGGAGCGAGGGGCCTGTGTGGGTAAGGAGGCATATTATGTGGTAATGGGGTTGGGGTTGGGGAGGTGCACTTCTGAGGCTTCAATCCCTCCTTCCCTTAAGGCCCTTGAAAGGCCTAACCATGCCAATTGTGAATCAATATGAGGCTGTTTGAAGCCTCTAATCAGTGATCAGTTCTTGATGGCAAGAGATCTTCTCCCTGAGGGTCGTGAACTTTGGATAAGAGCAGGCAGCACTTATGGTCCATCACACTTACATGCAGAGCTGATCCCAGGAATTTCAAGGCCATCATGGGGTAATATTGGTATTACATTTCATTTACAGCACAGGAGCAAGCTACTTGGCCTAAGCGATCTGTGCCAGTGCTTATGCTCCATATTAACCTCTTTCCACCATACGTTACGTCAACCTATCAGCACATCATCCAATTCTTTTCTTTCTTCTGTACTTAATTAGCTTCCCCTAAAATACATCAACATTATTCACCTCCACCACTCCATGTGGTATCAAGTGCCACATTCTCACCTCTCTCAGGGTAAAGAGGTTTCTCTGAAATTCCTAATTGGATTTATTATTGACAAGCTTGTATTTATCACCCCTAGTTTTGGACAATATATAGAAAATAGAGAGAAAATAGCACCTTTTTGGCACATCACTGTATCAAGTCGTAGAGATGGTGATGAATAATGAGTGTCAGACGTGTGACTGCCAATAATGGTAGTCCTTTATAAGTTTAATAAGTTATCAGAAACTTGGCAAAGTTAATGCCTGGTATAAATTCTATTGTCCAACTTGTAAAGGCACTTTACTGAGGATAGACATTTGTGTTCTGCGTTCTTAAATGCAAGTTGCACCCTCCTCAATAACTTTGGGTGGAATTTTACTCAAGGTCAATGGTCTTTTGAACAGCTTGTTGCATTTCACGGCCACACCCCCACCAGGACAGGGTCATAAAATTCTGCCCTTTATATGGATTGTGCACTTTTACTTCATACATTCTGTTGAGGTGTTGTTTCTGCACCTCTGCTGTCTCAGCATGACATATTTGGCTCATAAAAATGTTTAGTCCAAACATGTACATTTCTGGCAACCAGAACAATGGAACCAATAGACTAGGCAATGTTTATTCTGAGAAATTACTGCTTGAACTGGTACAAAACCACTGCTGAGATAATCGACGATCTCAGCTGAAGACTGGTTTCGCTAAAATTCTCGTGGCTAGTTAAAAATAAAAAAGAAAGACCTGCATTTATATAGCTTCTTTCATGACCACAGGACATCTCAAAGCACTGTTGAAGATGAGTCACTGTTGTAATGTAGGAAAAACAGCAGCAAATTTATACGCAGCAAGATCCCACAAACAGCATTGGGCTGATAACCAGATAATCTGCTTTTGTGATGTTAAGGGATGAATATTGTCCCGGGCACATAATTCCTGTGCTCTTCTTCAAAAGAGTACTATGCAATCTTTTCCGTCCACTGGTCCACTGGAGAGGGATGGAGTTTTGGCTTAATGTCTTCCCCAAAAGATAGTCCAGTACTCTCTTGGAGTGTTAGCCTTAATCAGTTTTTGAGACTTAAACTCACAACCTTGTGACTCCAAGGTGAGAGTGCTACTCACTGAGCCACAGCTTGAAGTGAATTGAGTGGTTCAAGGGCTGTTGTATCTCTGTTCTTTACACTGTGTTCAAAAGTGAACCAAAGGGATTCAGAGATGGACGCACTGACAACTGGATCTTAAGAGATGCTTAGGATAGCCTTTGCAATAGAGATGGCTTCAGTCAAGTCCTGTTTTGTGATCAACATTGAACTCTGCGAAGAATGTGGTTGCATTTTGGACAGGCTGCATCTCAGTCTTTCAACATTTGACATGAATTGGAAGTTTTCTATCACACTGGAATTCTATTTCTGACAGCCTGCGTTTATTCCTAAACAAGCATTACATTTTGCTATAAATTCACGTCCACTAAAAAACCCATATCTTGCCACCCTTCACCATCGGCGACCTTAAACCTTCTAAAGTGAAGGATGTAGCTACATACACGTACACATGGATTATTTTGCCCCCGGAAATGTGAGAGGAGTTGATCAGGCCTTTAAAAGCTGGGAGAGTGTTAATTCCTGCCTTTACTAGGCTGATTTCTCCACTATCGAATGTTTACATAGGAAAATGCTTTGCTCGTAAAAGTGTTCCTTCTTTTACAACCACACTTCTCTCTGTGGGACAAATTCCTTCTCATCTGTTCTTATCCAGTAAGGAATTTTTACTCCCCCCCCCCCCCACCGCCCCACGCACCCCCCCAACACCTGACAATTTTCCTTAGGTGGGATTTTTTTTCTGGCTCTCTTCTCAGCAGGCTAACATAGCTTTCGACTTGCGCTCCATCCAGCCCTCAAAAGTCTGGTTGAAGAAGGTTTGTTCTGTAGAAGGGGACATCAAATATGAAACAGCGGTTTTACGTTGAATGATTATGCTGCTGACATATGTGCTGCATATGTCTTATTGCTGGCTGTAGGCATCTGCAATGCGTGTGTTTAAATTTGATTTGTTTTCAAGGAATGTATTACTCAGGACTAGTCTCCATAGAGACAATGAGGGTGACATTCCATTCCCTTTTAATGAAAAGCAAGAGAATTTCTATTTTCGCCTCGTAATTAATGGTGCGCTCGCTAAATCGGATTTTCAGACACTTCAAAGCTGAGTGTTCCTATGACTTCATCAATGGTCTTTAATTACCAGGGAATGCAGAAATCCTCCCACTTTTTGTTGATTGGAATTTGGGGCCCTAAAGTGTGATTTTAAATGAGCGGGAAGGTTGTTCAAAAATGTATGGCCAATGACCTGGTTCTAAATACTGGTGACTTTGTTGCTGCTTGCTACATCAATGCAATAGTAAATCTCTTGTGGCACATTCACGGATAATCTAGAACTTGAAGGACAAGTGATGTTTACTGGAATCATATTTTGAGGACCAAACCAACCTCCCTGATGATGCCACTCACTGAACTTGATTTGGCGGCTGACACCGGCCCACATCTAATTTAACTCCATTTCTCCAGGCGCTGTGTTACTGGTTAACTCACTATTTTGTCTCTTCTGACTCTGCAGTCGGATAACCACATGATGAACTTGACTTCAGCATTGCAGAATACCAACCCCACTGGCTTCTCCTTCCACCATGTAGCTGTGATTTTAAATGAGTCTGTTACCCTGGTCCTACCCTGCTCCCACAAACAGCACTTTGATAATGGCCGGGTAGCCCAGTTCTGTCGAAGGGTCATGAGGACTCGAAACGTCAACTCTTCTTCTCCGCTGATGCTGCCAGACCTGCTGAGTTTTTCCAGGTAATTTTCTGTTTTTGTTTTAGTCTGTTTTACTGATATTTTGATTCACAGGGAAGTGTTGGCCCAGGCACCATGAAAAACTCCCCTGCTATTCCTCAAATTGTACCATGGGATTTTTGTATATCCATTGAGAGGGTAGACAGAGCCTTGGTTTAATGTCTACCTGAAAGACAGCACACCCTCAGTACTGCATTGGAATGTCAAGCTAGATTTTGTGCTCAAGGACAGAATGTTATGGGTTGGAGGGTGTGGACAGCTTGCACCCCCCTCCCCCCCCACCCCCCACCCCTCCCCATGCGAAGCAAAATTGGTGCAGAGCGGCCCACTCCAGGCCATCCTCTGCCCCGCAGCCATAATGTGCTGCAGGCAGGCTAAATAGAGGCTGCCAGTGGGACTTCAGTCCCTCACTAGGGACGGAAGTCCCGCCCTCGGGAGCCGCAGGACTATCTGGTCAGTCCTGGCAGCATCAAGCGTGCATTAGTAGGTGCTGCCGGGACTGCAGCCAGGAAGAAGATAGCCCAATGGATCCTGGAGCAAGGTATGTCTGGGGTCCTGGGCAGGGAAGGGTTTGGGCAGGTTAGGGAGGGGAGGCGAGGGAAGAAAGGAGGAGGGTTCTATCTTAGGGGAACTGCCCCCGGGTCCACAAAGGGCAGCCCCCAAAGACAGTACCTCCCACTTCCATCATGCTCTTTGAAAATATTTTTTTAAAGGCCGGCTGCCAACTCCCACCTGACTACTCGCGCCAATCATTTTATGGCATGGGTAGTGTATTATCAGGGTCAGTCGGCTTGTTAACAAGCCCAATTGGCCCTTGATTACTGATTTAAATATAGTGGGCAGGCTGCCGATTCCAGCACTCACTTACCGCCCCTCTTGTATTAGGGGGTTGAATTTGGGGGTGGGTGGAAAGGTGGTGTGGGGGTGGGCACCCACCTGCCCCACTTCCTGAAAACACACCCATTGGGGGCATGTAAAAAGCAGCCCCAAGTCTCTGGATTGGTACTTAAACCCATGGTCTTATGAGAGGTGAGCATAATGCCAACTGAGCAAAGAGTGCCACCTAAATGCATGCTGCTGGCATCAAACCCTGGCTCTCCCCCTCCATCACTGCCTCCAAGGAGCCATCATGGTTCAACCTGGGTGCACCTCTGACTTTTTTTTCCCCCTTTATTCTTTCATGGGGTGTGGGTATCACTGGCAAAGCCAACATTTCATTGCCCATCTGGAACTGAACATTTCAGAGGACAGTTAAGAGTCAAACCCATCGATCTGGGTTGAGAGTCATGTGTAGGCTAGACCAGGTAAGGACAGCACGTTTCCTCCCCTAAAGGGCATTAGTGAATCTGATGGGTCTTTATGACAATCCTTGATAGTTTCATGCTCACCATTACCGAGACTAATTTTATATTCCCGATGTATTAATTGAATTTAAATTCCACAGCTGTCTTAATGGGACTTGAACCCATGCCTCCAATTAGCCTGGGCCTCTGGATTACTTGTTCAGTGACATTACCATGATACCACCATCTCCCCCTACAAGGCCTGAAAGCCTTGTGATTTCCTCCGTACACTGCTGGCAAAACATTAATTGGACTTGGGTGGTGTTGGAGAAAGGGAGGGGGCAGCAATTCTTTGGGTGCTGCTCCGCAGATTCTCCACTACTTTCTGGCTTTCCATATATGGGTAGAAACACTGTAATGACATGCAAATTGTGCAAATGCATGACCAAAAATATTTTCCCTTATTCTCACCACAGGAACAAAGAAAAGTACAGCACAGGAACAGGCCCTTTGGTCTTCCAAGCCTGCACCGATCATATTGCCTGTCTACATTGGGTACGTGGATGGCCTTGGAGCCATCATTGCCATGCACATCCACAGCAGTAGGTTTAAAAGATAGGGATGAAAATCCAGTGTACATTTCTGACAGTGAGTGTCTTGTTGTAAAGGTTTATTACGCAGCACGGTTAATGTTGCTCACCATACTAGATTTTTCTGCCCACCATAACTGGAGGCCATGAAACTGCTTTTAAGCAACTCCTGGAAAAATGGCAGGTCAATCCTCATGGAGGGTGGAATTCCCGCCTGAGCAAAGGTTCTGCTTTAGCAGTTTAAATGTTTATGGTTTTTAAGTATTCTATTTCCACACCCACGAGTTCTATTCGTCTTTCCAGGACTTGTGTTGACTGCAGCTGCAAGTGGCTGGCAATAATATCACACTGAACCAGCTGCCAGCAATGTAGCCTGGCATCAATTAACCTTCCTGCAGACTGGTGGTATGTGGTTTACTGCTTGAGATCAGAAGCTCAGCAGATGAAGGGACGTTGTACTTGTTTTCAAGCCTGTGTGGCCCAGGGCACCAGTGGACATACTGGCCACTCACCACTGCAATGGAATATATGGTTTGACTGTTTTCCTGAAACATGGCACAAGTGTACCTGGTGGTCAAGCTGGTAATTACACTTAACTGCTCTGGCATTGGGCCATTGATATTCTCATTGAACCGCACTGAATGCCTGGTCTGTATTGAGTTAGCTGGGATTGGTGGTGGGGACACTACACTTGACTTCAGTTGGAAAAGGCAATTTTCAGTTTGATGAGGTAGGAGATTATTTTTGCTCTGCCTTCATGTTCCTGCAACGTCAGAGTAATGGAGGCACCAACACGAATCAGGACGAAGATGAAATTCTCTGTCAAATAGACCAGAAAGGCACAAAGGACAAAAAGTCATGCAGCTCTCCTGAATTCTTCTATCTGTTAAGACTGACATTAGGATTATTTGAAGGCTGTGCAGGAATGAATATGTGGCTTTTCTACTTATAGCTGAAATTAATGTTTTGTATAATGGAAAGTATAGTGTTTTATGACCGGAGAGAATTGAACATGTAATCTATGCTAACATCCAATGCCACACTGAGGGAAGTGCTGGACTTTTGGAGGTGCTGTCATTTGGATCAGATGCTAACCTGAGGCCTTGTCTGCTTTCTCAGCTGCAAAAGATCCCCTGGCAATATTTCGAAGAAGAGCAGGGCAGTTCGCCCTGGTGTCCTGCCAATATTTTGCCTATTTTGCCCTTAGCTAACATCAATAAAACAGATTATCTTATCTCATTGGCTGTTTGTAGGAATTTGCTGTGTGAAAATTGGCTGCCGCCTTTCCTGTAGCACAACGGTAGCTACACTCCAGAAGTGTTTCATGGGTACAAAGCACTTTGGGATGTTCTGGGGTCATGAGAGGTGCTACAGGAATCCAGGTTCTTCCTTAATGAGGTTCTATAGACTGTAATCAACAGAGATGCTTTCAGGTTTTGTTTCTGTCAATATATTTGCAATAATTTTTGCTTCTGCTTTACTTTGCTGCAAAAATTGTCACTCCCTATCCTACAACTTGGTTGAAGCCTTTGTAGGCTCTTAAAACCACTCCTGCTTTCATTTTTTGTGTCTTCTTTTGTTATAGTTCACATACTTGTTAAACTTTGTTCCATTTCAAGTAGCACAAAGTTAACTTATTTCTCACTTCCTTTCTTTCTTGGACCTAGGTGGATTTTAACCATTAGTTGGGTTTGGGGTTGGGAGGCTGGGTTGGGTGGGTGTTAGCAGGGTGTCGGTGGGGAGAAAAGAGTGAGTGCAGAACTCATTTGCTGTCAATAATTTCAGGCTTGATTCCTGAGGTATTTTAACTCCTGGGCCTCATCTTCATGCCACCTGCCTGCTTCCTGGTGAATGAGATATGAAGTTCAAGCAGTCCTTTGGCTGAAGCGAAGGCTATATTCAGGAGGCTCTCCTAGCTGGGCAAAGGGAGGACTCCAGGATAGAATTTTCCTCATGAGGCCTGAGGAGATTCCTGCTCCTCTTGACTTCACAAAGCCCCCACACTTGCCATGAAAAGCCTCTTTTTCCTTGAGCTACTGATTTGCTTCAGCTTGACTCCCAAGCAGACAGAGTTAAAATTCCACCTCCTCCCACCATCCCATGGCATCTGTTTCTCTCTCTCTTTATTATTTTGGTCACCATTCCTTATACTCCCTTCTCTCTTGTCTTAATCCCCTTGTGGCACATCTTTACTTGCTGGCTAGCACAGAGTAGCCAAGCCAAATTAATTTTCAGTGTGAGATTATTGGGCAAGGTGACCCAAACCCTACTGCTCTCCTCACCCTTTCCTCACTAGGTAAGGGGGGTGAGGGTGGTGATAGTGGAGAGATAGAAACCCCACATTATGGAATGGAAGCAGAGATTCCAGACATTGGGATTGGGCAGACCAAGACACTTCACATTATAGGACAAGAGTAGGTGGGGACACCCCACATTATGGGATGGAGGCAAACAAATCTCTCCACATTAGAGGAGAGCTGACCATGAACCCATATTATGGGGGTGGCGGGGAGGGGGGGGGAGGTGTGGGTGGTATTTTATTAACTTGCTGTAATTACTAGTTAAATGGGAAACGGGTGTTACTCATCCATATGATGAGGTATGAGGTGACATTCCTTAGCCACAAGCAAGGTACTTAATACTTTAAACCTCCTTTTGTAAGCCACACATCTGTCAAGGCCCATGAGCAGGAGAGGAACAGAGCCTGACAAAGTAGGCCCAGATAGCTACAGCACACCTGATTAAATGAAACGTGGAACCCTAAATACCGGAATAGCTGTTTTCAGAATTGAACTCAATAAAACAGGACCGATGGTTAAATAGTGTAGTGTTAATCAATTAACCTTAATGGCCATCAGCTGCTTTGAATCGCAGAATCCAGTGTAGATCATTTCATGATGACTTTATCTGGATTGCGTAAAACACCTGCGGACTTGAAAGGCGGTTTTTCCCTAACACTGGAGGCAGCTTTAGTCCGAAGGCATTGTATGAGAAACAACCTGCTTTTTGCGTTGTGTTTCTATTATTATTATTTTTCTTTGAACTGCAGATGGTACGTGAAATAATACCCGGGAAAACAAGTTCAATTTACATTTTTCATAAAAGGAGGTCAACTGCCAAATGGGTTAATGTGTGGGTGGACACTAGTGCGGAACCAAGACATGCCAACAGTTTCAGTGCGCCAATGCAGCAATACATGGATAGGTCTTGCAAAGGGTTAACGTGGCTGGCTGGCTCTGAAGCTGCTCCATATGGCCCCAGATAACATTAGATGGGTAATAGTTTGCAGATGAATTGTTTACTACTATTAAGGATAATAACCATTATTTATCAGTGTGATGTCAATGACCGTGAAGAACTCTGAGATTTGGCAGCAGCTTCTCAGGGCTGTTTTTTTTGTCCCCCAGCAAAGAGCTCTTACCATCAAATATTTGGTGCTACAAGTAACATGAAGCTGTGAATGTGCAATCCGGTGTGGTACTAATGAGGCCTAGCAATATGGAAATCAGGTAGAGAAGCAGGAGCATTAGCGCTTTGACTGGTTGTGTAACCCTCTAATAAAGACAGAAGGACCCGTCTAAGCATGACTGACAGGCAGCAGGCAATTCGCACTTATAGCTTTGCTGACCTCCGAACCCTCAGGAGTCATAACATCAACACCATCTGTTACACAAGCTGATGCCAGGGGTCGGAGGTTACAGTCCTGGCACACCAAACTTGTGTCATTTTTCAGAATATTTAAACAGTGCGTCTATTACAATTTTTCTTTCCTTCTCAGGCACGTTTGAAAGCCACTGGAATTTTAATGGTTTTAGTACACTGCGTGCTGGGGGTCGCAATCAAAACTGTTTCCATCTGTGAGATCTGTGAGCTCATTGTTTTGAAGTTACTTAAAAGGTGGCACCCAAAAAAGCCAATGTGCTCCATAGATTTAAAACCCCCTAATATAAACCATGGATGGACTACTTCCTGAACTGACATGTCTCACTATATTCCTGGTGTTTGGGAGCATTTAAACCACACTAGAATATCAAGGTTCTGCAATGACCTTGTGAGGGGCAGAAAGGATGTTTGCAATCACTTCGGTCTAAAGCAGCCGCTTTAGATTGTGCGCCATTGTAACAATATATATCCACATACATTGTACAGTTACTTCCATGACAGATGAAAAAGTTTTAGAAGTCGCACAATAGTACAGCTTTGCGCAGAGCAGCAGTGACTCTGTTGATCTTTCAAGCGGATTATTCCAATAAATGAACAGATTCAACTTCCCGAAGAATAGGAGGAGGCCATTCAGTCTATCGAACCTGGTCCACCATTGGATTATATCATGGCTGATCTATATCTTAGCTCCATTTTGGTCCCAGGTCCCTTAATGCCCTAGCCTAACAAAACCCTATCAATTGCTGCTTTGAAATTTTCAATTGATCCCCAGGCACAAAAGATTTTTCAGGGGAGAGTTCATGACTTCCCTTTGTGTGAAGAAGTACTTTCTAGCATCATCCCTGAAAAGCTCAGCTCTAATTTTAAGGTTATGACCCTTTGTCCTGGAGTCTCCCACTGGAGGAAATTGTTTATCTCTATCTAACCCTATTAAATCCTTTAATTATCTTAAACACCTCAATTAGATCACCTCTTAATCTTCGATTCTTGAGGGAGTGCAAGCTTAGTCTATGCAAGCTGCAAAATTTGACTATTTTAGGCCAGTATCATTCCAGTGAATTTAGGTTGCATACACTCCAAGACCATTTTTTAATTACTAAGGGCAGAATTTTTTGCCCTTGTCAGGCGGGCTCGGACGCAAAGCTGATCACCGCCTGCGATCGGGGCTACACTGCCATTTCATGCTGATGGGTCAGTTAAGGCCCGCCCAGTGTGAAACGCCAGCATCAGCGCTGCCTGTATGGTGAGGGGGTGGGGAGGGGGTAGGAGGGCGAGCATGAACTTCACGCATGCGTACGAGTGAGCACTTGAACATCTCCCCATGACACGGAGCTGCCTTGGGGAGATGAACAGTTCTCAAAATAAAAAAATAAAGGCCTTAAAAATGTTATAAAACATGTCCCCTCATGTGACTCTGTCACATCAGCAGGGACATACCATTAAATAAATGTTACAATTTTAATTTTTTCCGATGTTGGAAACCTCATCCCGCCCGTGGTTGGACGGGCAGTGAAAAATTTATTTTAATTACCTCTTCAATGGCCTTTAACAGGCCTTTTAATTGTCAGCGAGCGCGCCGCCAACTCTGCCGCCCGCCTGCTGACTGAAATATCGCACAAGTGCGCAATGATGTCAGGATGCTCACCCGTGACATTTTATGCTTGGTCAGGTCGGGTGTGCGCTGGCCTGCCGAGCTAAAAATTCAGCTCTGAGAGTATCAAGCCACATTTTGTGAGCCATGCTTGTGCTGTGTGAGGCTCCATAGCCAAAGACCCTGGCAAAATAGGCTCAGATAGCTTGATACAGGACCCCTGTTTAAAACTGCCAAGAGTTAAGGGAAAAAAACCCCTCAAAATCTGCACCGGTTTTATGCAATTTAAATAAAGTCAAGTTATGTCAAACGGATCTACAGTGTCCTTTCAAAGCAGTTCACAGCCATTGAAATTAATTGATTGACAATGCACTGTTTGGCTATCAGTACTGTTTGATTGAGTTCAGTTCTGCGAACAGCTATTCTGTTATTCAGGGTCCTATGCTTGACTTGCCCAGAACTAAACACAGTACTCCAGATCAAAGTTCATAAAACTTTAACCGTAACTTTGTTTTCCAACTCGTTGGAGATCCAGTTTCCCACATGCTCAGTTGTTTGACAATTGTGAAGCGCACACCATGTTTGGATTACATAACTCATTCTGAGGAGTCAGGCAGTTATCGTCTAAGCTGAGTGGAGAACCCATGGGTTACTTTGAGATTAGCTGCATGCATGTTCTAGGATCTTGGTTGGTTACCCTTTTGGAATACCTGGAGGTGAAGGTTACCTCCAATTCCATGTGCTCCCATTTTTCCTAATGCAGAATCTTTTTAAAAATTCTTTCTTGAAATATCAGCATCGCTGGCTGGACCAGCACTTATGCCCATCCCTAGTTGCCTTTGAAAAGGTGGTGGTGAGCGGCCTTCTTGAACCATTGCAGTGCATGTGGTGCAGGTACACCCATAATACTTTTAGGAAGGTAGTTCCAGATTTATGACCAGTGGCAGTGAAGGAATGGAGATACAGTTCTTATCTAATGCCATTCTCAAAGTCCATATAGAAAACATCGATAGACACGTCCCAAACCACCATGCTAGTGGCCTCATCTAAGTGGATCAGTTGGACAATGAAGAACTGACCCATTCAGACAAAGAAGGTCACAGGTTCAGTCCCAGTCTGTATTCAAGTAGCTGATCTTAGCAGGAGCAGTGATAGGGTGCTGCACATTGGCTTCATACTCCAGATCAAGTAGGAAAAAGTTGGTCACGTCTCCTGTTTTTGATCACTATCCAGTCACATCTATTGGATGAATGCTGAGTGAGAATAGGCTTGGGCTTGAATATAAAGGCCCCAGGGTCTACTATCATGTTGACGCTCACAGTGAAAGGTTCACACATGAATAATAGTCACTTGACTGGTGCCAAGTGCAATCGAGGAGCCAGCCAGTGCCTTGAGGAAAGAAGTGGAGGAGTAACTACTTCAGGTGTTCTTTGCGTTTGGCTTTTATTTGAAGTTGGTTGTACATATCATCTGACTAGACAGGGCGATACTGTCATGTTGTCATTGTCAGTAATAGATTATATTAGGATGAAATCACCTTTTAATTACAGATTTTGGGATCCTATATCATTTTATGATAGTAGGACTTTCCTTGCATAAATATGACAAATTTTCATCCGTATTATTAGCTTTATAATATCTTTCAAAGCAGAATAAACAATTTGAAAAAGAAAGCTACTCACTTGCTATATTTAATAACAACACCTGGAGATTGTCAAAGGACCACATTACTATGCTGTTTTTGTGTTATATCATATATTAAACGTTCCACACTCCCCCCACCCCCCCAAGAAAAATATAGATGGGATATTCATGTAGAGTGTGAGTTCAAATACAGGCCACATTAAGAGGATGAAAGACTCCCCTCTGTCATAGTGGAAAAAGCCCCAGTAAAATAAAAGCTGTCTTAAAGCCTTTCCACAATGGAAAAGTAAACGGCTGTCAAATTCCACTCTATTTTAGTGATGTTGCTTATTCAAACACATCATCTAAGTATAATGCCAGATAGGGAAGACAGTCTGTCTGGGTACTACAACGTGAGTGGGGCTTCTTTAGTGATCTCTCTCCAATGTTATACATACATACGAATTAGGAGCAGGAGTAGGCCACTCGGCCCCTCGAGCCTGCCCAGCTATTCAATAAGATCATGGCTGATCTGATTGTAATCTCAGCTCCACATTCCTGCCTACCTTTCACCCCCTTGCTGATCGAGAATCTATCTACCTCTGCCTTAAAAATATTCAGAGACTCTTCGTCCACCACCTTTTGAGGAACAGAGTTCCAAAGACTCACAACCCTCAGAGAAATTTCTTTTTTCCTCATCTCTGTCTTAAATGGTCAACCCCTTACTTTTAGAAATGGCCTCTGACCTTGCTGCACCTGGTACCATACCTGTAACAAATGCAACAAAGAATTGTTCAAGTTTCATTGCTTTGCAGGCACTTAATGTGGTGACTAAAGTCAAACTCTACTAACCCTTTGTCCTCACCACTCCTGCTGCACACGCAGAATCTCGGGGACAGGATTTTCGGGTCGTTGGGCGGGCCTGGGAGAAGCTGGAAAATGGGCCCGCCGCCTGTGATCGGCCCCCGACCACGGTTTGACGCTAGCTGGCCAATTAAGGGCCAACCAGTGTGAAAGGCGCACTGAAAGGCTCAGCGCTGCCGGTGGAGGAGGGGGGAGGGAGTGTGAGCGCGCAAAAGTCTGCGCATGTGCAGGGTGTGGGGGGGGTGGGGGGGGGGGGGGCTGGCTGCGCACTAAAAGCTCCCCAAATGGCAGACAGCTGCCTCAGGGAGCTGAAGAATTTTAAAATCCAAAATAAAGCTTTTGAAACTCAGGAAAAAAATGTCCCCACATAAGGATTCACTCACATGAACATAAAAATCATAAAAATTTCATCGAAGCATTTTACTTTTTTAAAAATGAATATCGGAAACCTCATCCCGGCAGTGGATGAGGTTTCCTGAAAGATCCAAAGTCCGCCAGGCCGATTTGCCCGCCCGCCAACCATAATGTAGGGCAGGCAGTGAAACATGGCAGTTCATTGAAACTTTAATGGGCTTGATAGCCCTCCTAATTGACGGCGGGCGTGCCGCCAGTTCACACGCACGCCTGCAGAACGAAATATCGCATGCTATTTTACACCCAATCAAGTCAGGCACATGATCGCCCACGGGGCGTAAAATCCTGCCCCTGGGTCTGCCATGGGTGCCACATCAAAGTTGTGGAATGCTTCTATCAAAGACACCCGAGGCCCATTACGAGAATTCGATGGCAGGACAAAATCACAAACAACGAAGCCCTCCATTGTGCTGGGTTCAACAGCATGGAGAACGCCCTCCAGAAAATTCCGCTTATGTGGGCAAACCATGTCTCCCGCATGGACGACTACAGAATCCCCAAGCAGAACCCCCAGAGAACTGTCTCAGGGCAAACAACATCAAGGTGGTCAATACAAATGATACAAGGACACCCTAAAAAAGAGCCTTACAAACCTCTGCATCGCAGACCACCTTCCTTGGGAAAATACTACAGCCGACTGGTCCACTTGGAGGCAAGCACTGAAATTTGGTTCAGCATGTTTCGAGGGCCATCTATGCCAACTCGCAACATCCGACATACCCAGAGACAAGTCAGAAGGGGCGCAGCTGTAGAAGATCCCCCAAGCACCAACAATGACAACATGAACGGCCAGTTCTGTGGACATCCATGCTGATCTCACATTGGACTCTTCCGTCATGACAGAACTCACAGTGGGTGATGAAATCATTTACAGCTTGGACATACTGGAAGAGGAGTTTACCATGAGAGACCAGAAATGCACTGCAGAGTAGCACTGGAAGTGTGAGACAGCAATCAATTATTTTAATTATCAAGAAAGCTCTTATATTTCCATAGTACCTTTCACATCCTCGGGATGTCCCAGAGCACTTTACAGCCATTGAGATCCTTTTGAAGTTTAGTACTGAAGCTTAGCACAACCATGGCAGCTTATTTACACACAGTAAAATCCTGCAAGCAGCAATGTGTTATATGACTAGGTAATCACCTGGAATTATCACACGGGTTGTCCTGATTTCTGCTATTCATTCAATGGAAGATTGGTGGAATCCTAGTGAAATGGAACAGAATACCTTTCATACTGTCCCTCTCGAAGTTTCGTTAGCAGATTGGGAGAACCCTTACAGAAACTTTACCCCAAGCTATTTTAGCAATGCTGGTTGAGAGATTGATTTTGGTTAGGACGCTAGAGGAATTCCCCTGCTCGCCTCCAAATGGTTCCATGGGATCTTGTGCATCCATCTGAGCAGGCAGATAGGTATAATGTCTCATCTAGAGGCAGCACCTCCAACTATGCAGCACTCCCTTGGTACTGCACTGATGTGTCAGCATAGATAGTATGCTCAAGTCTCTTGAACAGGGCCCAGCATTTTGAAATATGGGCTTTGCTGGTCAGTGATCTCAGTCAGGGGAGTGGGGCAGATGCTAAAATTGGCCAGTATACTTGGACTGGTAGTTGGGGGGAGGGGGTAAGGTAGATTGACCAGGTTCCTGCTCCCAACTGCTAAATATCTCTGGTAGAAATCAATCTTAGCTGTGACGAACCCAGGGTTGAACGAGAGTCAACACTGAATGTTCACTAGTGAGAGCTATGCCTTTAGGAGTGAAATTAGGAAACAACTCTACATGCCAAGTATGGTAGAAGTTTGGAACTCTCTTCTGCAATGACAGTCGATTCTAGATCAGTTGTTAATTTTAAATCTGAGGTGATAAATTTCTGTTAAAATGGGGCAAAGGCAGCTATATGGAGTTAGGTCATAGATCAGCCATGATCTCATTGGTTGGAACAGGCACAAGGGGATGAATGGCCTCTGCCCATTTTTATGTTTTTGATGCATTGTAATAATTTGTGCATTCGTGTCTCAGCTGACATGGGTAAGATGACCACTTGGGTTGGTTACTGAAGAACCAACTGTCCCTCTAATCCAGGTGAGTCTCTTTCAACAACATATTTCATTGGCGTAGCAGCCTTCAACGGTGTAAAACAACTCAAGGCACTTCACAAGAGCATTAATCGAACAAAACCAGAACTTGGTCAAAAGAGTAGACTTTTAAGAGCATCTTAAAGGAGAAGAGAGATGGAGAGGATCAGGGAGGGAATTCCCGAGCTAGGAGTTAGCTGAAGACAAGGCTGCCAGTGGTGGGGGAAACAGGAGAAAAACAGAACAGGAGAAATACGGGGAGAAAATGGAGAGGGGAAATAAATTCCATCACCAGTCAAAAAAAAGCTGCAGTGTGATTGCACCTTTGGACTATTATTATTAAATCAATTGAACGCAATATGTCTGTCAATGCACCATGAACCCTGCCAAATAACTTCAAAAATGAAGTAAGTTCCCTGTGAATGACACAGGCTCAAAGTAACCCCTCAGGACAATGGGGATATATTGTCAGAAGAAAATTCTTCATACTCTGTGGCTATGTCATTTGTTCAATGTCTGGAAGTTCAAAGCATTGTAAACTCAGCACCTCTGAAGGGCATAATTTAATTAAACAGACAGCATTTACTTTTACTGCATAGGACCTCACATTAATATTAGTGCCTGTGATTCTGCCTGCTAGATATTATTCCTGTGTCACACTGTGGGGAGAAATGAAAGTGCCGCTTGCTGAATGACCTGTAAGCACTCAGCTCCCAGTGAGCATAGAGGTGATATATTACATGTAATATTGCAGTATCTGCAGGGAATGAAAACATTAATAAAATTACAAGATATAGCAGGTGTAATCTTTCAGGGCATAACTGTTCTCTGTCAACCAAATAGCTGTGGTTGTTTTGAGAAATAATAAATGAATCAAGTACTGTTTGCTGACAATATGACAACTGTGGTGGAAATGAACAAAACATTCATTACGAATCGCAAAGTCACCACAACTGTAACTTCCATAAGTGTAATACTAACCCAATTTTTGCACTTGTACGGCAGAAACTTCTGGGTGTCCTTGTTGAATCAAGAAACATTGGAACCTGTACATTTACTGGGAATACACTTAGTCAACCTCTGAGGTAGAGTTTGACTTTGCGTGATAATCTACAACAGGTGGCATTGCAGGGAAGGACCAGGGGTCTAACCGCAAAGCTCTTTCAAAGAGTTGGCACGAGCATGATGGGCCAAATGGCCTCCACCAGTGCTCTAGCATTCTATGCAAAATGGCTGCTGATTTGTTCCTGCTCGTTCCTACACCGTCAGGATCCACCCATTTTGGGTCTTTAACCAGTAGAAAAATAAATGCGTATTTAAATGGAAAGTGCAGTGCAATGTTCCCTTTGAAATGCAGTTGTTGTGCTCGACCAATTTTTTTTTGAGTCTGTGGCCCCATTAAATTCTTTTGCGCAGTCAGGCACATGTGGTGTTTATCATGGAACAAGGACTGCACGGGTACTTTTCAGCTGCTGTACGACTGTGCACCCCATGCCTTGAGATTGCACGGGGTGCAGGAGAAGTGTTCTCAAGAGATTGCCACAACGGATGTTGAAATTAAGCACGTCTCTGTCTGAAAATGCCCCGTCTAATCTCATTGAAGCCATCCCCGAATTGCAGCCTTTTAAATTTTTTATATTGTTTACTTATTTTAATTTACAGCCTAACATTTCAGGTCAATGACCTTACGCACAAAAGGTCACCAACCTGAAACATTATCGCTGTTTCTCTCTCCTGAAATCTCACCTGATGAGCTGAGCATTTTCTGTTTTTATTTCAGATTTCCAGCGTCCGCAGTATTTTGCTCTTAGCATTAGGTTATCACGACAACAAGGTTACCTCCAACAAGAGAAAGGTACACTCTATTTAAGGTACACTCTATTTAGCGTGACATCCCATTTTATCTCAATGTGGAGTTGGGAGAAGGGCTCCTCTTCCTCCTGGCTCCATGTTCCTGGTTGCGGCTTAACCGGTGGTCTTTTTATGTTCCCTTTGAGGACTACCTATTAGGCCCATGTAGGCTGAGTTTTTCTGGCTTTGGCTGCCTCAGGGATAGGTCCAGGGAGAGAAATCATCGGCCCATACGCTTCTACTGCTTCTGAGCCCTTTATCCCAACCCACCCCCTGCCCTTTAATCTTCCCTCTTACATCCTTCATGTGCCCAGAATTGGGAGCCATAGTCACAATGGGGTTGAACTATTTTATACAGGTTTAGCAAAGCTTCTTGGCTTTTGTACTCACTGCCTCTATTTATAAAGCCCATCAAAAGTTCCGGTTTCCCTATGATACACTTTTTCAGACAATTCCACGCAACTTGGTTGCTCATATTATGCAGTAAGTTCTTTGAACCTGGTCCAATGCAATATTCAGCCAACATCCAAAAGATTTGAACCTCGAGCACCACAAGTAACAATCCTATGTACAAATGAGAATATCTTGAACTAATTATTCTACTGGCTTCCAAGTTTAAAAATGGCAAAACCTTCCAGTAAATTAGTGCCAACCAATTCACCTGCAATAATGTACTATTTCTATCCACACAAGTGGGCTTTGTCAACAGGAAAATTACACTTTTCATTGAGCGATAAATATTTTCTTATTTTAAATTGAAACTAACCACACTTGCAAATGCCCAGCATGGAGCATCGAATGGGACTTCAAAGCACTGCAGATGCTGGAAATCTGAAACGTAAACAGAAAACGCTGGAAATACTCAGCAGGCCAGGCAGCATCTGTGGAGAGAAACAGAGTCAATGTTTCACGTCATGAAATGCACCAGTTCTGATGAAGGGCCACTGACCTCTGTTTCTTTCTGCAAAGGTGACACCAGACATGCTGAGCATCTCCAACGCTTCCCATTTCTATTGGTGCAAAAATAGCACCTTTTGCCAGCCCTCCAAAAAGCAGTCAGACTTCTTGTGTGTCCCTCATTCCCCTTCAACAAGAAACCCAGCAGCAGCTGCATGAGATCTGGTCTGGCACAACATTAAACATGAATTTCAAAAAAAAAAATTAGGCTATGAAGAAAGCATAAACAACAACGTCAAAGCAATAAATTGATCATTTAAAAATGTGTAATTAATAAAAATGACATTGAAAAGTGCCAAGCAGCTGAGCTAGCTAATAAAACTTTTTTGTCTTTTTGCTTAAGAAGCAAAGCTAGAGAGACAGCTGAAGCCCCAAAGTGTTGTCACCAAGGAAGGGGGAGGGGACGAGGACTGACCCAAGGTGCTGGGTTTAACCAACAGCGACTTTGCCTTTACCTCTGGTGGCGCACACTCCAAGCTGGCTTCGGTGGAACTCATATGAAAGTAGGGGTCGGAAGTGGGTTGCCTTTCAGCCTGGATTTTTCTCCTCAGCTGGCCCGGAGTGTGGATAGGCTTTTGGGGAGGGAGGAGGAGGAGTAGCAGGAGGAGAAGTGTGAAGTGCATGTGTTTATGTGTCCCTGCTTGGAGGATGAGCAGAGTGTGTGTGTGCGCGCATGTGTTTTTTTCTTTATTCATTCATGGGATGTGGGCATCGCTGGCTAAGCCAGCATTTATTGTCCATCCCCAACTGCCCTTGAGAGGGTGGTGGTGAGCTGCCTTCTTGAACCACTGCAATCCATGTACCATAAAAACACCCACAGTGCTGTTAGGGAGGGAGTTCCTGGATTTTGACACAGCGACAGTGAAGGAACGGCAACATATTTCCAAGTCAGGATGGTGAGTGGCTTGGAGGGAAGCTTCCAGATGGTGACGTTTCCATGTGTCTGTTGCCCTTGTCCTTCTAAGTAGTGGTTATGGGTTCGGAAAGTGCTGCCTAAGGAGCCTTGGTGAGTTCCTGCAGTATATCTTGTAGCTGGTACACGTTGCTGCCACTGTGCGCAGGTGGTGGAATAAGTGAAAGTTTGTGGATGAGGTGCCAATCAAGTGGGTTGCTTTGTCCTGGATGATGTCAAGCTTTTTGAGCGTTGTGGGAGCTGCACTCATCCAGGCAAGTGGAGAGTATTACACCACACTCCTGACTTGTGCCTTGTAGATGGTGGACAGGCTTTGGGGAGTCAGGAGGTGAGTTACTCACTGCAGGATTCCTACCCTCTGACCTGGTCTTGTAGCCACAGTATTTATATGGCTAGTCCAGTTCAGTTTCTGGTCAATGGTAACCCCCAGGATGTTGATAGTGGGGGATTCAGCAATGGTAATGCCATTTAATGACAAGGGGTGATGGCTAGATTCTCTCTTGTTGGAGATGGTCATTGCCTGGCACTTGTGTGGCATGAATGTTACTTGCCACTTGTCAGCCCAAGCCTGGACATTGTCCTGGTCTTGCTGCATTTGGACATGGACTGCTTTAGTATCTGAAGAGTTGTGAATGGTGCTGAACATTGTGCAATCATCAGTGAACATCTCCACTTCTGACCTTATGATGGAAGGAAGGTCATTGATGAAGCAGCTGAAGATGGTTGGGCCTAGAACACTACCATAGAGTCATAGAGGTCTACAGCACAGAAAAAGGCCCTTCGGCCCATCGAGTTTGCATTGGTCAAGCAAGTACCTAACTATTCTAATCTAATTTTCCAGCACTAAGCCCATAGCCTTGTATGCCATGGCATCGCAAGTGCGCATCCAAATACTTCTTAAATGTTATGAGGGTATCTGCCTCTACCATGCTTTCAAGCACTGAGTTCCAGTTTCCCACCACCCTCTGGGTGAAAAAATCTTCCCCACATCCCCTCTAAACCTTCTGCCCCTTACTTTAAATCTATGCCCCCTGGTTATTGATCCCTTCACCAAGGTGAAAAGTTCCTTTCTTTCTACCCTATCTTTGCCCTTCATAACTTTATACACCTCCATCATATTCCCCTTCAATCTCGTCCGCTCCAGGGAAAATAACCCCAGTCTATCCAATCTCTCCTCATAAATAAAACTCTCCAGCCCTGGCAACATTCTGGTAAATCTCCTCTGCACTCTCTCTTGTGCAATCACATCCTTCTTATAATGTGGATTTCAGAACTGCATGCAATACTCTAGCTGTGGCCTAACCAGCGTTTTATACAGTTCCAGCATAACCTCTCTGCTCTTATGTTCTATGCCTCGGCTAATAAAGGCAAGTATCCCATATGCCTTCTTAACCACCTTATCTACCTGTCCTGCTACCTTAAGGGACCAAAGCACATGCACACCAAGGTCCCTCTGATCCTCGGTATTTCCCAGGATGCTACCATTCATTGTGTATTCCCGTGCCTTGTTTGTCCTGTCCAAGTGCAATGCATTTGATGTAGTCTACTTGAATTTCAGCAAGGCTTTTGATAAGGTCCCACATGGGAGACTGATAACAAAGGTAAGAACCCATGGGATCCATGCAATTTGGCAAATTGCATCCAGAATTGGCTGTGTGGCAGGAAGCAGAAGGTGTTGGTCGAGGGGTGTTTTTGTGACTGGATGTCTGTGTCCAGTGGGGTTCCATAGGGAACGGTGTTGGGTCTCTTGCTGTTTGTGGTACCTCACACTTATTTGGATTAAGTTCCATTTGCCACTGATCAGCCCATCTATATCCTCCTGTAATCTAAGGCTATCCTCCTCACTATTTACCACCCCACCAATTTTCATGTCATCTGCAAACTTACTGATCAACCCTCCTACATTCAAGTCTAACTTGTTTATATATACCACAAACAGCAAGGGACCCAACACCTATCCCTGTGCAACCCCACTGAACACAGGCATCCAGTCACAAAAATGCCCTTCAACCATCACCCTCTGCTTCCTGCCACTCAGCCAATTCTGGATGCAATTTGCCAAATTGCCTTGGATCCCATGGGCTCTTATCTTCATTATCAGTCTCTCATGTGGGACCTTATCAAAAGCCTTGCTGAAGTTCAAGTAGACTATGTAAAATGCATTGCCTTCATCTACACACCTGGTCACCTCTTCGAAAAATTCAATCAAATTGGTCAGACATGATCTCCGCTTAACAAAACCATGCTGACTGTCCTTGATTAATCCCTACCTCTCTAAGTGTAGATTAATTTTGCCCCTCAGAATTGCTTCCAATACTTTCCTCACCACCGAGTTTAGACTGACTGGCCTGTAGTTCCCTGGTTTATCCCTTCCTCCCCTCTTGAATAACGGTACCACATTGGCTGTCCTCCAGTCCTCTGGCACCTCTCCTGTGGCCAGAGAGGTATTAAAAATTATTGCCAGTACCCTTGCTATCTCCTCCCTTGCCTCAATCAACAGCCAGGGATACATTTCATCCTGGAGACTTATCTACTTTTAAGCCTGCCAGACTACTTAGAACCTCCTCTCTTTCTATGCTAATTTCTTTAATTATATCACAGTCCTTCTGCCTGATTTCCATATCTACGTCATCCCTCTCACTTGTGAACATCGACACAAAGTATTCATTTAGAACCCTACCTACGTCGTCCAGCTCCACACACACATTACCACTACGGTCCTTAATGGGCCCTACTCTTTCCCTAGTTATGCTCTTACTCTCAATGTACTTGTAAAATAGCTTTGGATTTTCCTTTATTTTACCTGCCAATGTTTTTTCATGTCCTCTTTTTGCTCTCCTAATTTCCTTTTTAAGTTCCCCTCTAGGGCTTCCGCTGTTTTGAGCTCTTGATATCTGCCATAAGCCTCCCTTTTTCTCTTTATCCAATCCTGTATATCCCTCAACATCCAGGGTTCCTTGGATTTGTTGGTCCCACCCTTTGTCTTTACTGGAATATGTTGGCCCTGTACTCTCCCGATTTCCTTCTTGAATGAGCCCTACTGATCTGACGCAGATTTACCTAAAAGTAGCTGCTCCCAGTCCACTCTGGCCAAACCATATCTGATCTTATTAAAATCGGCCTTCCCCCAATTTAGAACTCTGATTTCTGGCCCACCCTTGTCCTTTTCAGTACAATCTTGAATCTAACGGACTTATGATCACTATCTGCAAAATGCTCCCCCACTGATACCTCTATGACTTGCCCGGCTTCCTTCCTTAAAATTAAATCTTGGACTGCCCTCTCTCTTGTAGAAACTTCTACGTACTAGCTTAAAAAGCTCTCCTGGATGCAATTTAAGAATTCTGCTCCCTCTAACCTATCACAATATGACTAACCCAGTTAATGTTGGGGAAGTCAGAACCCCCACTATTATTACCCTATTATTTTTACACTTCTCTAAAATTTGCCTACATATTTGCTCTTCTATTTCTCTCTGACTGTTTGCGGGCCTATAATACACTCCCAGCAATGTGATTGCTCTTTTTTTGTTTTTAAGTTCTACCCATATGGCTTCATTTGAGGAGCCTTCTAAGATGTCATCCTTCCTTACTGCTGTAATTGATTCCTTGATCAATATTGTGATATCCCCTCCTCTTTTACCTCCTTCCTTAGCTCGTCTGAAGACCCTATATCCTGCAATCCTGCCCCCCTCTCAACCATGTCTCTGTGACAGCAAGGACATCATACTTCCATGTGTTAATTTGTGCCCTCAACTCATCTGCCTTATTCGTCAGACTCCTTGCATTAAAATAAATACCATCCAACCTAGCCAAGCTCCCTTGTGCCTTAACTGGCCTATAATTTCTATGCCTTCCAGACTCACTTTCTCTCTATTCTAATTTTGGCTGTGCATCTCCCCCTGCTAAACCTCCTCTCAGGATCCCACATCCCTGCCAAAATAGTTTAAGCCCTCCCCAACAGCACTAGCAAACTTCCCCGCAAGGATGTTGGTCCCATTCCAGTTCAGGTCCCACTGCCCCCAAAAATGGTCCCAATGTCCCAGAAATCTAAAGCCCTCCTTCCTGCACCATCTCTCCAGCCACCTATTCATCTGGACTAACCTCCTATTTCTATACTCACCAGTGCGTGACACCAGAAGTAATCCAGAGATTACTACTTTTGAGGTCCTTTTTTTTTAATCTATTTCCCAGCTCCTTAAATTCTGCTTGCAGGACCTTGTCCCTCTTTCTACCTATGTCGTTGGTACCAATATGTACCACGATCTCAGTCCATTTGCCCTCCCCCTTTAGAATGCCCTGCAGCCGTACAGTGATATCCTTGACCCTGGCACCAAGGGGCAACACACCATCCTGGAGTCACACCTACGGCCGCAGAAATGCCTGTCTGTTCCCCTTACTACTGAGTCTCCTACCACTATTGCTCTTCCCCTCTTTTTCCTCCACCCCTATGCAGCTGAGCCACTCACAGTGCCATGAGCGTGGCTGCACTCCCCAGAGGAACCGTTTTCTCACTGTTTTCCAACACAGAAAAATGGTCCTCGAGTGAGATGCACCCTGGGGATTTCCTGGCCACCTGCCTGACACCTTTCTTCTGACTGATAGTCACCCATTCTCTCTCTGCCTGCACTTCTGTAAGCTGTGGGGTGACCACGTCTAAAAATGCGCTATCCATGAAACTCTCAGCCTCACAGATGTACCTCAGTGTCTCCAAAACACTGTCTCCAAAACTCGGAGCTCAAGTAGCTGCAGCTGGTGTCACTTCCTGCACACGTGGTCGGTCAGAGTGCAAGGAGCATCTAGGACTTCCCACATGTTGCAGGCGGTACATAACACGGGACTGAGCTGCCCTTCTATGCCTCTACTTGAAAAAAAAACTCCTTACTTTAAGTTAAATACAGTAAAAAAATGTTAAATTGTTTATGTACTTTAAATAAAAACTAGAACCCTTACCTTTCCTTAGCTTAATCTATTTTAAACTGGAGAAAAAAAAATGGAGGAAAACACTTAACCACTACTCACCAATCAGCTTTCACCTTTGTGCTGACGTCACTTTTTGAAGCTTCCACACACTCGCGCTGGTTCTGATCTCTCGCCGCTCTCTCGCGCTGTCTTGTGATGTCACTCTTGTTATTTTCAACAAGAACTGACTGCAGGACTGTAGGACCCTGAGGAACTCCTGCAGTGATGTCCTGGAACTGAGATGATTGACCTTCAACAACCACAACTATCTTCCTTTGTGCTAAGTATGACTCCAGCCAGCAGTGAGTTTTCCCCCTGATTCCCATTAACTCCAGTTTTACTAGTTTTGTGTGTGTGTCCATTCCCAGTTTTAGGGTTTTCTCTCTCGCGCACACACTCACTCTCACACACACTCACTCACACACACACTCTCACAGCTTGGGCTGACAAGGAGCAATAACATTCATGCCACACAAGTGCCAGGCGATGACCATCTCCAACAACAGAGAATCTAACCATCACCCCCTGAAGTTCAATGGCATTACCATCACTGAATCCTCCACCATCAACATCCTGGTGGTTACCACTGACCAGAAACTGAACTGGACCAGCCATATAAATACTGTGGCTATAGGGCAGGTCAGAGGCTAGGAATTCTGCACCAAATAACTCACCTTCTGACTCTCCAAAGCCTGTCCACCATCTACAAGGCACAAATCAGGAATATGATGGAATACTCCCCACTTGCCTGGATGAGTGCAGTTCCCATAACACCTAAGAAGCTCGACACTGTCCAGGACAAAGCAGCCCACTTGATTGGCACCACATCCACAAACGTTCACTCCCTCCACCAACGACGCACAGTAGCAGCAGTGTGTGCCATTCACAAAATGCACTGCAGGAATTCACCAAGGCTTCTTAGGCAGCACCTTCCAACCCCGTGACCACTACCATTTAGAAGGACAAGGGCAGCAGATAGATGGGAACACCATTACCTGGAAGTTTCCCTCCAACTCACTCACCATCCTGCCTTGGAAATATATCGCTGTTCCTTCACTGTCACTGGGTCAAAATCCTGGAACTCCCTTCCTAACAGCACTGTGGGTGTACCTACACCACATGGACTGCAGTGATTCAAGAAGGTAGCTCACCACCACCTTCTCAAGGGCAACTAGGGATGGGCAATAAATGCTGGCTCAGCCAGCGAAAAGCCCACATCCCATGAATAAAAAAAAACACACACTCACTCTCACACACACATACACTCACTCAATCTCACACATACTCACACTCACTCTTTCACACACACTCACTTTCACAAACACTCTCTCACACACTCACTTACTCATTCTCACACACACATTCACTCACTCATATACACTTGCTCTCTCACACACACACACCCACTCTCTCACACACACTTACTCTCTCACACTCATTCATTTTCACACAAACATTCACTCACTCTCACACACACTCACTCAAGCTCACTCACTCAAACACACTCACTCACTCAAACACACTCTCTCACACACTCACTCATTCTCACACACTCACTCATTCTCACACACTCACTCATTCTCACACACACATTCACTCACTCTCACACACACATTCACTCACTCTCACACACACATTCACTCACTCTCACACACACATTCACTCACTCTCACACACACATTCACTCACTCTCACACACACTCAGTCACTCACTCTCACACACACTCAATCACTCACTCTCACACACACTCAATCACTCACTCTCACACACACTCAATCACTCACACACACTCAATCACTCACACACACTCAATCACTCACACACACTCAATCACTCTCTCACACACACTCACTCTCTCACACACACTCACTCTCTCACACACACTCACTCTCTCACACACACTCACTCTCTCACACACACTCACTCACTCACTCTCTCACACACACTCACTCACTCACTCTCTCACACACACTCACTCACTCACTCTCTCACACACACTCACTCACTCACTCTCTCACACACACTCACTCACTCTCTCACACACACTCACACTCTCTCACACACACTCACTCACTCTCTCACACACACTCACTCACTCTCTCACACACACTCACTCACTCTCTCACACACACTTACTCTCTCACACTCATTCATTTTCACACACACATTCACTCACTCTCACACACACTCACTCAAGCTCACTCACTCAAACACACTCACTCACTCAAACACACTCACTCACTCAAACACACTCACTCACTCAAACACACTCACTCACTCAAACACACTCACTCACTCAAACACACTCACTCACTCAAACACACACACTCACTCAAACACACACACTCACTCAAACACACACACTCACTCAAACACACACACTCACTCTCACACACACACTCACTCTCACACACACTCACTCTCACACACACTCACTCTCACACACACTCACTCTCACACACACTCACTCTCACACTCACTCACTCTCACACTCACACACTCTCACACACACTCACTCTCACACTCACTCACTCTCACACACACTCACTCTCACACACACTCACTCTCACACACACTCACTCTCACACACACTCACTCACTCTCACACACACTCACTCACTCTCACACACACTCACTCATTCTCACACACTCACTCATTCTCACACACACATTCACTCACTCTCACACACACATTCACTCACTCTCACACACCCATTCACTCACTCTCACACACACTCAATCACTCTCTCACACACTCAATCACTCACTCACACACTCAATCACTCACTCACACACTCAATCACTCACTCACACACTCAATCACTCACTCACACACTCAATCACTCACACACACTCAATCACTCTCATACACTCAATCACTCTCTCACACACACTCACTCTCTCACACACACTCACTCTCTCACACTCACTCACTCTCTCACACTCACTCACTCTCTCACACTCACTCACTCTCTCACACTCACTCACTCTCTCACACACACTCACTCACTCTCTCACACACACTCACTCACTCTCTCACACACACTCACTCACTCTCTCACACACACTCACTCACTCTCTCAAACACACTCACTCACTCTCTCAAACACACTCACTCTCTCAAACACACTCACTCTCTCAAACACACTCAATCATTCTCACATTCACTCACTCTCTCTTAAACATTCACTCACTTTCACACACACTTACTCACTCTATCTCATACACTCACTCTCTCACACACACTCACTCTCACACACACTCACTCACTCTCACACACACTCACTCAATCTCACACACACTCACTCAATCTCTCACACACTTACTCAATCTCTCACACATACTCTCTCTCACACTCACTCTCTCACACACACTCACTCTCTCACACACACTCACTCTCTCACACACACTCACTCTCTCACACACACTCACTCACTCTCACACACACTCACTCACTCTCACACACACTCACTCACTCTCACACACACTTACTCACTCTCTCACACAGACTCACTCACTCTCTCACACTCCCTCTCTCACATACCCATTCTCTCTCACACACACTCACTCTCTCACACACACTCACTCTCTCACACACACTCACTCTCTCACACACACTCACTCTCTCACACACACTCACTCACTCTCACACACACTCACTCACTCTCTCACACACACTCACTCACTCTCTCACACACACTCACTCACTCTCTCACACACACTCACTCACTCTCTCACACACACTCACTCACTCTCTCACACACACTCACTCAATCTCTCACACACACTCACTCAATCTCTCACACACACTCACTCAATCTCTCACACACACTCACTCAATCTCTCACACACACTCACTCACTCTCTCACACACACTCACTCACTCTCTCACACACACTCACTCACTCTCTCACACACACTCACTCACTCTCTCACACACACTCACTCACTCACTCTCTCACACACACTCACTCACTCACTCTCTCACACACACTCACTCACTCACTCTCTCACACACACTCACTCACTCTCTCACACACACTCACTCACTCACTCTCTCACACACACTCACTCACTCACTCTCTCACACACACTCACTCACTCACTCTCTCACACACACACACTCACTCACTCTCTCACACACACTCACTCACTCTCTCACACACACTCACTCACTCTCTCACACACACTCACTCACTCTCTCACACATACTCACTCACTCTCTCACACATACTCACTCTCCCACACACACTCACTCAGCAGCTTGAGAATTCCTGTAGTCCTGTACACTGGGCTGTGCCTGTGCAGGAGGATGGGAGCATGGCCAAGGGTGGACTACATCACCCAGATGCACCCCGGCTGTAAAAACAAACAGCCGCACTCACTGGGGCTCTTGCTGCAATAACCACTTCTCCTACAGAACTTTGTCCTGGATCGGAGCACCCGTTGCACGCTTGTCTGCAAACACATTGAGGCAGACAGGTGACCACTTGAGAGAGGGGGTGGTGCTACCCAAGCCAGGGCTTCCCCAAAGGCACAGGCCCTGGTGATTAGCACCATGTGCACCCCACTCTCCCAGGCCTTGCTCAGGGACAAACAACCTTGCAGTTTGGACCTCAAACAGGCATTAGGCCTTCATTTGACTCTGCAAAGGGCTGATCCTTCATTTCAGGCATGGGCACTGAGTAATTTTTTTTCCTGGTCTTACCAGTGTGGCATTTCTAGCTCATGTGAACGTACACTTCCTGCCACCATATTCCTGGCTTGGCAGACTGTTCAGTGCCAAAAAAAAATGAAGGTCTTTGTCCCTGCACAGTTTGAGTTTTGCTAGCTTACTGAAATTTCCAGTGGACCATTGTAGTAAGGTCACCCCTCCCACCTTGTAAGCTCCTCAAACCTGGTAAACCCTCATCACATGAACAGATATTGTTCAGCCCGGTTCTTCACTAACAGCAGATAACTCCACAGATTCAAATATACTAGCCAACTTAAATTTTGTCTTGGAATAAAACAAGCTCATTTACCATTAGGGAGACCTTTTCCTTTATTTCATAGGAAGGTTAAAGGTCATTATAATTACAGTTACTACCAATAAGCATTTACAGTTTGATCCATCTACTACACAGCTGTGGATCGAAGAAAACAATTTCTGTTAATTGGATACCAGTTGTAAATCCAGAATAGTTTTTTACCTGCCTGATTTGGGTTCCAGCTATTTACTTTGGCTAAGTGGATATATTTTGCCTTGATTACACATTTTGTTCCTCGTAAACAGTTCTAGTTGCTCACAGTCTTCTGGCTGACATCTGTTATCCGAACAATCTAACAAAATGCAGGAAGTTGGAACCAATCATTTTCCATTTAGAACAATCTTCCATTGTAATTAGAAGACTGCCAGGAATTACACAAAGGACAATTACTATTGATACTCATGTGTAACTCCAGAAATTTAGACCACAGTTTGGGGGTATCGGAGGGGTGGAGGGTCTGTGTGCTTGATGCTATTTTAGTTCATTTTAGGGAGGAGAGCCAGTTCCGCTGGTCTCCTCTCTCCATGCAGCACTACTCACCTCTCTTGGCTCCTGTTCTTATAGTCTTGCCTTGCTCTTTGTCAACCCCTCTTCTAGCCACCTGCCTCCCTCACTCTAGGCATTTGTTCTCTCACTGCTCCCTCCAGGCCCCCCTCCTCTCACTGCTCCCTCTCTCTCAGATCTCCCTCTCTCTCTCCGGGTCTCTCATGGCTCTCCCTCTCTCCTGATCTCACTCTGTTCTCTCTTGGTCTCTCACTGCTCTCTCTCCTGGTCTCTCATTGCTCTCTCTCACCTCGTCTCTCACTGCTCCCTCTCCTGGTCTTCCACTGCTCTCTCTCCTGGTCTCTCATTGCCTTCTCTCCTGGTCCCTCACTGATTTCTCTGTCTCTCTCTCTCCTGGTCTCCCACTGTCCTCTCTCCTGGTTTCACTGCTCTCTCTCTCTCTCCTGATCTCTCACTGCTCCCTTTTTCTCCCCTGATTTCCCACTGCTTGGTCTCCAAACTGGTTTCTCACTGCTCTTACTCCTGGTCTCTCACTGGCCTCTCTCCTGACCTCTGACTGCTCTCTCACCACTCTCTCTTGTCTGGTCTCTCATTGCTCTCTCTCTCTTGGTCTCTCACTGCTCTCTCTTTCACATGGTCTCTCTCGCTCACTGCTCTCTCTCTCTCTCGCTGGGTCTCTCTCTCTCGCTGGGTCTCTCTCTCTCGCTGGGTCTCTCTCTCTCGCTGGGTCTCTCTCTCTCGCTGGGTCTCTCTCTCTCGCTGGGTCTCTCTCTCTCTCTCGCTGGGTCTCTCTCTCTCTCTCGCTGGGTCTCTCTCTCTCTCTCGCTGGGTCTCTCTCTCTCTCTCGCTGGGTCTCTCTCTCTCTCTCGCTGGGTCTCTCTCTTTCTCTCGCTGGGTCTCTCTCTTTCTCTCGCTGGGTCTCTCTCTTTCTCTCGCTGGGTCTCTCTCTTTCTCTCTCCTGGTCTCTCACTGCTCTCTCTTGCTGGGTCTCTCTCTCTCTCACTGCTCTCTCTCTCTCTCTCCTGGTCTCTCACTGCTCTCTCTTGGTCTCTCATGCTCTCTCCCCTGGTCTCTCATGCTCTCTCCCCTGGTCTCTCACTGCTCTCCCTCTCCTGGTCTCTCACTGCTCTCCCTCTCCTGGTCTCTCACTGCTCTCTCTCTCCTGGTCTCTCACTGCTCTCTCTCTCCTGGTCTCTCACTGCTCTCTCTCTCCTGGTCTCTCACTGATCTCTCTCTCCTGGTCTCTCACTGATCTCTCTCTCCTGGTCTCTCACTGCTCTCTCTCTCCTGGTCTCTCACTGCTCTCTCTCTCCTGGTCTCTCACTGCTCTCTCTCTCCTGGTCTCTCACTGCTCTCTCTCTCCTGGTCTCTCACTGCTCTCTCTCTCCTGGTCTCTCACTGCTCTCTCTCTCCTGGTCTCTCACTGCTCTCTCTCTCCTGGTCTCTCACTGCTCTCTCTCTCCTGGTCTCTCACTGCTCTCTCTCTCCTGGTCTCTCACTGCTCTCTCTCTCCTGGTCTCTCATTGCTCTCTTTCCGTTGGACTCTCACTGCTCTCTTTCCGTTGGACTCTCACTGCTCTCTCTCTCGCCTGGTCTCTCTCTCTCTCACTGCTCGCTCTCTCGCCTGATCTCTCTCTCTCTCACTGCTCTCTCTCTCTCTCCTGGTCTCTCACTGCTCTCTCTCTCTTGGTCTCTCACTGCTCTCTCTCTCTTGGTCTCTCACTGCTCTCTCTCTCTTGGTCTCTCACTGCTCTCTCTCTCTTGGTCTCTCACTGCTCTCTCTCTCTTGGTCTCTCACTGCTCTCTCTCTCTTGGTCTCTCACTGCTCTCTCTCTCTTGGTCTCTCACTGCTCTCTCTCTCTCCTGGTATTTCACTACTCTCTCAGTCTCCTGGTCCCTCACTGCTCTCTCACTTTCCTGGTCTCTCACTGCTCTCTCTCCTGGTTTTGCTGCTCTCATTCTCTCTCCTGATCTTTCACTGCTCCCTTTTTCTCCCGTCATCTCTCACTGCTCGATCTCTCACCTGGCCTCTCACTGCTCTCTCTCTTGATCATTCATTGCACTCTCTCTCTCCTGATCTCTGACTGCTCTCTCTCTGGGTCTCTCACAGCTCGTTCTCTCTCCTGGTCTCTCATTGCTCTCTCTCCTGGTTTAACTGTTCTGTCTCTCTCTCCTGATCTTTCACTGCTCCCTTTCTCTCCCTTGAATTCTCACTGCTCTGTCTCTCTCCTGGTCTCTTATTGTTCTTATCTCCTGGTCTCTCATTCCTCTCTCTCCTGGTTTTGAACTGCTCTCTCTCTCCAGGTCTTTCACTGCTCTCTCCCTTGGTCTCTCACTGCTCTCTCCTGATCTCTGACTGCTCTCTCTCCTGGTCTCTCACTGCTCCCTCTCGCTCTAACTGCCCTGTCTCTCCTGGTCTCTCACTACCCTCTCTCCTGGTTTCACTGCTCTCTCTCTCTCTTCTGTTCTCTCACCGTTCCCTTTCTCTCACCTGATCTCTCACTGCTTGGTCTCTCTCCGGGTCTCTCACTGTTCTCTCTCTCTCCTGGTCTCTCATTGCTCCCTCTCTCCTGGTCTCACTCCTCTCTCTCCTGGTTTTGAACTACTCTCTCTCCAGGTCTCTCACTGCTCTCTCCCTTGGTCTCTCACTGCTCTCTCCTGATCTCTGACTGCTCTCTCTCCTGGTCTCTCACTGCACCCTCTCGCTCTAACTGCCCAGTCTCTCCTGGTCTCTCACTACCCTCTCTCCTGGTTTCACTGCTCTCTCTCTCTCTCTCTTCTGTTCTCTCACTGTTCCTTTTCTCTCCCCTGATCTCTCACTGCTCGGTCTCCCTCTTGGTCTCTCACTGCTCTCTCTCCTGGAATCTCACTGCTCTCTCTCTCCTGATCTCTCACTGTTCTCTTTCCTGTTCCCTCATTGCTCTCTCTCTCCTGGTCTCTCATTGCTCTCTCTCTCTTGATCTCTCACTGCTCTCTGTCCTGATCTCTCACAGCTTGCTCTCTCTCCTGATCTCTCGTTGCTCTCTCTCCTGATCGCTCACTGCCCTCTCCCCTGGACTCTTACTGCTCTTTCTCTTTCCTGATCTCTCACTGCTCTCTCTCCGGATCTCTCACTGCTCTCTCTCTCTCTCCCAGTCTCTCATTACTCTCTCTCCTGGTATCTCAGTGCCCTCTCTCCTGGACTCTCGCTGGTCTCTCACTGCTGTCTCTCTCTCCTGGTCTCTCACTGCTCTCTCACTCTCCTGGTCTCTCACTGCTGTCTCACTCTCCTGGTCTCTCACTGCTGTCTCACTCTCCTGGTCTCTCACTGCTGTCTCTCTCTCTCCTGGTCTCTCACTGCTGTCTCTCTCTCTCCTGGTCCCTCATGCTCTCTCTCTCCTAGTATCTCAGTGCTCTCTTTCCTGGACTCTAGCTGCTCTCTCTCTCTCTCCTGGTCTCTCTCTGCTCCCTCTCTTTCTCCTGATCACTCACTGCTCTCTCTCCTGATTTAACTGCTCTCTCTCCTAATCTTTCACTGCTCCCTTTCTCTCCCCTGAATTCTCACTGCTCGGTCTCTCTCCTGGTCTCTCACTGCTCTTATCTCCCGGTCTCTCACTGCTCTCTCTCTCCTGATCTCTCACTCCTCTCTCTCCTAGTCTCTTACTGCTCTCTCATTGCCATTGCTCCTGGTCCCTCACTGCTCTTTCTCTCTCTTTTGATCTCTCACTGCTCCCTTTCTCTCCCCTGATCTCTCCCTGCTTGGTCTCTCACTGCTCTTATCTTTTGGTCTCTCACTGCGTTCTCTCCCCTGGTCTCTCAACGCTCTCTCTCTTTTGGTCTCTCACTGCTCTCTCTCTCCTGGTCTCTTACTGCCCTTTCACCTGGTTTTTCACTGCTCTCTCTCTCCTGATCTCTCACTGCTTTCGTCCTGGTCTCTCACTGCTCTTCCTCTCCTGATCTCTCACTGCCCTCTGTCCACTGCTCTCTCTCCTGGTCATTCACTGCTCTCCCTCTCTCTCCTGATCTATCTCTCCCGGTCTCTCACTACCCTCTCTCCTGGTTTCACTGCTCTCTCTCTCTCTCTCTTCTGTTCTCTCACTGTTCCTTTTCTCTCCCCTGATCTCTCACTGCTTGGTCTCCCTCCTGGTCTCTCACTGCTCTCTCTCCTGGAATCTCACTGCTCTCTCTCTCCTGATCTCTCACTGCTCTCTCTCTCTCTCTTGATCACTCACTGCTCTCTTTCCTGATTCCTCATTGCTCTCTCTCTCCTGGTGTCTCGTTGCTCTCTCTTTCTTGATCTCTCACTGCTCTCTGTCCTGATCTCTCACAGCTTGCTCTCTCTCCTGGTCTCTCATTGCTCTCCCTCCTGATCGCTCACTGCCCTCCCTGGACTCTTACTGCTCTTTCTCTCTCCTGATCTCTCACTGATCTCTCTCCGGATCTCTCACTGCTCTCTCTCTCCCGGTCTCTCATTACTCTCTCTCCTGGTATCTCAGTGCCCTCTCTCCTGGACTCTCACTGCTGTCTCTCTCTCCTGGTCTCTCACTGCTCTCTCACTCTCCTGGTCTCTCATTGCTCTCTCACTCTCCTGGTCTCTTATTGCTCTCTCACTCTCCTGGTCTCTCATTGCTCTCTCACTCTCCTGGTCTCTCATTGCTCTCTCACTCTCCTGGTCTCTCACTGCTCTCTCTCTCTCCTGGTCCCTCATGCTCTCTCTCTCCTAGTATCTCAGTGCTCTCTTTCCTGGACTCTCGCTGCTCTCTCTCTCTCTCTCCTGGTCTCTTACCGCTCTCTCACCGGGTCTCTCACTGCTCTCTCCTGCTCTCGCACTGCCCTCTCTCTTGCTCTTTCAATGTTCTCTCTCCTGCTCTTTCACTCTCTCCAGATCTCTCCCGGCTCTCTCTCACCTGGTCTCTCACTGATCCCCCTCTCCTAGTCTCTCACTGCTCTCTCTCTCTCCTAGTCTCTCACTGCTCTCTCTCTCCTAGTCTCTCACTGCTCTCTCTCTCCTAGTCTCTCACTGCTCTCTCTCTCTCCTGGCCCCTCATTGCTCTCTCTCTCTCCTGGCCCCTCACTGCTCTCTCTCTCTCCTGGCCCCTCACTGCTCTCTCTCTCTCCTGGCCCCTCACTGCTCTCTCTCTCTCCTGGCCCCTCACTGCTCTCTCTCCTGGCCCCTTACTGCTCTCTCTCCTGGCCCCTTACTGCTCTCTCTCCTGGCCCCTTACTGCTCTCTCTCCTGGCCCCTTACTGCTCTCTCTCCTGGCCCCTTACTGCTCTCTCTCCTGGCCCCTTACTGCTCTCTCTCCTGGCCCCTTACTGCTCTCTCTCCTGGCCCCTTACTGCTCTCTCTCCTGGCCCCTTACTGCTCTCTCTCCTGGCCCCTTACTGCTCTCTCTCCTGGCCCCTTACTGCTCTCTCTCCTGGCCCCTTACTGCTCTCTCTCCTGGCCCCTTACTGCTCTCTCTCCTGGCCCCTTACTGCTCTCTCTCCTGGCCCCTTACTGCTCTCTCTCCTGGCCCCTCACTGCTCTCTCTCCTGGCCCCTCACTGCTCTCTCTCCTGGCCCCTCACTGCTTTCTCTCCTGGCCCCTCACTGCTCTCTCTCCTGGCCCCTCACTGCTCTCTCTCCTGGCCCCTCACTGCTCTCTCTCCTGGCCCCTCACTGCTCTCTCTCCTGGCCCCTCACTGCTCTCTCTCCTGGCCCCTCACTGCTCTCTCTCCTGGCCCCTCACTGCTCTCTCTCCTGGCCCCTCACTGCTCTCTCTCCTGGCCCCTCACTGCTCTCTCTCCTGGCCCCTCACTGCTCTCTCTCCTGGCCCCTCACTGCTCTCTCTCTCTCCTGGTTGCCCACTGCTCTCTCTATCCTGGTCTCCTACTGCTCTCTCTCTCTCCTGGTCTCTCACTGCTCTTTCTCTCTCCTGGTCTCTCATTGCTCTCTCTCCATTAGTCTCTCACTGCTCTCTCTCTCTCCTGATCTCTTACTGCTCTCTCTCTCTCCTGGCCTCTCACTGCCCTCTCTCTCCTGGTCTCCCACTGCTCTCCCTCTCTTTTGGTCTCCCACTGCTCTCTCTTTCTCCTGGTCTCTCACTGCTCTTTCTCTCTCCTGGTCTTTCATTGCTCTCTCTCCACTGATCTCTCACTGCTCTCTCTCGATCACTCACTGCTCTCTCTCTCTCTTGATCTCTCTCATGATTGAGCTACGGAATAAAGAAGAGCATGAGGGAAATAGCTCTGTGGTGCATTCACCATGACAACATCTTGACCAATCAGAGCCAACTTGCCAACCAATCAGCACTCCTTTTCTCATGTAGTATAAATTGCTGTTCCATTTGAAATTTGGCATTCTTGTGACTGTCCTGATGAGCGCAAGGTGAAAAGCTTCAACAGTATGTCTCTTTTCTCAGCAATATTCAAGTTCTTTATGACCAAGTGACTATTTGTCTTGCAGGACTTGACTGGAGTTTAGCTTTAGTGAGTAGGATATAATCAAATATTTACACACTAAATGGCGAGAAAGGGTGGAGATCTAATTTTAAAAAGTCTCTTTTTAATCTACTTGCACACCTCTGCCAGGGCAGATATTCTTATTAGTAAGCTTCCACCAATGCCATTCTGTCAGCCTGATGTACTTAAATAATGGAGACGCACATCCGACAATGGAATAGGTGTCTTGTGCTGGTGATAAGCTCAAGTCAACACCTAATGGAAAATCCCCCAGCATATTTTCATAAATCGTCACTCAGTTTCCACTGCCACTAAACAAAGCTCAAACCTTCAGAGCAAAAGCCATTTCTAGGGCAAAGGTTATTAAGACACATTTCAGACATGTAATCACTTGCCTTTTGAATGAGATCCCAATTCCTTTCTCCTCTCTTCTTAAAATTTCATCCATGTCTCTTAAGGTGTGCGAGCTTTGCTGGCATTCGTACAGTCCCCTGGCTAATGTCCCCAGCTGGAGTAATTTGCGGTAGATGATATCAGGAGCTAGAATTAACATTTTGTTTCTACACACAAAAAAAAGTAACACCTACAGCTGTAATAATAGCCACAGGTTACATAAATTGATTGTTTTTTAAAAAACTGGTTTATATGGAGGTCGTTAACTCAATTCTGTGATCATAAGCTAAAAAAAACACAGGTAGCACATTCATGGTTATGCTGGAAATTTTAAAAAATATTAATTCTAATGACTTATAGGCTGACTAAAGAAAGGCAATGGGCTTACAGTAAAAAGCAAGCTGGCTCACATCAGTAGCGAAATGCTATTCGAAACACAGAAGAATTTAGGGACAGAAGAAGGCCATTCTGCCCACCTTGTCTGTGCCAGCAGGAAAAGAGCAATCCAGCTTAATCTCACTTTCCAGTTCTGGGTCTGTAGCCCTGCAGGTTACAACACTTCAGCTGCGCATCCAAGTGGTTCTTTTTAAATGTGATGAGGGTTTCTGCCATTCTTTCAGGCAGTGAGTTCCAGATCCCGACCACCCTCTGGGTGAAAACTTTACTCCTCAACTCCAGCTCAGAAGCAGGAGCACTACCAGCTGTGTCACTTAGGCTCTGATTACTTTAAATCTAGCCCCCTAGTTATTGACCTTTCTGCTATCCACTCTGTCCGGGTCCCTTTAATTTATACACCTCAGTTAAATCTCCCCTCAGCCTCCACTCATCTAAATAAAACAACCCCAGCCTATCCAATCTTTCATCATAGCTAAAATATTTCATTCCTGGCAACATTCCTCATAAATCTCCTCTCATATCCTTCCTGTAATGTAGTTATTCTTGCATGTAAAGAAAGACGTTGTATTTATATACTGCCTGATCTCAGGGTGTCCCAAAGCTCTCTGCAGCCAGTGAAATACTAGTGTAGTCACCAATGTAAGGTAGGAAAATGCGGCAGCCAATTTGTACACAGCAAGCTCCCACAGGTACTTCTGTGATAATGTTCAGGAAGGCTGTCATTTTTTTAAGATATTGTTTGCGGGCTCAACATTGGCCTGGACACCAGGTTTCGGGATGGGGTTGGCAGTGTTGGGGGGGTGAGGGAATGGGGGGTTCTTCGCTGATCTTCTTCAAAATAGCGCTGTGGGATCTTTTACAAGAGAAGACTAGGGCCTTAAGATTCATCTGAAAGGCAATTGTAGAAATTAGATCTATTCATTCATTGACAAGGGTAAGATTGCTAACTGTAGCAGTAATGTACAGTTGGAATAAATGTGTTTGGATGCTCGATCTAGGAGTAAGTAATTGTCTCTGTATTACTAGTCCAAAGTTGCTACTTAGTTAAAGGATTGGAAATCTTGTTTTTCTTTCAAGGCTGAATTGTCACCATGGAAATGAGTCACAAAGGTGGCTGTTCTCATTTAAAGCCTAACAAAGCAGCATAATGTAGCTCATTGGAGAGAAGTGATGCCTATTATAATTCCTAGATAAAAGCAAAAAATGCGAATGCTGGAAATCCAAAGCAAAAATAAAAATAAAAATACCTGGAAAAACTCAGCAGGTCTGGCAGCATCTGCAGAGAGGAATACAGTTAACGGTTTCGAGTTCGTATGACTCATTCTGTTAAAGAGTCATATGGACTCGAAATGTTAACTGTGTTCCTATTATAATTCCGCTGGACTCTCTACCTTCGTTCTGCTACTGTGAATATAATGCTATCTTGAGGGACACGGTCAATGACAATCCATTCTGAATTGCTTTTAAGGGCCACTTAAGGTCATGACTCCATTTTAGGATGTTAGTGCCCCATTAACGCCAGGCTAAGACAGTGAAAGTCCATCCCATTGTGTCTAAGTGTTAGCTATTGCTTATTCTCTTACTCCAACCTGAACATAGAAATGTGTTATGGACAGGAGGCGGCTTAATTTAAACAGAAAAGTGTTTTTGATTTTTGATTCCTCCCTTAAGTGGTAGCATATTTTCCCAACCCCACAATTTTGGTGTGAACCAATTTCTATTAACAAGGCCACAGCAAACTCCAGATAAGGCAAAATCATAGGGGTAGCTTGTTTTACACACACTCAAAAATGCCAGAAGGTTGCAACGTTCTCCCCCCCCCCCCCCTTCAAGGATTCTTGAGGCTGGTAATGTTTCAACCATTAATAATTCCAAAAGAGATTTCAGGGTCCTTTTTCTTCGCAGATAGGGAGTTTCCATTGACCAGGCCTTGGGCTTACCAATGTAAATGGTCCTTGTACAATTCCCTTGGATTTGATCTCTGCAGTCACAGGGGTCATTAACACCTCTTCAGAGATAATGAAGTGGCAGCTGTTCTGAATGCCAGGATTTTCCTTTTGTTTGAGCCATAGCTAGCTATGGCTTCAGTCATTTTAAAGCCTTTGTCCAGCCTTTTAAAAATATATATAAATTAGCCATGATGGTATACATAATTTTTATAAAAATATGGAGTGAGGTCTTAGCTCCAGGACATCTGTGAAATACCTTTAATGAATGTGCACTAATCACTCTATTATTTTAAAAACAAATCCATTCAGAATTGCAAAGAAGGTTTCCCTTCCTTACAATTGTGACTACATTTCCAAAAGTATTTCATTGGCTGCAAACGGCTTTGGGACATTCTGCAATCAGGCACTATATAAATGCAAGTTCTTTATTTCTTTACACGCAAGAATAACTGCATTAGAGGAAGGACATAATTGTATGTGAGAGGGCAAATAAGGATTTGTTTTTAAATAATAATTAGGAATATTTAGTGCACTTTCATTAAAGGTATTTCAAATTTCTATGCTCAGTTTGGAGCGAGAGTATAAACAATAACTAACACTTAGACACGATGGGATGGACTTTTGCTGCCTTAGCCTGATGTTAACAGGGCACTAACAGTCTCAAAATGGAGCCGCTACCCTTGGTGCCCCTTAAGCACAGCGATCCTTGGGCCCTGAGTGCTCCTGGCTCCACAAAAAAAGCTTTTGGCTGGCTTCCTTTCTTTCCACCAATGAAACTCCCCCCGCACCTGCCCCCCACCCCCCCACCCCCCTCCTCCCTCCACCTCATGGCTTGACTTATCTTGTGGCTGGGGGTGCTGCTGGGCCCTCAGATTATGATCTGATTCTGGGCCCTCTGATTTTGATCTGCCCGAAGCCTGTTAGGTTCCTCTTTCTACCTGTTGAGTAATAGAATGTCAATGGGGTGCATGCCTGAAACTGATATCATCAGGAGGGCTAGACCCTGCCTTCCTGTCTACTCAAAATGTACCCACAGTTAAAATACCCTCTCCATTAAGTAGAAAATAATGGGCACAAAGAAAATCAAACCAGAGGCACAGGATACAAAAGCAAGGGAAGTAATGTTGAAGTTATGGATTCTAATTGAAATATCATGTAGTTTTGAGCATCACATTGTAGGATGTGATTTGAAATTGCAATGCTATGGGGAAAGAGAATGTGAATGAAACGATCTTGATAGTTCTTTCAAAGAGCTGACACAGGCGCGATGGGTTGAATGGCCTCCAATGCTATAAGATTCCATTTGAAAGCAATTACAGACATGAAGGGAGGCTTAAATTTTAATTCTTTGTTTCAGCTAAAGCTGAGAAGGCTGAGGGGTGACCTGATGCAGGCTTTCAAGACCTTGGAGAGGTACAAAAAGATAAAGTGTGACAGATGTTTTCCATTGATGGGCAAGCTAGTACTGTAAAGAGAGGACATGAATGTAAGATTCACACTGAGTTATATGCGTGATTAGGAAAAAGAATTCTTAATGCGGGGGTGGTTAGAATGTGGAATTCTGTGCAGCAAAGTTGTTAGGGCAGTCCATACATTCTTTCAAAAGGAAACAAAATAGTTGCCTGTAAAGGAGAAATATTAAAGGCTACAGGAACTGAGCAGGAGAGTAAGATTTGATGACATGGTTCATCAGGGGGAAAACACCAGCATGAACAGGAGGGGGTTGAATGGCCTGTTTTTGTGCTGGAACTCCACAACTCCATGATTAGTCAATGTTACCACAGCAGGTTTATATTGTGTCTAACTTATCTTCTATCATTAGCTGCTGCTACAGCTGAAGAATTGTTCTTCAGAAGAATAATGAAGACAGTTAAAAATGGACCCACGCAGGTTGCGCATAGGCTGGTTCCACAGCTAAGACATTATGATGTGCTTCGGTCATATAATGGGTGCAATACATGCCAATTTCTACCCTTATCTAGTCGAATGGAACCCTTGATCAGGACATGATTTCAAAGAACGTACATGGAAAATCTTCTGATGATTATTTTTCTTGATTTTTATAATATGTTCCTAAATGCTGTCCTTGCCCATTTCTCAATAGTCTGGAGTGCTGATACTCCATGAAGAGACACTGTACAAACACAACCATTCACCATGTGGGTTTGTGGGACTGTTTCAGACTGCCACTCATCAGATGACCACACAACTCCACTGGGAGTGTGGTGAGACAGTGTACAAACCACGTAATGTGCAATAGAGCTGAAGAGGCACAAATGTTACACGTAACCACACAATATATGCATATGCACATAGTGAAGCCATCAATAGCAGCCTAAGTGTGTGTTTTCTGAATGATTAGTGTTGTTTTATAAATTCCCATTTTTGAAGAATTGAGACATCTGCAGTTCTTCTTAGCCACATACCCATATATAAAAAGGACGGGCAGGAAACAAGCAACTGGGCCATCAAACCTTCCCCACACCATGATGTCTGGAACACCATGGCTAGATACTTCCCTAAACCCTATGCCCCACAGCCATGTAATCTCCTGGGCGAGGCAGGAAAAGCCAATGTCGTTCTGACTATTAAGTTTGAAACGCCCAGTTCCTTTGTGCTGAGGTTCAGATCATTTCCAAAGCCAGTGCATTCTTCACATGGGACGGCACAGCTGACTGATATAAAAGTCAGAATTTTACTGGCCCTCACGTGGCAGGGACAAGGCAGTGTGAAAGGAGCTAGTAAAACTGCGGCAAGCCGGTGGTGGATTGGCTCCCCGACCATGTCCTGATGGCAGGTGCTAACTGAATCCCAAGCCAGATGGTGAATAATGAAATGACACCAATCCTTTATAATCCTTGTTCACAGAATGGAGCATTACATATGTTCACTTTCTACCTATGGCTCCCAGGATACAATTTATAAGTGCGCTAGGTACTTCAAAGCCTTTCACCTGTGTATCTCAACAATATAATTAACAAAACCGTTAATAGAGGGAACAGGATAGGAAAGGCTGCCAGCCGTGAGGAGGCGGGAAGCCAGTTTAAGTATGCCAAAGCTCTTTTTAAGACCATTTTACTAGGCCGTTGACAAAATGCCATTGACGGATTGACCCCCCACTTGCTGCGTGGGGAGGCTGCCAACTAAATGGGGCCACGGGCAGGGAAGGCAGGCCCCAGAGCCCCAGCAGTTTCCCTAGAAGGGGGTTTCCCCTCCAGCAATCGGCCTCTCAAATCTTTACACGCTGAGTGCAGCAGGGCACCTGTGTGCTTCCACAGAGGCCAGCAGTCCTCTCGAGCTGAGCAGGCATCCAGAATAGGATGGCAAACCTGGTGGCAGCTACTTAATTAGCTGCTGCCTGCAAAATTGGGAAGGAAGTCCTACCCGTGCGTGTTGCCGATACGCATTTCCAGCTGATGTTGGACCTCAACGGATTTGCTAAAATCCTTCCCAAAGTCTCATACTGCATTGTGTATGGGCCATAGCTTCCCCATATCATGGTAAAACAACCCATGATAATCAGTCACCCTGACTGATTAGGAAAAAGATAACTTGACACTTCCCTTGGCCAAAGGAAGTTAAATTACCAGATGTTTAGAATTAATTGGACATTATTACAATGTTATTCAATATGGTAAACCATTTCCAATTGACAGGTGACTCCTTGCATGCATTAATTTTAAATTAATCAAATCTACAGAGAGTTCTGCTTTAGTAACCCGAGCCTCACGATAAAGAGGTAAATGATTACAAATCTAATCAAATATATGGCTGACTGTAACATATGAGCCAGAGCAATGGTTGGTAAGGGCCAGTACAGCGCACACTGTAATATCAGAACAAACTCAAACCAAGTAGAATATTTAATGCTTTCACGATACTGAGTGGTTTCATATAGGAGGTCGTGAAAAAGATTAGGGCTGAACCTGGTTTGTAATATATGGGAGATTTTAATCTTCCTGACATGTAGTCGGAACAATCTTTACGCATGAGGGAGTTTATTGGAGAATTTTGAGTATCTTTTTCCTAAATGGTAAGTGAGGGAACACACAAGGTGAAGGCAGTATCGGATTTGCTGCTACAATAATGGTCCAAATAGAATTGTGGAAACGTTTAGGTTGTAGCGATCACAAAGATATTAATTTTAGCAGGAAATGAGGATGGACAAAACAAACTATTAAAAAATTGGGTTTTGGGAAAGCAGACTTTGAGGGGTAAAATATTGCATGAAAATAAAATAGCAAGAACTACACCAATCAAACCTACTTTTATGAACATTTAATGCAGTAAGGTGACCTGAGACACTTCACAGGAGTAGAATCAGACAAAAATTGACATTGAGCCAAAGGAGGAGATTCTTCAATTTGTTTCTTGTTCTGTTCTTTGCCCAAAGGCAGGTCTAACCCACAGCAGGTCAAAGAGGCAGGTCCCAAATTCTGCCCAGCTGGAACAGGAATCAAACCCCATACTGTTGGCACCAATCTGATAAACACCGGCTGTCTAGCCAGCCAGCACCCAAAGGAGTCCAAGTTGCTGTGACATCATACACTTTTGTATTCATTGTTTTAGTCCAGCGCTATCAATCGTGATGGTGGAGGCTCCAATTTTCTTTCCATCACATGGCTGACCAGTAATCTCTTGTGCTCTTACTGCCTACCACTGGTGTATGTTGGAAGGATTTACAAGTTGATACTCAACCTGTTTGACCGCACTATGAATACGCTCCCCTTGGCCATCAAGTCTTTGAGTGGAACTTGAAACTGGAGCTTCTGTCTCATAGGCATGGACACTATCCACTGTGCCACAAGACAACCTAATGGAAACATTATCTGCCTTGAGACTTCACTCTCTGGACAACAGAACTTTGTAGCAGTGACAAGAGTAGAGAATCTGGTTTCAGTGAACAGCAGCGTCTTTTAGGACCAGGAGACACAATTTAACATCCATTTTACCAAAAGGTAATTCAGGATTTTAAAAATGTAACTGTAGATCAGATTACCAGGAGAGATGATGGAACCAAAACTATGACAGTTTTTTTTTATTTTAAAGTCATCAGATGAATTCCTGTTGGGAGAAGGAATACAGAACTAGTAGTTCCAGAGTCACAAGAAGGAACCTGATGGGGAGTTTCGAAGGGTCAATTTGATGGACATATGGTCTACAGCCCTAAATATTACTGTGTTATGTAGTCATTTGGTAGTACATAACTTGAGTGTTGCTGATAAAAGAGAGACATGCCATCAAAACTTTTCACCATGCACTCATCAAGATAGCTCAAGAAATTTCCAACAGGGAACAACAATTTATAGAGAGTGCTGATTGGTTGGCAAGTGGAATCTGATTGGTGGGGGCATTACCATGGAGAATGCACTTGGAATAGTTAACTAGCCAGCTTTGTTCAAAGTCAAACCAGGCAGATCGACTCTGATTGGTCAAGACATTGCCTTGGGAAATGAACCAGGCAGTGACTGTTCCCTAAGCTTTTGTTTAGTTGAAAAAGGCAAAATGTGTGGACATATTCCTTCTTTCTGCAAAGGAAAGGGCCGAGTGTGTGAATATAAGTGGCTTCTAGCATGCGTAAGTGAGACACACTACGAGCCCAGCTGAATCATAAACTGGTTTTCAGTGTAATTCTTAGCACAATCAGGATTGTTTATCAGATGTTGTCCAATTGTGGAATCACATCTAATGTTGGACACTGTTTTGAGCTTTGCAAGCAAGGAAGGTCATTACTTTACCTGTTACAAACAGCCAAAAGCTATGTGCTTTCTGTTATGATCCACCAATTGTTGGGATGTACAACCTATACACCTAGCATCACACTGGCACTGAAATTGATATACCACGTATGTTTTGTGTCATAGTATAAATTTGGCTCCGTAGGGATTTTGCTGCGAAACCAGATTAATTCTTTTCAGTGCCTATTCTATATTCCAGTTAAATAGAAATCCTAATTTGTGTCTGAATATATGTGGTTAGTGGTGACTGTATTAAAATGCAGTAGATAGCAATAGGTCACATACTAGATTTGTTTGCCTATGAGGTACGAATGTGTTATGATTTCTGTGCTCTCTGGGTTACATTTTTTGGAAACCATACAAATATTTCCCCAACGATCTGTTTGACTGAGATAACTGAGTTCTTTTGCTAGGCAACCCCCTATTAGTTACATTAACACCAATTCAAATTTCACTGATATGAAACCAGTCCACAAGGCTGCTTTTCTTTATACTGGTTCCAAGTTGGACTCCACCTTAATGATTCATGTTGATTATATTACAGAACAGAGGTCAGAGCTTGGAGCTGGTGTGACCTCCCGAGAACAGCGTAAACAGGATACAAGAGGTTGAGATCACTTGAAAAAAGGATCGTGTTTAGTTTTTACTTGCACTAGCTTTGTGTCGCATTGCCTATATGAGGCGTGCACAAACCCATAAGCAAGCAAGCAAAAACACACACACACACACACACACACACACACACACACACACACACACACACACACACACACACACCTTGACGAATGCTTGCTGTGTCTTGGACCTCTCTTCCCTCTCATACTCAAACTAACCTGCCATGTTTGAGAAGGGTACTCATCAATGGAACAATAGAAACAACAGTGCTAATGAGTAGAGATGCACATACAACAACAACCTGCATTTATATAGCACCTTTAACATAGTAAAGCGCCCCAAGGCACTTCACAGTAGTGTTATCAGGCAAAATTTGACAGAGGGTCACATAAGCAGATATTAGAACAGGTGATCAGAAGCTTGGTCAACCTTGGTGGTAGGTTTTAAGGAGCGACTTAAAGAAGCAGCGGAAAGTGTAGAGGTTCAGGGAGGGAATTCCAGGGATGAGGGCCTCAGCAGCTGAAGGCAGGACCATCAACAATGGGGTGAAGGAAATGGGAGATGCACAGGAGAATGTCATCATTGGAGGCATAATAAGTTCTTGGAAGATTGTGGAGCTGGAAGATAGAGAGATGGGGATGGGTGAGGCCATGGAGGGAATTGAACATGAACAAATGAGAATTTTTAAACTAAAACTTTCAGGCACTGTGACATTCCCAGGAATTAGGTGCTTATTCCTTTCCCCGACAAGTTATTTTTAGCTTGATTCTCATCATAGCCTCTAATGAGCTGAATCCAGTATGATGCCATGTATATGCATACGTTTTAAAACGCACGATGAAGCAATACTCAATAACAGTTAAAAGAAATGAAATGCACTAGTCATGGTTTGATCAAGAGGAAATGGAAAGTACAATAATAACAGGAGAACTAATAAAAGTGGATGTAATCATGAGCAAAGGTAAACGCATCCTTTGGCTCTTAGCAGCCGAGATAATTGCTTAACCTGTGTTTGCCTATGGCCCAGTTCTAGGTTTTGAAATTTCAGGTTGAAATAAAAGTTTTAAGTGAGGAAATTCCTGCTCCTCCCTCACACCCCCTCTGCTCCTAGAAGCACACAATTTCCTTTCAAATGGTTAACAGAACATAAGAGTGAATGGGGAAGACCCAATCCACAAAGAGTGGCCTATCTTGTTTGGATTGTAAATATGAGCGTGAAACATTGTACTTTTTTCACTGCAAAGAATGTTTTTACCCGCCGTCTGGTTGCATGTCTCATTGATCTTATTGAAACATACAAGATCCTGAGGGGGAGCTTGACAGTGTGAATGCTGGGAACGAGAATTAAGGGGCACAATTTAAAAATAACTGATCTCCCATTCAAGATGGGGATGAGGAGAATTTTTTCTCTGAGGGCTATTAGTCTGTGGAATTCTCTTTCCCAGAGGGCAGTGGAGGCAGGGTCATTGAATATTTTTAAAGCTGAGTTAAATAGATTCTTGATTGTCAAGGGAGTCAAAGTGTATACAGGGTAGGCAGGAAAGTAGAGTGGAGGTCACAATCAGATCAGCAATGACCTTGTTCTAATGGTAAAGCAGGCTCAGGGGCTGAATGGCCTATTCCTGCTCCCAAGTAGTGTGTTTGTATACCTTGCAGTAACTTATGGTCCAAGTGAATGGGGAGAGCGTAGGAAAAGTTGATGTGGAATACAAGTAGCTGTTGAGGAAGATGGGGCCGGTGGGGGGTGGGGTGGTGGGGAAAAGGATGAGGACAGGGACGTCTCCCTTACTGTACTCAACTGCTTCAGCAGCCAAAATTAGCCTGAGGAATCTGGCAGCAAGTCTCACTTTACCTGCGAAAAGTTTTCTGACATCTGAGGAGACGGAGTTAAGGAAAGGTCTCTCCATGGAAAAGTTATTTTGGCATCTGAACTCTGGCTCACTGATTTTGCTCTGAGGAATAAGGAAGTGATTAGAGCTGCAGCCACTGAAGATGAAGTGACTCGGCGAAGAGGAAAGAATCCTGCAATGCACTGTAGCTGCCTACGTTAAAAGCAAATATAACTTTTAAATCACAGAAAACCTCAGAGGACAGTTACAGCTGTTCTGTAATAGAAAAAGATTAAAGGGTTTAGGTCTAGTGAGGCTGTCACTTCAATGATCATTCTCCAGCTCAAGAATCTTGTTTTAACTTCTTTCCAGTACTATTTTTAGGTTTGAATAAAATACACCCATGACCGCATTAACCTTGATTCCTCATTGCAATGCCAAAGCTTTCACTTTTTAGGCCAATCAGTGAAACTTAACACCCCCTTAGCACTTTGGCTAATGAAATTCACAGAAAACCAATAGGCTTAGAATGGGAATTTTAATAAAAAGGAAACAAATAAAAAAAAATCAGCCATTAACAGAGAAAGAGGTGACGTTCAAGGTCAATTGAACAGTCAGGACTTCAAAGCCATGGAGAATTGCTTCATGAAACAAAGCTGAATACAAGCTTGATTCATCTTCTAAACTGCACACTCCCAGACCCTCCGACTTCAACTCCAGAAATTGGCTGGCGATCGAGAGGCATGGGGGAGGTGGGGGGGAGCAGATAGAATGGAATGGGAGATGGGGGATTCACCCATTTCTCTCCCACTCCAAGCTGGTGGGGTCCTGCTTGAGTACACCAACCGGGCTCTGATGATGTTTTACATTAACCTGAGGCCTGGGCAAATGGATGGGGGAGGGGGGGGGAGGAGACCGGAGCTGGAGCGAAGGTCACCATCAACACCTGGAAAGCAGGTTGTCGGGTCATAAGCTCATCGCCGTTTTGTGGGATCTTGCTGTGTCCAAACTTGGTGTAGCATTTCCTGGATTGCAACAGTGACTACACCTCAAAAAGTACTTGGCTTGTAAAGTACTTTTGGATATCCTGAAAGGAAACAAAAGGTGTGATATTGATGCAAGTGCTTTGTTTCTTGTTTAGGTTTACTTGTAGGCCAGGAGGGGCAGCAGTACCTACTCTGGCCCCTTGAAGGGAACCTTCGGCCTGGACTGCCTATCGCTTCCCCCACTGAATTTCTTTTCCTGGCCCACTTGTCTTCTGCTGGGGTCATTCTCCTTCAGACTCCGGGAGCAGCTTCCTGCCCCTCGACTTTGTCAGGTTGTTCTGGAGTGGGCGATCTGGCCATAGGGTGGCCAGATTTTCAAAAGTCAAAGCTGGGACACACTGAAAAGCCTTGGGAAGGCGGGGCTCCGCGATGATGCACATGTTGGGCAACCAATGGCAGGAGTCTGGGGGAGGGGCGGTTGACGGTAGGAGGTCATGTGATGACATCTCCCGTAACACGTTGAGGCAGAGTTGGCAACCCCATTGGACATCCAGTTATTGAAGAGAGAGCAGTTACAAATCAGACTTTTGTTTCAATGACATTGTTGCCCTTTTTTGGAAAACGACAGGATCAGGGTTTCATTTGTCACAAGATCCTAGATCTTCTATCCCCTGTTACTTTACGGTACAATGCACAACGTTAAGACCAATCTCCATTTAAAAGCTTCGTTTGTTTTCATTTGCCCATTGACAACCTCTATTGTGAGAAGTCAGTCAGTAGCTGATTTTAAACTAGCAAACATATCTCATGTGTGGGAGATTTTATTTGCACCCAGAGCGGCACGCAGGAAAGCACACGGTCTTTCAATGAGAAGTTTGATTGAACGTGCCAAGGCTCAACCAAACTTGCCTGCCACCTTCCTCAGCACTGATTGGTGGTTTACTGATGGGCGTCATCTGACTACCCCTTCAAATGCGGCTTGCGGTTGGAGGACACCGCTGTCAATCTTCTGTCATCACACAGAGGCTGATTCCCTTCCAGCTTCCAGGTGGTCATGGGTTAATTTATAGGTCATGGGGGTGAATTACCCCCAGTGCCTCCTATAAATCAGTGCCTCCCCTGGTGGCCTTGGCTGTCCCTCCACTGGCCTTTGGCTCTCCCCTATTAAAGCCTCCTCCATGGAATCCCTAGTTGGCCATTACATCAGAATGATCTAATTGGCCAATCAGGGCACAAAAGGCTGCCCATGGAGAACCAGTCCATTTTGGGGGAAAAAGAAAAATCATCCTGGCGCTAGCTCTGGATGTCAGTGAGCAGGATTTCTGCGCATGCAGGACTGTCCCAGCAGAACTGCTTAACGGTCTGTGAGCGGGGGGCATTCTGATTGGCAGGAGGCAGTCGACAGGGTTTTTTGGGGGGGCTTTCCCAGCAGTAAATGAGGCGTGAGGTAAAGGGGAGGGGAGAGAAAGACACTGAAGCTGAGTGAAGAAGTGAAGTGCTGATGGAAATCTCTGATATGGCTCTTGGGAAGAGGGAAAAGCTGCAAACTGGGACAATTGAGCTACTTTGAGCAAGTTGTCAGGACACCAGGATGGTTAATGATAAACCGGGACTTTCCCAGCAAAATCAGGACATCTGCTCATCAAAGCAAACGGCATCTTAATGAGGCCCAGCTATTACAACAGGCAGAGCCTCCTCACTGCCATTCCAAGATTGGCCTGTTGCCTGCATTGCTGCCTTCCCACACGGAAGTTAAAATGGAGCACTATGGTGCAGTACACAGGGTACAGCTGACTTCTGATCAAAGAATTACTCAGAACATTGGGTGAAAAATCAGAGGCAAAAATCTTTTCAAACATATGAACATACGAATTAGGAGCAGGAGTAGGCCACTCAGCCCCTCGAGCCTGCTTCGCCATTCAATAAGATCATGGCTAATCTGATTGTAACCTCAACCCGACATTCCTGCCTACCCCGGATAACCTTTCACCCCCTTCTTAATTAAGAATCTATCTAGCTCTGCCTTAAAAATATTCAAAGACTGTGAATCCACCACCTTTTGAGGAAGAGGGTTCCAAAGACTCTCAACCCTCCCTTATTTTTAAACAAATGACCTCTAGTTCTAGATTCTCCCACAAGAGGAAACATTCTCTCCACATCCAACTTGTCAAGACCCCTCAGGATCTTAAAGGTTTCAATTAAGTCACCCACTCTTCTAAATTCTAGTGGATACAAGCCTAACCTGTCCAGCCTTTCCTCATTAGACAACCTGGCCATTCCTGGTATTAGGCTAATAAATCTTCTCTGAACTACTTCTAATGCATTTACATCTTTCCTTAAATAAGACCACCAGTACTGTACACAACACTCCAGATGTGGTCTCACCAATGCCCTGTACAACTAAAACATAATCTCCCTACTTTTGTAATCAATTCCCCTCACAATGAATAACATCCTATTAGCTTTCCTAATTACCTGCTGTACCTGCATACTAGCCTTTTGAACAGTTTGAATTTCTTTATTTCGTTATTCCTAAACACAACCCTGGTACTTGGCCTGCAAGCTATGTGATACAGTCAGTGCTCAAACTTGTGGGGTCAGGAGCTTCAGCAGATCATCTAATAGGAGGGGGTTTTAAGAAAGTAAATAAAGAGAAACTGTTGCCACTAGAGGCAGGTCAGTAACCAGAAAGCTCAGGTTTCAGATAGCTGGCAAAAAAGAAAGCCAGAGGGAAATGAGAAGAATTTATTTTATTCAGTGAGCTATCATGATCTGGAACGCACTGCCTGAAAGAATGGTGGAAGCAGATTCATTAGTTACTTTCAAAAGTAAAAACAAAAACAGGGCAACAGGGAGAGAGGAGGGAAGTGGGACTATTGGTCTTTCAAAAGAGCCAGCATAGACACAATGGGCCAAATGGTCTCCTTCGGTGCTGAATCATTCTATATAAACATCTATATTTTTGCACTTGCCTATTCTCACTGAGGCTCTTGGCCTAGTTTTAGTTCTCAGGTCAGTTAACATTTAGGAGCCCTTTGCTGAGTCGACTCTCAGTTGAAGGGGGTATATGACACTACTGACAACACCTGGAGGCGGGGACAGGGGTGGGGGTGGGAGTGGGTGTTGGGAAGGGCAAGATAAAATTGGCTGAGTTATAGGAACCAGCAAGCTATGATTAATGGATATTTTTTGGGCTGGAGGAAGGTTTGTAGTGGAGTTCCCCAGGGGTCGGTATTGGGATCCTTGCTTTTCCTGATACATATTAATGATCTAGATCTTGGTGCACAGGGGACAATTTCAAAGTTTGCAGATGATACAAAACTTGGAAGGATTGTTAACTGTGAGGAGGATAGTGTAGAGCTTGAAAAGGACATAGACAAGTTAGTGGAGTGGGCAGATAGGTAGCAGATGAAATTCAATGCAGAAAAGTGTGAGGTGATTCATTTTAGTAGGAAGAATATGGAGAGACAATACAAAATAATGGGTACAACTCTGAAGGGTGTGCAGGAGCAGAAGGACCTGGGAGTATAAATGCATAAGTCATTAAAGATGGCAGGACAGGTGGAGAGAGCAGTTAATAAAACAGTGTCCTAGGCTTTATTAATAGAGGCACAGAGTACAAGAGCAAGGAGGGTAAGACATTAGTTAGATCTCAGCTGGAGTAATGTGTATGGTTCTGGGCACCACACTGTAGGAAGGATGTGAACGCATTGGAGAGAGTGCAGAAGAGGTTCACAAGAATGGTTCCAGGGATGAGAAACTTCAGCTGTGAAGATAGGTCGAAGAAGTTGGGACTGTTCTCCTTGAAGAGGAGAAAGCTAAGAGGAGATTTGATAGAGGTGTTCAAAATCATGAGGGAGCTGGACAGAGTCTATAGGGAAAAAATTGTTCCTGCTCGTAAAAGGATCGAGAACGAGGAGGCACAGATTTAAAGTGATTTGCAAAAGAAGCAAGTGCAATGGGAGAAATAAAATCTTTGTCGGACAGGCAGTGGTTCAGGTCTCAAATGCACTGCCTGGAAGCGTGGTGGAGGCAGGTTCAATTGAGGCATTCGAGAGGGCATTAGATTATTTATATAGAAACAACATGCAGTTATGGGGAAAAAGGCAGGAGAATGGCACTGAGTCACAAAGTTCATTCAGAGAGCTGGTGCAGTCACAATGGGCCAAATGGCCTCCTCGTTGCACTGTAACAACAGTGATTCTGTGAACAATGATGAAAGCAATCTGAGGCAAAACCTTTTCAAACAGTTTGAACTTTTTTTGGGGGGGGGATAGGTGGCACTTCAAGTCGAACCCATCCTTTGGAGAGGCGATGCCTTCTGGAGCGATTGGAATCACCTCCACAAGAAACCTAGGAGATGTCAGCACGTGCTAAAGTTAAAATGGCCACAGGGAATGGGAGAGCTCCTAGCAATTGTTTAAAAAATTAGTTTTGCTTTGTCTCCATGTCTGCCTCCCCGCCTCCTTGTCACTTGGGCCCAACTTTAACTCTTCAGGAAATGGGTTTTGAGCGAGTTAAAAATTGAATCCTTATTTATTTTCTCCCCCCAGGTAATCAAGTGAGGTTTTCACGCATCCAAGATACTCACTACTCTCAAAGAGTGAAGCTCCCTCGTTATTTGTGACTATGTTCGCAGAGCTGCCGTCACTTCCCACTCCAGCCAAGGAGAGCCTTCCCCAAACTCTCCTACACCAAGGTCTCGTGAGAGAGAAAAAAAAAATCATGACCCCAGGGACAAGGATTTACCTCAGCGTGACACCTGTCAAGCATTGGGTCTCCATTTGATGAGTGGGTACCGAAAATGTGGGAAGCACTCAAGCAAATCAGGCAGCAACTGTGGGGAGAGGAACTGAGGTAAGGTCAACACCTCCAGCTTCACGGTCCTGCATCAGGACCTGTAGCGGATTGGCTGCTTTTTTATACAACTTTTCCCGACTTTACTCACTCATGATTTCAATCTCTTTGAACGCGCGTCAGTGATGAAAAGACTAATCCGCTGGCTACAGGACTAAATCGATGGGCACTCTACGGCCATTAATAGACTACTTGCTGTCCACAATGTTCTGATTCGGCTCATCTGAGGCAGCGAGCTCGGTTAGATGGGTACTTTAAAAGCATTGCTCTCCTCAAGCGCAGTTCAGATTTCAAAGGTCTCTCCACTTAAACTTCACCGAGTAGCCCTGAGGGGCGACGCTCGAATGTCTTACGAAATTCCTGTTAGCTGAAACAAAACGCAGAAATATGCTGAAATTTTTGTTTCTGCTCTCTGGGGTAAACATAAAGCGATAAGAGTCGCCACGGAGAAGCCAAACACTGCCTAATACGGCAAAGGTTCCCAATCTGAAGTACAAAATTGTTGGGGAAGCTGGACTGTTTGTGCAGTAAACATCAGGGCAGAGAATGGTGTTTGTAGGATACTCCTCCAGGGGAAAGTTTGGCTACAATATGTGCTGCCGTCCGTTTGAGACAGATACATTCCCAGACTCAAACAGGGATGGAGAGTAGGGTTGTAGAGAGTAACTCTCCTGAAAATGCTGCTCTTAAGAATCTCGGAGAACACTCGTGGGCATTAAAAGGAAAAAAAAAATAACTTTTCATTTAATTTAAATGCTCTTTCTCATTGGTTACAAAAGGTATTGGAGATGGGGTAAAAAGGCTATTTGACTGAGATTTAAGAATCATCCAGTTGGGTGTTGAAGTGGCAGTTCTCAGTGGGCATCAGTGGATAAGATATGTGAGAATGGGCATGTCAACTGGCCAACAGCAGGGCAATTAGAGGCAAGAATGAATCCTCCAGGAATATGTCCAAGCCAAGTTGGCAATCCTAATAGAGAAGCTTGTCATGGTCTACACCTGGCCTCCATTGTATATACTAATGACAGAAAGATAAAAATGGACGTAAATTGAAATGCTTGATTAGCACCCTATCCACCAGCTTCAACATTCACACCTCCACCAAGGGCACATAGTGGCTGCACTGTGTACCATCTGCAAAGAGGCACTGCAGCAACACACCAAGACTCAGTTGATGGTACCGTCCAAACCTGCAAACTCTAACACTTAGGATAATAAGGACAGCAGGCACATGGGTGCATCACCATCTGCAAATTCCCATCCAGGCCACACTTGGAACTGTATTACCATTCCTTCGCTGTCACTGGATCAAAAACATGCAATTCCCTTCCTAACAGCAGAGTGAGTGAACCAATGGCACAAAGACTGTAACGGTTAAAGAAGGTGGCTCATCACCAATTTCTCAAGGGCATTTGGGATGGGCAACAAATGCTGGTCTGGCCAGTGACAGCCTCAGCTCACGATCAAATTAAAAAGACAACTGGTAGTGTGTACGATTCATGCCAATGTCTATTGCAAATCCTGTACATGCAACATACACTTGAAGCTACGACCACCACAGCTGAATAGCCAATATTCAAAAATGAGTGTTTACCAGTGACAGAGCTGGAGAAATTCCTTTTTCAGTGACGGAAAAATCTGAGTAAAAGAATGGCCCCCAGAAATTCATCAAAGACTTGAGAGTTGTGCCAGCATCACATTCACTGCAGTCCTCTAGCCACTAGTTCTGCCAGAATTTTTTTGGGATCATCAAGAGGGGCAGATAATTTGCAAGGGGCTGGTGTGCACCCATGTCACTGGTGGGCGTTCATGCCACTAATGGCACTTTGCTGGTACCTGTCTGCCCCTTGGAAAATCTGATGTCTGCTCACTACTTATGTGGAGTGGAATCTCTCAGGCCCTAAACCCTTCGCACGAGAGAGACAATTCACTTTAATAAGAAAAAAATAAATGCATTCATGAACATCAACGCCCACCCCTCCCCCTTGCCAGCACCCATCTGCGTGTGAGGATCCCTCTATGGGGGTCACTCGCTGGTGTCATTGACTTTGTGAGAGAGTATTGACAGGTTTTCCCTTTCCACTCAACCAGAAATCACCTGGATTTTTTAATATATTTGTTCATAGGATGTGGATGTTTCTGGCTAGGCTAGCATTTATTGCTCATCCCTAATTCCCTACTGGAATCCAGTATAACCCAGTTTGGTGGCATGGAGGATGCTCAGTTAACTTGTTCCAAATCTTAGATGGAAAGAAATAGGCATATAAATACAAGGCAGACAGGTGCTAGCAAAGCGCCCATTAGTGGCATGAATGCCCACCAGTGACATGGGTGCACACCAGTCCCCTGCAAATTATCTGTTTTCTATATGGGTTAAAATCAGATAAATAATCATGCATTTAGTTATACAGCATCTAATCAGGCTGAAATATAATGAGGAATTTCATACAGTTAATTACTATAGAGCTGTTATGACGGCAAATACGTTGTATTAGCTTTGGGTCTTGCTACATTGTACTCGTTTGCTAGTTTGGAGACTGATGTTATCTCGGTGAGTGGTAGCAACTTTAGACCCATTTAGACCTTTGTGTTCTGCCAATTCTGGCCTCCTGAGCATTTCTGATTTTAATCGCTCCACCATTGGCAGCCATCCATTCAGCTGCCAAGGCCCTGAGCTCAGGAATACCCTGCCTACACGTCTCTGCCTCTCTACCTCTCTCTCCCCTTTCAAGATGCTCCTTTATATCTAACTCCTTGTCTAAACTGTCATGCCCAGTACAGTCATAACATATTATGAACTTTCAGTCAATACTTTTAAAAATTGAACACAAACAAGTTGCTGCAAATCATGTGACTTTAGATATTTGGACTGCAGAGAGTGTCAAATCTCTGGTGAATACCTAATTAAATATGGACACAGGTGAAATTCATACATCTCATTGTTTAAGTATGGGCCAATGCCTAAAGACTACGGAATTTCCAGACTGACTGTCTCCATGTTTCATACAGGACAAAAGGAAAGATCAAAACTTGCTGGCCACTATCAGCTCCTCATTGTATCACAATGGCCTCCTCATCCAAATTAGATTGGATGAGCCTCAGAAGTGTTAACCCAGTAGTCATGTGAATGAAACTGTTTTTAGGGTCTACACCCTTATTACCCCAGGACCCAGCAGATCTCAGAATCATCAGTTGTCAGCCAGTCTGAGAACTAGAATCTTAAACCAGTTGCAAATCATCAAGCAGATAAAGTATTTAACCTGTTCCAGTTCCAAAGTTCACCTGAGAACCAACATCTGAGATATTTGACTACAAGAAACCGCTCAACCTGCTGTGAACCCTTCATTTTGCAAGACCCTCACTTCAACTTTCAATCATCAAACCCATTCAAGAAACCACAGGCCTGCCACGTTGGAGACCAGAAATCGTAAAACAGATTGAATTAACTGTAATCTGTAAAAGTGCACTATCTTTATCTGTATCCAGTCTTTGTGAATGTGTGAGAGAGAGAGAGAGAGAGAGTGTGGCATTGCATTAATTCTGGTAAGTGTGTGAGAATAAATAACCTTATTTATTTTAAACAGACAAAAGCTTGCTGCTGAATTATTTAATTAGAATACATACTCCGAGGGTAAGAAAATACACACCTCTTGCCTTACAAAGCATACTGATTACATGTAGTAAGAGAGCAAATGCATTCTATCCTTGACAGAATTTTTGGTCATTTAAAAAAAATTCTTTCATGGGATGTGGGCATTGCTGGCTAGGCCAGCATTTATTGCCCATCCTTAATTGCCCTTGAAGAGGTGGCAATGAGCTGCCTTCTTGAACTGTTGCAGTCTATGTGCTTTAGGTACACCCACAGTGCTGTTAGAGAGGAAGTTCCAGGATTTTGACCCAGCGACAGTGAAGAAACCAAGTCAAGATGGTGAGTGGCTTGGAGGGGAACTTGCAGATGGTGGTGTTCTCATGCATCTGCTGCCCTCGGCCTTCTGAGTGGTAGAGGTCGTTGGTTTGGAAGGTGCTGTCGAAGTAGGCTTGGTGAGTTGGTGCAGTGCATCTTGTAGATGGTTCACACTGCTACAATTATGCATTGGTGGTAGAGGGAGTGAATATTGTAGGTGGTGGATGAGCTGCCAGTCAAGTGGGCTGCTTTCTCCTGGATGGTGTCGAACTTCTTGAGTGTTGTTGGAGCTACACTCATCCAGGCAAGTGGAGAATATTCCACCACACTCCTGTCTTGTGCCTTGTTGATAGTGTACAGGCTTTGGGGAGTCAGGAGGTGGGTTACTGTCTGCGGAATTCCCAGCCTCTGACCTGCTTTAGTAGCCACAGCATTCATATGGCTGGTCCAGTTGAGTATCTGGTCAGTAGTAACCCCCAGAATGTTGGTGTGGGGGATTCAGCAATGGTAATGCCATTGAATGTCAAGGAGAGATGGCCATTTCCAAGCACTTGTGTGGCACGAATGTTACTTGCCACTTATCAGCCCCAACCTGAATGATGTCCGGGTCTTGCTGCATATGGGCACGGACTGCTTCAGTATCTGGCATAATATCTCCTTACATGGCTTGAGGCTGGATTTTATGCAGCCTATCGCAATGGAAATCATGGCAGCTGGGCCCGCCTAATCGTGGGAGAGGCCCATCATCAGTCTCCTGGCAGCAGGAAAATCTCCCCAGTAAGTTGGCGGGGCGGAAAGGACTGAGTCAAGATTCCTGGCTGCAGGCGGCCGGATATCAATTAGGCCCATTAATGAACCAGTTGATACCCATTAAACCTGAGCCATCCACAATACATTGGTAGATGAGGGATTAGGCGATGCTGAAAACTACCCCACTACCCTTACCCCCAACACCCCCCACCCCCACTCCTCCCAACAACAACCCCAACCCCCCCTCCCCATTCCACCTTCATTCACATTTGGCCTGGGGGTCCCTTTGCAATCCTGGGCTTCAGGTTATTGCAGTGCACCCAACAGCCACCGCTCCCAATGGTGCTGGTAGCACGAGGAGCTGCTGGTCTTTGATTGGCTGGCAGCTCTCAACAGGCAGGACTTCCACTCCCGGGGACCTCAGTCACAGCAGAGGCCTGACGGCAGCCACTTAATGGCTGGAGGGCATTTGATTCCGTCGAGCCTCCCTGACAGAACTGAAGGGGTTTCCGTGCTGGTTTTCCGATCAGTTGGTCTGATAGAATCCTGGGCTTGGGGTCAAATTTTGTTTAATGACACTCCTATAAACGTGATGGGACGTTTTATTGTGTTAAAGGTGCTTTATAAATGCAAGTTTTTTGCAGCTATCTGTTGTTGTTTGGCTGCTATCAGGAGTCCTCAAGATATAATTTACCCTTAATGCAAGCGCAAGCTGCCTTTAGAGCAGGGAAGTGAATGGTAACCGTGGCCGGAATCTATGGCTATCAGCATGCTTCCTTCCTTTTTTTCTTTCCCATAAGGTTCTCACTGAAATCTACCAGAGGCCCATCCCTTTGTTAACTAACTTCTCCCACGGTTCAGAGATAGAGAAGGTAACAGATGAAGTGCATTGTCACCAGACAGAAACTGGAAACCAGATAAACCTCTGGTTCTGTCGATAACAGCGACCCAGGCTCTTGATTCAATCCATCCTGTTAGATTTTCATCTGCCAGTTTTTATTAGTATGTTATCACTTGATAGATGCTAGTTAAAATCATACAATTCTGCTGCCACTTCCCATTAATTACCTTCTCATTCTCATTTAGTAAGCAGAGTCACTTCACATTAATTAGTTGTTTAATGTGGAGCGTATCAAACAGTATTAGATTGAGAGCACTGGCTGTTGGTGTCATCCACCAGTATGCTTCCAAAACACTGAAGTTGCTTTCATGAGCATCATAGTGTACAGAGAAAGATAATAGATGCACCGGGATTACTGCATTTCATTTAGGATTCAGATTAAAGTTGTAAACTGCTTGGGACTTGCTCATGCAATTTATGATGCCAATCAAATCTCCTATCATTCTCAAAAACAGAGCATTCCTCATGTCATTTATGATGGCCCCTCATGAATTGATTTCTCATCAATTCTTGGCAGGGTCTCTCTGGTTCCAATGGGGTCGAGTTTCATGGGTGGTGCCAGTTTATTCACAAGGGAAAGGAATACTATTTGCCGTACTGGGTTGCTGACGAGGAGTGAAGCTCTACTGGCAGTGCCAGCATGATCACAGGGAATCGTGTTGTTTGCCAGGAGATCCCGGCACAGTGTTCCTCGAATTTGATATGGGAGAAATCCACAATGGCAAGTCCAGGGTCGAAAATATGAAAGGCGGATTACTTGTTCTGGCCATGACTTGGAACAAGTGACTCCAATGGACAGAAAAACCCTTCAAAGAATGTCAATGTCACCAAAACATGCTACTCGGTTTCAAGATATATGAATCACATATTGATACTCCCTTTATTAATTGAGTATTTTGTAAGCAGAAGTAATAACATGATCGCTTCAATGTTTTGTGAGTAGAATACTCATGCACACTGGTCTGTAAGAACCCTAGTATTGCTGAAAAAAAAGACATGTCGAAGCTCTTGTCGTGCACTCATCAGGGCACTTTGCATGAATACAAATATAAGGGGAGAACAACAATTTATTCTGTATGTGAAGAGAGTGCTGATTGGTTGGCAAGTGGGACTCTGATTGGTAGAGAAGTTGCCATGGTGAATGCACCAGTGATGGTGACTGACAGTTAACTGCAAAGCGATGTTTGAAATTTAAACCAGGCAGCTTGACCCTTATTGGTCAAGGCATTGCCCTGAGGAATAAGTCAGCAGATGGCTGTCACTTATTTTTTTAGCTGAAACAGGTGCAATGTGTGCACATGTTCTTTCTGTCCGCAAAGAATAGGGCCCTGGGTATTAATATACGTAGCTTCCAGTACATGCAAATACACCACATTGTGAGCCTGAATGACAACCTTAAATTGGTTGTCAGCATAATTCTTAGCACATTGAGGATTATTTAGTAAATGTTGTCCAATTGCGGAATCACATCTAATGTTGGACATTGTGCTTTGAGTTTTGCAAGCTCGGGCTGGTTGGGTACAATCTGTACCTTGTCCATTGCGAACAGCAGAAGGGACATGCTGTTTGATATGATCTGCCAGTCTTTGAGATGTACAGCCTACATACTTGGCATCACACTGGTACTGAAATTCATATGCCACATTACTCATTTGTGTAATAGGCAGAAAGTATTTTTGGCTTGACAGCAGCATCCTGTTAGTGGTGAATAACACTCATATTGCTACTGCATAGGAGCAGTGTGAAACAGCTAGCTTCACCTGTTGCTCAAATTTTTGAGATACCTTGCCCTTCCAGGGCACTTTGCGGGGCTGAAAGTGACAGCCTGTTCATGAGTTTGCGTGATATGCATCATGAAATGATTTGATCAGAGTATTCATTATCCTACAGCTAAACAAAATAAGTGATAGCCATTTGCTGACTCATTTCTCAGGGCTATGCTCGACAAATCAAGGTCAAGCTGCCTGGTTTAAATGTCAAACAATGCTTGGCAATTAACTGTCAGTCACCATCACTGATGCATTCTCCATGACACTGCCTCTACCAACGAGAGTCCACTTGCCAACCAATCAGCACTCTCTTCACATACAGTATAAATTGTTGTTTTCCCCTTATATTGCTACTCTTGCGAAGTGTCCTGATAAGTGCAAGACAAAAAGCTTTGGCATGTCTCTTTTTTCAGCAACACTCAAGTTCTGTACTAACAAATGACTATTTGTAAGAACTTTTGTGAAATGTTATTACAACATTGGCTTGCAGGGGTAACTGATTACGTTAGAGATGTTGGACACATGCTTGGAGAGCTGCTACACTTTGCCTATTAGGTCCTATGACATTCATTTAATCTCTATCCCCTTTTGGAATGGCTGATGCTTTCAAGCAGCTCATTATAAATGCAGAATACTAACATGTTTAAATAAATTCTGGCAATCACATCTAAGAGTAAGAAGCTAACAGCAAGTCACCATTTGTTTGTTTTTCACCTGTTATGCATAAATGTGTCTGCATTTGTGATCCTTGATAATTAAGCTTCCCAAAAGAAGGCTTTCTATGGTCGTTGAACCCTGTTGTCCATCCGTGGGCAGATTCTAAGGTTTCCTACCTCAGGGGGGAAGGGCTCCAATTTTACCAGCCTGATGATTTGGCTGCCTTTGTGGGGTCTCCCTGTGTGCAGGATGGTATGACAGCACTACATTTCAAAGTAAATCAACTTATGAGAAGTTCTTTTGGATGGTTCAGGGAGGCTTTAAAGAGGGAAAGAAGCAGGACTGCTGAATTGTTTGCTTTGCTCCACAAAGCCCCAACCAGAAGTATGGCCCCTTATGCAGATCATGATGGCCTCCAATTCTAATGAGCCCATGCAATCCCTGGGGTAAAGGGCTCAGTGGCATATTGTACGCCCACGCAACAAAGACAGTACAAGAGGGAGGAACTTTCTGGACTCGGGAAGGTTACCCAAGGTAATACTGACACTTGGTGTACTTCAGGTACCGGCATTGTAATGAATGCAAACTGCAGTTCTCTTCTTAACTTGGTCCTGACAACAAGCACGGCGCTCAGGCAACCCTTCACCCGCTTGGCAAACGCACATGCATGTTTTAAGTGATATCTTTAATGTTTCTAAATGTTTTTGAAACCTGCTTTTCATTCATGCTTCCCTCAAGCCTTATAATTCATTCAGTCTATGAGGCATTTGGGAGAGAGATGACAAGGTTTTTTATATATATATATATAAATATATATCGTGTGTGCAGTGTATATATATATATCTATATATATACATATGCTATGTGTGTGTGTATATCTATCTATATATATATGTGTGTGTGTGTATATATATCTATATATATACATATACTATGTGAGTGTATATATATATTATTTTATATACACCCACACATAGCGTATTATAACTGATTTCAAAACACATTGAGGTTTCATGGTACCCTTGACACTACAGAAATCGCTCCAGGATAATGTTGACAGTGGGGCAGCTTTATTAGCTTTCAGTTTAGCGTCAGTGTGTGACCAAAAATGTTTAAGAAATGGCTGGCCCTGATGGATCCTCAACAGTAATGACATTTTAAAAACTACCCCATGGTAATTGTGGTTAAATGATATCTTGGATGCATTAAAGAAACAAGCTGGCATGGACATGATGTCCAAATGGCCTCCTTCTGTGGCATAATTTTTTTCTGTTTCTATGTTTCTAAGTTTCATGTCTTTTGTTATAAAAGATCCCAGACCTAATGTGCCATACCAATAATTTTAAGAAAGCCCTCAGGTGTTCTATTAAGAAAAAGAGGCCTCGCCTGTTTGATGGTTTTTGCTGGAACTCACCTTGAACATGCATTTTTTTTCATTTTCTGTTTCTGCTGAGTATCAGAAGCTGACAGCAATACCTCCTGTTCCTTCCCTCGTCAGGGCTTGGTCAGGAGGGGTTCAGTTAAACCAGCTATCCATTTAGTTGGGAGACTATTGTGCATTGAGTTAGGGGTAACAAAAGTAGATTCCTGATTATAAGGAATGTAGTTTTGATTGCAGGATAGTTCAGTGATGCTAATCCTGGAGAACTTATAAGGCATGCCTGAAAGGTATAAAATTTGATGGTGGCTATTCCGGCTGTTGATTTTCACTGGAGGTGATTGTGATGTGAAACATTTAAAAGTGAACAGCAGAGAAATAGTGGTCCAGAAATTGATTTGTGCCTGAAAATTGCACGAATGGGGCAGGGCAGGCCAGTTACCATCAATGCAGGCAACTCAATATCCGTGCTGCCTGCCAATCAATCATTTGTGCATGTACCGTGTGCTATCCGCGCTGTTCGTTGACTGCATGATACTGGGGTCGAAATGGGGTTGTGGGCTTATTCCATATTGGGAATCCAGGTGTATGAAAGGAACCTAAAAACAAACAACACCTCTTAAAGGGGAACGTGTCTTTGGTCTGTAGAGCCAGTAGACGAACTTGAGGAAGATACGACTGAAGAAACGAGTGAGCGGGCATCAAGGTTCTCTGTTGCTGAACTGGAGACAGTGAAGAGGAAGAGCGGCATCTTTTGTTCCTAAGCATCTACTCAGGAGGCATTGAGACAAAATCGCTGAGTACATTGGTACTGAGTACTTTGTGACAAAAAGGGATACGAGACCCAACTCTAATGTGGTGCAAATTACTTCAAATGTTTATCCAATTGTTCACTCGACAGCTGCAAAGTAAGTTAGCTTGTGGACTAGCTTGCGTCCAGCATTATGTTGTTATTAAATTGTGAAACAGGGTCGCCTTTCAGAAGACCTTTGTGTGAGGATGCAGATATCCTAAGGGTATCTGACTGTTCCACATCCCTGGGATACACCAGCATTAGTGAAAAAAAGAGACTTGCATTTATATAGCACCTTTCACAACCACCTGATACCTCAAAGCACTTTACAGCCAACATAGTACTTTGAAGTGCATTCACTGTTGTAATGTAAGAAACATGGCAGTCAAATTCTCACAAACAGCAATAGGATAATGACCAGATAATCTGTTTCTGTTAAGTTGATTTAGGGATAAATATTGCCCAGTACACTTGGGATAACTTCACTGCTTTTCTTCCAAATAGTACCACAGAATCTTTTACATACATTCAACCAGACAGGCAGAAGGGGCTTCAGTTTAGCATTTCATCTGAAAGACAGCAAGTCCAAAAGTGCAGCACTCCCTCAGCGCTGGAGTGTTGGCCTTGATTTTTGTGCTCAAGCCCTGGAACGGGGGACTTGAACCCAGAACCTTGTGACTTAGTGGCGAGAGTGCAACCAACTGAACTATCACTGACACACTTAATGTTCAGATAGTGGGTAGTGATCGTGAAGAACATGGGTCCGATTACAGGAGAAACCAGCAACACTAACTCGAGTAAATATCCAAGACAGGCAAAATTTGTAACACCTGGTCAGAAGCCCTTGCTAAATAGCCTGGAGTAGTTACAGCTCAGCATTACAATTTTCATTCTCAATTAGACACATTTAGTGAAAAAAAATGGACTCAAACGTGACCTATTTCTAACAGATGAGACCATTGTTGAGGATGGAAAATGTCAAGTTTTCTTAATAATGTGCATGCCTTTCCACTTTCTTTAGCTACAGGATTGCAATTTGGGCTCATGCGTTGAAATCAGATTTGCAAGGTGCACATAGATTACATTGTAAATCATTCAGAGTCTCTGAATCCAGCAGTACAATTATGATATTGTGCGTGCTCCCAGGATTGAGTTTTGAGAATAACTCAAACAACTGTTTGTCTTTTTTTGCAAAGGTTCTGATGCAAAACTCATTGTATAACCTTCCAACGTGCTGCCAGAGACTAGTTAAGTCAAGGGTGGAGGGGGAGGACCACATTTCAAATTACTTCATTGGCAGTCAAGTGCTTTGGGGCACCCTGAAGATGTGAAAGATGCTATATTAATGCAAACTCTTTTTTCAAATTAAGAGTCATGAATTTGAAACTATCCAAATTGCTGCATATGCAAAGACTAAATTCTAGTATAGTTTTAAACGTTTTAAGAGGTGAGAAAAAGATTGTCCCTGTGAGATCTTTTCAGGCTTCAAATAAATAGTTATTCTTGATTCAAGCCTCCATCTTGATAACAATTCACAACTTAGCTATACTTAGGTAACTGTTGTAATCAATAAATATGCTGTCATTTTCAGCAGTGGTTTATGATTAAAACATAGGGGGAATGAATTTGTGGTGAGTGAATTGTATTCTTTGCATGAGATTGAGAAGGGCTCCATTAACTGATGCACGCTTGAAAGGTACTTTCATATTACAGGATTAACATGTTCCCCTGTCAACCCATGCTCAAAGACCTACATTGGCGCTTGATCAAGCAGCATATTGATTTTAAAATTCTCATTTTTATTCTCAACTCCCACCATGACCTTGCTCTTCCCTATCTCCATAATCTCCTCCAGTTCCACAATGCTCCGAGATACCTGCACTCCTCTAACTCTGGCCTCTTGTATATCCCTGATTTTAATTGCTCTGCAATTGGTGGCTGCGTCTTCAGTTACCTAGGCTCCAAGCTCTGGAATACACCTTCCTACACCTCCCCATCTCTCTCCTTGCTTTCTTCCTTTAAGACACTCCTTAAAACCTACCTCTTTGACCAAGCTTTTGATCAACTGCCCTAATATCTTCTTTTGTGGCCATGTGTCATCCTTTATTTTGATAATGCTCCAGTGAAGCACCTTGTGATGTTTTATTAGGTTAAAGGTGCTATATGAATATGAATTGCTGTTATTGTTGATTACCACTGACTGGCGACACACAGGTCTTTTTATTGGCTGTCCATTGTTTGAGGAACAAAACTTTGAAAGTGGTATTGAATTAAGGGAGAGTGGACACTGGAAAACTCCATGTTTCTACCACAATTAATAGAACCATGCAACACAAATACTGAGGGATGAAGCGGTTAAATCTGAATGCTCAGGGCATCATGAGGATGGGGCAGGTTTGATGCACCACCTAGTCTTTTCCTGTGCATCAATTACCTTTGTTTCTGTTAACCTCACGGTTCCCATAAAACTTACACCCTGAACCCAGAAATGTTCAGAGGCTTATCCTTAACAATTTTACCTTGCTTTTGGAGAGGAAAAGGTCAAGAGGGGAAAGCTGTGATTTTTTTTTTTACATTCATCCATAGGATGTGGGGCATCACTAGATAGGTCAGCCTTTATTGCCTTGAACTAGTTGCTTTGCCCTTTTACTGCTGCAATCTTCCAAACCTGTGCAATGAAAGCAGCATCCACATAACGAAAGTGCTGTCATTTAAAAAGACAGATTTTAGCTGGCACTTTTTGGAGAGCCAGCTCCTTGCACTTTAATGCCCTGCTCCTGCCTTGAATGCAAATGTAATGCCAAGTTCAGTTTGCAAGGTTTGCATACAGGCACTCTCAAATTTCCAACTTAGAGTCTGAGCCCACCTGTTGTAAAGATTGATGCTGTACTGTTGTACAGTTACTGACTGGATCCAGCTGGAAGAGGGGGTGGGGGGTGGAGGGGCGGTTGTTTGTGTGTGCGTGTGTGTGTGTGTGTGTGTGTGTGTGTGTGTGTGTGTGTGTGTGTGTGTGTGTGTGTGTGTAGTGTGTAAGGTGAGGAGTGCGGACAAGAGAAAAGAGAACTAACATTTCTGGAGTCTGAAGAAGAGTCATATAGGCTTGAAACATTAACTCTGCTTCTCTCTCCACAGGTGCTGCCAGACCTGCTGAGTTTTTTCCAGCATTCTCTGTTTCTATTTGAAATGTTTTTAGGACAAATGAACAAACCCCGTAATGTTCAAAGGTGCACTAAAAAGATATATGTGAGATTTGTGCATCTTCTGGTTTCTAATTGGGCCATTACCATACAGCCTGTAGAAAATTAATTCTCCAACAGCAGAAATGTAAATGCCTACATTTTTACAATTTAAATGTTCATGGGATATGGGTATTTTTGGCTAAGCCAGTATTTATTGCCCATCCCTAATTTCCCTTGAGAAAGTGATGGTGTGCCACTTTCTTGAACTGCTGCAGTCCAAGTACATGTAGTGCAGGTACACCCACAGTGCTGTTAGGAAGGCAGTTCCGGGATTTTGACCCAGAGACACCAAAGGGACGATGATATAGTTCCAAGCCAGGATGGTGTGTGGCTTGAAGGGGAACTTAAAGGTGGTGATGTTCCCAAACATCTGCTACTCTTGTTGTTGTCTGGGTGGTAGAGTTCACGGGTTTGGAAGGTACTGTTGAAGAAGCCTTGGTGACTAATTGCAGCACATCTTGTAGATGGTATACACTGTTGTTACTGTGCGTTGGCGGTGGAGGGAATGAATGTTTAAAGTGGTGAATGGGGTGCCAATCATATGGACTGCTTTGTCCTGGATGGTGTCAAGCTTCTTGAGTGTTGTTGGAGCTGCACTCATCCAGCCAAGTGGAGAGTATTCCATCATACTCAAGACTTGTGCCTTGTAGGTTTGGGGAGTCAGGAGGTGAGTTACTCACTGCAGAATTTCTAGCCTCATACCTGCTCTTGTATTTATATGGCTGGTCCAGTTCAGTTTCTGGTCAATGGTAACTCCCAAGATGTTAATAACACAAGGGTATTTTTATACTAAGGCATGTGGATGCAATTGATAGGTAAGCCTTTTATTTTTGCATCATTTTTAGAATTTAATCTGAATTTATTTTCTCAGTGGAATGAGGATAGGCACATTGTGGTTGGGAATCTAAGTGTTAATTTCATGCATTTATTGATTAGAATTATTCTGTGGTTGTCAATTGGTGATTTTATACTTTGGGTGGGTGCATTATGAGCACAAGGAGTGCATATTGTCCACAGCAAGTCTCAATGGTATTTTGGTCAATTACATGGAAAAAAAAAGTGTGTAACAGTCCTTGTGAACACAAACCTACAGCTGCAAGCCATAAACTTAGCAAGATCATTTCCAGAACCTACATCTGTGTGCTTTAGTTGCACGTACTTGCTCTGTGTACGTGGCACACTAATCCATTTCCACTGCTTCTATATTTTTGCCTTTGCTGAATGGCTATGGAAATTAGGGATAGTTCCCTGCTGTCCTTTGTTCATTCTAGGCTTGACCACTCCAGTGCTCTTCTGGCCGGCCTCCCACCTTCCACCTATGAAATCTCGAGCTCCTTCAAGACTCTGCTGCCGGTATCCTAACCAACTCTTTTTCACTCATCACCCTGTGCTCGCTGATATATTGGCTCATGGTCCAGCAAGACTCAGTTTTAAAATTCTCATCCTTGTTCTCAAATCTTTCCGTGGCTTTGCCCTCCCTCACTATCTTTGCAACCTCCTTCAGCCCCATAACCCTTTCAGATTTCTGCACTTTTCCAATTCTGGCCTCTTGCACACCCTTGATTTACTTCTCTTCTTTATTAATGGCTGTGCTTTCAGCAGCGTAAGCCCTCAACTCTGGAACTTGCTCCCGAATCCTCTTGACTTTTCTACCTTTCCCTCCTCCTTTAATATGATCCTTAAAACCTACCTGTTTGACCAAGCTTTTGCTCACCATTTTTTTCATACATTCATGGGATATGGCCATTGCTGGCTGGGCCTAATTGCCCTTGAGAAAATGGTGATGAGCCGCCTTCCTGAACCGCTGTAGTCCATCTGATGAAGTACACCCACAGTGCTGTTAGGGAGGGGATTCCAGGATTTTGACCTGTTCTAACATCTCTTTATGTGGCTCAGTGTCACATTTTGCACCTTGGAATGTTTTACCACGTTAAAAGTACTATATAAATGCAAGTTGTTTTTGCTGTTCCCTTAAATTTTCACTATTGCCCCAATTTTTCTGATGCCAACAGCTGTCTGTTGGACTCAAGTCATTTATTGATAGTCCCCAGCCAAGTACTCGATCTAGAAATACTAAGATGTTTTGTGATGGCCTATTTATTCATGTCACACTAGCTACAAAACTTTCCATCTGTAGCTGGTCTACATTTAGGCCCTTCTGCACTCCTTGTTGCAACTTGATCCTAGACATTATCTGCATTTGGGAATCTGTCCCTTATAGACAGAATATAAAATATGAGACTTTGCAGTAGCAGAGCATCTAATGATGTCCACCATGAGTTAGACTTCCTCCCTGCACCCTTCAGTCCACCAAATGTCATTGAAAGTGCGATCTAATAACAGCACTGTGAGGGAAAGAGGGCTTCTGGAACCTGAGTGAACTGGTCCCCTTAGTTGAAGGGTCAGTCATGAGGGGACATAAGTTCAAGGTGAGGGGAAGGAGGTTTAGGAGGGATGTGAGCAAAAACCTTTTTACCCAGAGGGTGGTGACGGTCTAGAATGTGCTGCCTGGGAGGGTGGTGGAGGCGGGTTGCCTCATATCCTTTAAAAAGTACCTGGATGAGCACTTGGCACCTCATAACATTCAAGGCAATGGGTCAAGTGCTGGTAAATGGGATTAGGTAGGTAGGTCAGATGTTTCTCATGTGTCGATGCAGACTCAATGGGCCGAAGGGCCTCTTCTGCACTCTGTAATTCTGTGATTCTGTGGTCAAGCAACAGGATATCACCTTTACCAATGAGCTAAAACAACTGAGAAAGGTGATGGGGAGGTTGGGGGGACTAAAGGAGGTGAATTCAATATCAAACTAGGTATAGAAAAGGGAAAAAAAGAGGTTAAGAAAGATTGGATGAAGAAAAAGAGAAAAAAAAGACCAAAAGGTGAAAAAATGTAAAATTTGATCATTTTAAGTCTCCTCTAAAAATTCAAAACGTGATGAAATGAGAGTCCATACTTGCAATAGTTAATTTTCAGTGCCAGAGAGGTTGATTGGCAGTAATTAACAATTATCACATTGTTAAAACTACTAGTTACTACTAGTTACTAACACATTACTAGTTCTAAATACATGTAGGAGGTTTAGTTTGTATCTATCATGCAAATACAGCAACTTTATGATATTCAATATATTCCAACGGTGAGTCCATTTTTTCAAAGTTACTGGCGGAGTGACACAGCACTGATAGCAGGTTTCTGGATACTTCCTTTTAACCGTGAATTTACTCCTCACCTGGAATTGATGTGCAATTTACATATAACAGCAAGTGTTATTGGCCTCCCTGTTACTTTGACAGCAATTTCTGGTCCAACATTAAACAGCAGTAGGCATATTGGAAGATGGTCATGTAATACCTGTTGTACATTTGTGACCAAGCCTTTCTGTGCTCTTATTTAATCAGTAGGTACAAATTCACAAAACATCTGTTCTTGCTACAGTAAATTTTGACTACAAGCTGTAATGAGACCCATGCACTAATAAATAATTAACATCTCTTGTGATGTTCCTACCTTGCTAATTATTTCCACATTGCCTCTCTGGTAATCCTGCCCTCTTTCTTTATCAGATTTTCTCATGCCTTCAACTCATTGCACAGTTGCTATGATGTTGCTAAACTTCTCAAACGTCCTTACAGTTGCCCAATATCAGACTTTGGCTCTAATTCTGTCAACACAGCAGCTTTGGTCACCTCTGTTTTCTTACACAGAATTACATTGAATGCAGAGCACAGAGGCAGGCCCAACCTGATCTATGGGAATGCTTCCCCTGAGCACCTGAGCATCATATACTCCATTTCGTCTAACCCTTTATGCATAACCTTTTATTTCCTTTTTCCTTATGTGTTTATCTCACTTCCCCTCAAATGTATCTATAACTATCACAAGGACTGTTTCTATTCTGTCACCTGATCCTGGACTGTATGTTGTCCTATTAGCTGCCTGCATTTGTTTATCATCTTTATGGCTGCTCACAAAGAAATGTTTGGTTTCACTATCAATATTTCTTCTTCACCACCTTTCCGTGGCTTTTTTCAGCTCAAACATTTGTCCTATTTCTGTTGTGTACTGCACTTTGATCTCCATTATGTCATTAGCTCTCTTTTCTCAGCTCAGGTCACCATTCCTTCACTGTCTGTCTCAATGACTTCTGCCTATCTTTTGTGTGTGACTATTTTTCATGCTATCAAAGTCTGTTCACTTCTTCTGGTCCTCCTCACATTGTGTTATGAAGTCATCCCCCTCTTTCCATCACCTCTAATGATCAGCTGATTTGTTAATTCCTTTTCTCTCCTGCTTTTCCCAATGATGTGACCTGCTAATGAAACAGCGAAAGCACTTGCTTTTAAAAATAACACCTTTCCCCACCACAGGACCTGCTAAGATACTTTGCAACCAATGATGTACTTTTGAAGTGGAGTCTCTATTGTGATGTAGGAAACTCCACAGCCAATTTGCACACAGTAAGCTCCCACCAACTGCAATGTGATAATGACCAGATAATTTTTTTTTTGTGAGTTTGATTGAAGGATAAATATTGCCCAGGGTACTGGAGAGACTCCCCTGCTCCTCTTTGAAATAGTGCCATGGGATCTTGTACTTCCAGCCAGGAGGGTCGCTGAGGCCTCGATTTCAAGTATCATCCAAAAAAACGGCACCTCCTACAGTGCAGCACTAGAGTGTCAGGCATAGCTGACTTGCTCTTTTGTTAGCTTACTGAGAACCATTTGGTATAATTTGTGTGTCCCAGATCAGTCTGGTTAAATTTCATGCCTGTTACTGTTCAGCCCCTGCCCCTGTTTCAGCTCTCTTATCCATGCCTTTGTTACCTCTAGACTTGACTATTCCAATGTACTCCTGGTAAGCGTCCACACTCTAAGTTCTGTAAGCTTGAGGCCATCCGAAACTCTGATGTTCACGTCCTAACTCATACCAAATCCCATTTGCCATACACCCCTGTGTTTGCTGACCTATATCGGCTCCAGGTTAATTAAGGCCGCGATTTTAAAATTCTTACCCTTGTCCTCAAACCCTACCAGCGCTACAACCCTCTGAGATACTTTTGCTCCTCTAATTCTGGCCTCTTGAGCATCCCCAACTTTAATCATTGCATCAATGGTGATCATCCTGTCGATGCCCTAAACTTTGGAATTCCCTTCGTAAACCTCTCTATCTTCCTTTCTTTCATCCTTGCAACCTACTGCTTTGACCAAACATTTGGTCCTCAGCCCTCATACCTTCTTTTGTGGCTCAGTATCAGAATTTGTTTCCGAAAGCTCTTCTGAAGTGTCATGGTGTATTTCATTATGTTAAATGTGCTATATAAATGCATGTTGATGTTGTTGTTGTTATTGCACATGTAGATTCACAAATTAGCATGGAGCTGACCAAAATGCCTACAAGATGCTTATTTGTTCTTCTGCTAATTATTTTGCTTGCTGAATTTACTGATGTTCTTCATTCTCCCTGGCATAATGATGTTCAGAACTAATAGTAAGCAGCTGCAAGCAAAAACTTGGCAGATGTTGAAATAATTTTGAGCAACTAAAGCTTATAACTATATTTTTTTAAAGTGATCTAAGATCTACGGGGCAGATTAAATCTTTGGAATTTTTCATGCTAAGACTCATTTAATGAATGGTAATTAATAGGCTCCATACATGTTTTAAGTGATTACCTCATGCCTTGTTAATTCTGGAAGTTTTATGATGTCAAACTGCATGGTAGTATTGGAGATCGCATAGGGTTACACTGGTACAGATTCTGGAGCACTGTGCCAAGACTCTAGGAAAGAACTAGTTTTGGCAGATGTCAGGTTTTCAGCTTAACGGATGGCTGAAAAGGTTGTTATCATCACAATATCCCCTGCTCAAAGATGTTCTCAGCACAAAGGGATGACAAATAAGCAGACAAAGAGCATAGCTATCATTTGCAAGGAAAATATATCTTTCCATCAGTCGCAGACAGCTTGAGTTCTCCCTATCATGGCATCCAGCAACTGGCATGTACTGGGCTTAAAGATTGGCATTCACCTCACTCTCAGCCGGGCTTTATTTTCGTGTCAGTTAATGTCAAGGTGGCAGCTGATGTGTTAAATCTCGAAGTAAACATGCACCTGCTGCTTAGCACAACCTTGAGGCATCAGCTGTGGTTCCGTGGTAACACTCTTGCCCCTAATCCTAACCCTAACCTAAGCCCTAGTTCAGAGGTTTGAGCACAAATTCTTAGCTGACATCTCAGTGCAGTACTGAAGGTGTGCTACTTTTGAATGTGAGACATTAAACCAAGGCCCTGTTTATCTTCCTGGGTATATTGTAGAAGGACTCCGTGATATTATTCAAAAACCAGTATGGCAGTGCTCCTTGATGTCTTGGCCAATATTTATCCTTCAACCAACATCACTATCACAGTCATTATCTGATTCCTCTTTGTGAGATCTTGCTGTGCACAAATTCTCTGCTGCATTTCCTACATTACAGCAGTGACATCACTTCAGAAGTATGTCATTGGCTGTAAAATGTCTAGGCAGGTCCAGATGTTGTGAAAGGTGCTATACAATTGAACCTTCATTGAATAGTTTGATACTTCGAATTATTCATGTATAACATTATATATTCAAATATATATAATATATATATAGGCTTGAATTTTCTGGCCCCTCATGTCATCGGGATCTTCCAGTCCCGCCAATGTGAATGGAGATTTCAATGGCTCGCCGGCCCCACCGCAGGGGAATCCACCATGGGGGTGCTAGAAAATTCTGGCCACAGAGTCATTTACAGCACAGAAGGGGGCCATTCACCCCACAGAATCCTTGGCGGCTCCCCAGTCAGTCCCACTTCCCTGTTTGATCCCCGTGGCCCTGAAAGTTTATTCCATCAAGTGCTCATCCAGTTTCCTTTTGAAGTCATTGATTGCCCATGAGGGCGGTGGAGACAGAAACAGATCATTACCACTCACTGCGTAAAAAAGGTTTTCCTTCACATTCCCCCTGTATCTCTTGCCCAGAATCTTAAATTTTCCTAGTCCTTCCACCATCAGCTAACGGGAAGGATTTTTCCATGTCTACCGTATCTAAGCCTGTCATAATCTTGTAAATCTCTATCAAATTTCCCCTCAACCTCCTTTGCTCCAAGAAGACCGCCTTTCCAACTCAACCTTGTTGCTAAAATCCCGCAACCCTGGATCCATTCCGAGAAATCTCCTCTGCACCCTCTCAAGAACCTTCACATTCTTCCTTAAGTGTGGTGATCAGAACTGGAAGCAAAACTCTAGTTGGGGCCTAACCAGAGCTTTTTGGAGGTTCAATGTAACTTCCCTGCTTTTGTACTCAATGTCTCTTATTTATGAAGCACATGATCCCATATGTTTTGCTAACTGTTCTTTGAATATGCCCCTCCATCTTCAAAGATTAATGTACATGTTTACCCAGGTCCCAATGTTCCTGCACACTCTTTAGAATTGTGCCATTATGTCTATATTGCCTGTCCCGATCCTTTCTGCCAAATATATATCACATCACTCTTCACTGTACTGAATTTCATCTGCCGCTTGGTCTGCCCATTCTGCTAGCCTACCTATGGCCTGTTGCAGGTGAGTTATATCATCTTCACTGTTGGCCTCACTCATCCTCAATGTTTGGCATCAGTGGCAAATTTTGAAATTTTAATCTGACTTCCAAGATCCAGGTTATGTATATATCACAAAGAAAGCAGTGGTCCTAGCACTGACCCTTGGGGAACACCACCGTCTACCACCCTCCGGTCTGAAAGATCCATCTACAGCAACTCGCTGCTTTCTGTCATAAAGCCAACTTTTTTGTTATCCAGTTGGATACTGACCCTTCTATTCCATAAGTCTCAATTTTGTTAACTAGCCTTTTACGTAGTACTTTGTCAAATGCTTTCTGAAAATCCGTACAGATAACATCAACCTCATGCTCCTCATCCACCTTCTCTGTTACTTCATCAAAAAAAATCTATTAGATTAGTCAAACGTGATCTGCCTTTTACAAATCTCTCCTCAATTAACTCAAACCTGCCCAAAGGTCTGCTGATTTTTTTTTGTCCCTGGCTATGGATTCCAGAACCTTACCCACCGCTGATATTAAACTAACTGGCCTGTAGTTGCTCAGACTGTTCTTACCCCTTTCTTGATTAGGAGTGTCACATTTGCCACTCTCCAATCCTCTGGCACCTCCCCCAATGAGTGAAAGATTAAGACAAGCCCTTCTGCTATCTCCACCCCTACTTCCTTTAATAACCTGGGATGCAAGCCATCTGAGCCCAGTTGACTTACCTGCCCTAAACATAGCCAGCCTTTCCAGTATTTCCTCCTTTTCGATTTTCACACTACCCATTGCCTCCACCATTTCCATTTCTGCCGATATTTTGTCAGATTCCTCTTCCTCAGTAAACATCGATGCAAAGAACTCATTAAGTATTCTAGTCTTGTCCCCTGCCCCTAAGCATGTATACCCTCTTTGTCCTTAATAGGACCCCACTCCACCTCTTACTATTGTACTTCTGCAAAATCTCCTCCTCTACCAGGGTAAAATGTTCCATTTAACCTTTTAGCGAGATGATTGCAGGGAAAATTATGTCTCGCAATCTCGACATTGCCACTTTGAACATATTCCTCAGTATTTTAAAAGTAAATTTGGCAAAGGTTCAATAGAGCCTTTGCAAATCTGACTAAAACATTGCAGACTTTTTAGAGATACAATGTTTAGAACTCTCTGATCATCATTTAGCTTAGCCAAAAGGATGTTTACATGAACTACAGGTGAAGATAATCTGCATTATTCATTTTGCATTGAACCTAATAAAGCTTGGTTGAATCCACAAGTGTTCCTAATAGATCATGTGTGCAGACAGATGGAATCACTATTTACAATCTCTCCATCTCCTTTGTTATTGAGCTAATTAGGGAAACATTTAACCTTGAATGAAGATTGTGCATTTAAGTGTTTAGATCTGATTTAAGAATCCCGTGTAATAAGAGCCAAGCAGGAATGGTTTGCTGCGCTGAGGTATCATTTTAAGATCAGTGCCACCATTTTGCTTCACTTTTGAGTTTGTGAATCGATAAATGCCTTTCAGTGAGTTCTGCTGTTGATGACAGTGAATTGAATGTATTTCTGCAAAGATCCCGGTTATAAATATTTCAATATGTAAGACAAAAAGAAGAGTTGAATTAATGAAATGCCTTCCATGCCCTCAGTATGTTCCAAAGCACTTTACAACCAATGAAGTACTTTTTGAAGTGTAGGAAACAAATAACAATTTGAATGCAAAAAGGAATAATGAACAGACAATCTGTATCCTCAGAGATATTGGAGCTTGTGGTGTGTGTTGGTTAGAATCTTACTCACGTTTCCTAACTCCAGGAAAGAAAGACTTACATTTATATAACACCTTTCACAACCTCTGAACATCCCAAATAATTTTACAGTTGATGAAGTTTAGCCACTATTGTAATGTAGGCAGTCAATTTGCACACAGCAAGGTGATAACAACCAAATTGTTGGTTTTAATAATATTGGTTGAAGGATAAACATTAACCGGGATACTGTGGAGAACTACCCAGTTATTCTTTGAAATAATAGCATAGGATCTTTTATATTAACCTAAGAGGGCAGGTGAAGCTTTAGTTTAACATCTCATCTGAAAGACACCACTGCAGTGCCAGCTATAACATGTGCTCGTTGAGAGGTGGGAGATGTTGTATTTTTTTTATCTGTCTCAGAGCAATGTAGAGATTTACTAGTTTCTGATTGTGCATCAAGACTTTTAAATAGCTCTGCAATCATAAAATGTGTGGGTTCATGCTTACATCTGTCTCAGAGCAATGTAGAGATTTACTAGTTTCTGATTGTGCATCAAGACTTTTAAATAGCTCTGCAATCATAAAATGTGTGGGTTCATGCTTACATCTCAGTTTCTATTAGCTCCTGTGGTGCCTGTTTATTTAGCTCTGTCCACATCCAGGCTTAAGCAATCAAGCACAGTGAGCATAGGTCAGTTACCAGACTCTCATAATTGAACACAGAACAATTGAACCATTGAACATGACAGGAATGCCACCAACTGAATCACAGTGAAAGATTTGTATTTTAAAAATTAATTTGCGGTATGTGGATGTCGCTGACTAAGCCAGCATTTATTGTCCATCCCTAATTGCTATTGAGAAGGTGGTAGTGAGCCACCTTCTTGAACTGCTGCAGTCCATGTGGTGCGGGTACATCCACAGTGCTGTTAGGGAGGGAGTTCCAGGATTTTGGTCCAGTGACATTGAAGGAATGGCGATATGTTTCCAAGTAAGGATGGTGAGTGGCTTGGAGGGGAACTTCCAGGTGGTGCTGTTCCCATGTATCTGCTGCCCTTGTGATTCTAGATGATAGTGGTCGTGGGTTTGGAAGGTGTTATCTAAGGAGCCTTGGTAAGTTTCTGCAGTGCATCATGAAGATGGTACACACTGCTGCCGCCGTTAGTCAGTGGTGGAGAGAGTGAATGTTCGTGGAAGGGGTGCCAATCAAGCACATTTTCCTGAATAGTGTCAAGCTTCTTGAGTGTTGCGGGAGCTGCACTCATCCAGGCAAGTGGAGAGTATTCCATCACACTCCTGACTTGTGCCTTGTAGATGGTGGACAGACTTCGGGGAGTCAGGAAATGAGTTACTCGCCACAGACTCTTCCTCTGATCTGCTGTTGTAGCCAAGGTATTTATATGGCTAGTCCAGTTCAGTTTCTGGTCAATGGCAACCTCTAGGATGTTAATAATAGGGGATTCAGCGATGATAATGCATATGAATGTCAAGGGGTGATGGTTAGATTCTCTCTAGTTGAAGATGGTCATTGTCTGGCACTTGTGTGGTGTGAATGTTACTTGCAAATTGTCAGCCCAAGCCTGAATATTGTCCAGTTTTTTGAGCATGGACAGCTTCAGTATCTGATGAGTCGCGAATGGTGCTGAACATTGTGCAATCATCAGCAAACATCCCCACTTTGATCTTATGATGGAAGGAAGGTAATTGATGAAACAACTGAAGATGGTTGGGCCTAGGACACTACCCTGAGGAACTGCTGCAGTGATGTCAAGGAACTGAGATGATTGACCTCCAACAACCACAACCATCTTCCTTTGCGCTAGGTATGACTCCAACCAACAGAGAGTTTCCTCCCTAATTCCCATTGACTTTAGTTTTGCTAGGGCTCCTTGATGCCATACTTGGTCAAATGCTGCCTTGATGTCAGGCGAAGTCACTCTCATCTCACCTCTGGAGTTCAGCTCTTTTGCCCATGTTTGAACCAAGGCAGCAATGAGGTCAGTAGCTGAGTGACCCTGGCAGAACCCAAACTGAGCATCAGTGAGCAGGTTATTGCTAAGCAAGTGCCATTTGATAGCACTGTTGATGACCCCTTCCACCACTTTGCTGATGATCCAGATTAGACTGATGGGGTGGTAATTGGCCCGGTTGGAATTGTCCTGCTTTTTGTGCACAGGACATACCTGGGCAGTTTGCCACATTGCTGGGTAGATGCCAGTGTTGTAGCTATACTGGAACAGCTTGGCTAAGAGCGTGGCAAGTTCTGGAGCACAAATCTTGAGTATTGTTGCCGGAATGTTTTCAGGGCCCATAGCCTTTGCAGTATCCAGTGCCTTCAGCCGTCTTGATAACATGTGGAGTGAATCGAATTGGTTGAAGACTGGCATCTGTGATGCTGGGGACCTCCGGAGGGAGCCAAGATGGATCATCCACTTGGCACTTCTGGCTGAAGCTTGTTGTGAATGCTTCAGCCTTATCTTTTGCACTGATGGCCTCCCCCTTCATTGAGGATGGGGATATTTGTGCAGCCTCCTCCTCCAGTGAGTTGTTTAATTGTCCACTGCCATTCACAACTGGATGTGGCAGGACTGCAGAGCTTAGATCTGATCTGTTGGTTGTGAAATTGCTTAGCTCTGTCTATCACTTGCTACTTATGCTGTCTGGCATGCAAGTAGTCCTGTGTTGTAGCTTCACCAGGTTGATACCTCATCTTTAGGTGTGCCTGGTGCTGCTCCTGGCATGCCCTCCTGCACTCCTCATTGAACCAAGGTTGATCCACTGGCTTGATAGTAATGGTAGAGTGGGGGATATGCCGGGCCATGAGGTTACAGATTGTTTTCAAGTACAGTTCTGCTGTTGCTGCTGGCCCACAGCACCTCCTGGCTGCCCAGTTTTGAGTTGCTAGATCTGTTTGAAATCTATCCCATTTAGCACGGTGATTGTGCCACTGCACATGATGGAGGGTATCCTCAATGTGAAGGTGGGACTTCATCTCAACAATGACTGTGCGGTGGCCACTCCTACCAATACTGCCATGGACAGATACATCTGCGACAGGCAAGTTGGTGAGGATGAGGTCAAGTCTGTTTTTGCCTCTTGTTGGTTCCCTCACCACCTGCCACAGACCCAGCCTAGCAGCTATGTCATTTAGGACTCAGCCAGCTCTATTTGTGGTGGCGCTACCGAGCCAGCCTTGGTGATGGACGTTGAAGTCCCCCACCCAGATTACCTTCTACACCCTTGCCACCATCAGTGCTTCCTCCAGGCAGTTCAACATGGAAGAGTACCGATTCATCAGCTGAGGGGGAGTGGAACATTGTAATCAGGGTCTGTATTTGACCTGATTCCATGAGACTTTATCAGGGCCGGAAGCGATGTTGAGGACTCCCAGGGCAACTCCCTCCCAACTGTATACCACTGTGCCAACTCTGCTGGGCCTGTCCTGCCAGTGAAACAGAAACAGGACATGCCCAGGGATGGTGATGGTGGTGCCTGGAACATGATCTGTAAGGTATGATTCCATGAGTATGACTATGTCAGACTGTTGCTTAACTAGCCTGTGAGACAGCTCTCCCAATTTTGACACAAGCTCCCAGATATTAGTAAGGAGGACTTTGTAGGGTTGACAGGGCTGGGTTTGCCATTGTCGGTACCCGGTGGTCTGTCCGGTTTGATACCTTTCAGGGGGGATTTAAGCACATTACTGTGGATCTGGAGTCATATGTAGGCCAGACCAGGTGAGGACAGCAGAGCTACTTCCCTAAAGAGCATTAGTGAACAATTAAAACTAGAGTTTTAATTCCAGATTTTTATGTAAAACATGATGGGATTTGAATCCAGGTCTGCGGATTACTGGTCTAGTGACAATACCACTACATTACCATCTACCCCTCATGTTGTTGCAACATAAGCTGTAAGATAAAAGCAAAATACTGCAGTTGCTGGAAATCTGAAAGAAAAGCAGAAAATGCTGGAAAAAACTCAGAGAAAAACAGAGTCAACATTTCGAGTCCGTATGACCCATCTTCAGAGCTACAGAGAAGCAGAAATGCGATGAAATTTATATTGTTTAAGGTGGGTAGAGCAGGTGAAGCTGGATAGAAGGCCAGCGATAGGTTGGGGCAAAGGAGAGACTGACAAAGATGTCATGAACAAAAGGACAGAGGGAATGTTAATGGTAGTGGTAAGGGCTAAAAAAGGTGCTGATAGTGGCATTAAGGTAAGAAAGCAGAATGTGATAGTAGCAGGACAAGGGCAAGCACTCTGAAAAGAACAACATGAACAAGTAACAAATGGCCCTAGCGGGGGTGAGGTGGGGGAAGGGGCAAAAAAGGATTGAAAATGGGACAAAAAGGGGGATATAAAAGGGGATAAAACAATGAATAAATGAATAAAAATGAAAGTAAATAAAAATAACTGGATTAAAAAAAAAGAATTTTGAAAGAAGAATAAAAAGGGGGTGAAGATGGGGGAGAGAGTTCATGGTCTGAAGTTGTTGAGCTCAATGTTAAGCCCAGAAGGCTGTAAAGTGCCTAATCGGAAGATGAGGTGCTGTTCCTCCAGTTTGCGTTGGGCTTCACTGGAACATTGCAGCAGGCCAAGGATGGACATGTGGGCATGAGAGCAGGATGATTTATTGAAATGGCAAGTGACAGGAAGGTTTGGGTCATGCTTGCAGACAGACCAAAGGTGTTCCACAAAACGGTCACCCTGTCCGCGTTTGGTCTCTCCAGTGCAGAGGAGACCACATTTGGAGCAGCGAATACAGTAGACCAAATTGAAGGAGGTGCAAGTGAAGCGCTGCTTCACCTGAAAGGAGTGGTTGGGCCCTTGGACGATGAGGAGAGAGGAGGTAAAGGGGCAGGTGTTGCACCTTCTGCGATTGCATGAAAAGGTGCCGTGGGATGGGGATGAGGTGTTGGGGGTGTTGGAAGAGTAATCAGAATCCCAGAGGGAACGGTCCCTATGGATTGCCGACAGGGGGTGAAGGGAAGATGTGTTTGGTGGTGACATCATGCTGGAGTTGGTGGAAATGGTGGAGGATGATCTTTTGAATGCGGAGGTTGGTGGGGTGAACAGTGAGGACAAGGGGCTGTAAGCTGTAAGGTGTCACTGTGCTCTAACAATGGGCAGTTAAGGAGAATGATAGATGGTCAATAGCTTTTATAAAAAAAACCTTTTGCAGCGCAATCAGTGATGGGAACTACAGCCAAGATGGTGAAAATATACGGCAAAATCTTACATCAACATTCCCCTCTCCTGCTTCTTCTCCAGCATTGCTCATTTGTGCTTGAGTAAGGGTTTACACAAACTAGGGAGCCTTTCAGTGTTCATTATTCATGTGGGCACCCAACCACTGCCAGTCAGCCAGCTATTCAATCATATAAAGCATCATAATTGAGGCTAGTAACATTCTTATCTGAAGTGTGTATGCATTGCTGGACCTTTGTCTGCCCTCCTCTCCCTAGCCGCTATGCCCCTTGCTGATGGCATCAACAGTTGCTGCACAGCCTGGGTTCATACTTACAAGAGGAGTTAGGAATTTTTTCATAAAAAGTGCCCTCTCCTGTTTTTCTAAATTAGTTACATGTTTAACGATTGCTCACTTAGCATTTGCTGGTCAGCGTTGCTTGAGACAAAATCCCTAACATGATAAAGCACAGTTTTTGTTCCATTAGTACACACAATACAGTGTTTCACACAGCAGTGACCACTTAATCTCCATTCTATTTTAGACAGGAAGGGGAATGATTAAAGTGCAGGAAAGAGGCAGAGGTTATAGATGAGAGATTAAAAGATATGAGATTGAAATAACAAGAATAATACGATTAGTCATGATCACTCAACAACCATAACCTGTCATGTTTCTCAAATCTATAGACATTTTCTTTAAAAAAACCAGTCTCTTTGCGGCACTGTATTGGATTTCACCGCAAGGTCAGAAAGAGGAGAGTGAGTTTCTTTATTTGAGGACATTTATGCATTGAAAGTATTATTGATTTGAAGAAATGTATTCGTGAAATATATCCAAATTCCATTTTCTTGTACAAGCAACCCTCCCCTTGTGAAAATGCAGAGCTAAAAAGTCCTCTTTGTCAGAAATTCTAATTGTTTCCTGTACTAGGGTTTGCTTATCATTAAAATGAATCCATAGCTTGTGGATGTCTGTGTGTGGAGCTCAAATGCCAAGGCCGAATAAAGGTCAGTTTGAGCCACATATCGTATTAACTTATCTGATAGCATTTAAAACCTTCATGAGGCATCTCTAATATAACCCTGCAGGAGTGCACCAATGATGTATCCTTCGTGGTCAATGTTATAATAGATGTTATTTTAATTTATGTAATTCCTCTCTTTCTCATTAGTTCCCTGCATCAGCGCTTAATTTGCAGCCATGCCCAGAAAGGCTGACTGGCTCACACATATCTCTGTAGCATTATCATGGGCGCTGAATAATACATTCCTTGATCAGGCCCAGGAGAAGACATATGGGAACAATGATCGGAGGAAAAGGTTCAGGAAGCTTTAGCAAAATGTGTTTTATTGAGGTGATCCAGTGACACAAGTTGCATCATTTCATGACACCACCTTGATGAAAACCATCATGACTCCTCTGACTCCCATGTTTCACCAAGAACTTCATCTAACCCTATCAGCATGCCCTTCTATTCCTTTGTCCCTCATGTGTTTACCAGCTTTGCCTTAAAGATGCCTGTGCTGGTTGCCTCAGCTACTTCATGCAGTAGCGAGTTCCACATTCTAACCACTCTCTGGGTAAAGAAACTTCTGAATTTCCAATTGGATTTTTAAGAAAAATTATTCTTTCACGGGGTATGGGCATCGCTGGCTTGGCCAGCACTTATTGCTCATCCCTAATTACCCTTGATGATGCCCAAGTGATGTACCTTATATCGATATCTTCTATTTCTTTTTGTGCACTTCTCCTCAGCCTTCAAAAACGACACCAATGTAGGTAATGCAAAAATTAAATCAAGGTCTGACTTTATGGGGAGAATTTTCTCGCTGTCGGGGTGGGGGGGTGGGGGTGTTGTGAGGGGGTGGTGTAGCTGGGTGCCGCCATTTTACGTGGGCGGGCCAGTTAAAGCCTGCCCAGCGTGACCCTCACACGGAAGCACTGAGCACGTGCGCGCAAAAGAGTGCATAAACAGAGGTGCCTCAGGGAGATTACTTTCACTTATAAAGCATTGAATAAAGTTTAAAAAAAAAACTTTAAGGAGATGTCCCCTCGTGTGAAACTGTCACATGAGCTGGGACATGTCCATTAATATTATAAAAAGCTTTTAAAACACTTTAAAAACGTTCATGAAACCTCGTCCTGCCTGTGGATGAGGTTCCATGAAAAATGCAAAGGCCGCCTGGGCTCTTCACCTGCCCGCCAACAAGTTTAATTGGTTTTTTATTGGCCTCAATAGGCCCTTGACAGTTTGGTGGGCGCGCAGCCGCCTCCGCTGTGTGCCCGCTGAACGCAGTATCTAAATCACGTCGGGTTGCACCCCGCTCGCCAAGCCGACGATTCTGCCCTATGTTTTTATCTTCAGTGACTTTTAATACATTTAATTTTATCTGAAGCGATATTGTGGTTGTGGTGGGACCAGCAGTCAAAGTTGCGTCACAGCAGTGGTGATAACTGTTTTCTGTACATGCGGAGGTGACCTGACTGAAATGATTCTTCCCTTGTGAACAGGACAATAAAAAAGGGATGCACGGAGTTCCTCACACAGGGAAAAGAAATACTTGCATTTAGATAACACTTTTTGGGATTTCAGGGCACCCCAAAGTCCTTTACTGCCAATGAAGTGCTTTTTTTGAAGAGCAAGATTTCAAGAACAGCAATGATGTAATGAACAGCTAATCTAGGTTTTTTCATATGTTGGTTGAGGGATAGAAATTGGTCAGGACCCCGGGGAAGGCTGCCATGTTCTTCTTTGATTTATGCCAAGGGACCTTTTAGATGAAGGGGCCGATAAGTTCAGTTAGCTAGATGGCTAGTGTGTAGGTCAAATTAACACCAACAGTGGGGTGTTGCTTCCTGTTCTGGCTGAGATAGACTTAGGACCAGCCTCCTCATCCTGCCCCTGAGAATGCAAAGTAATGGCAAACTATCACCGACAAAAATTATTGACAAGAAAATGGCTCAGGATGAAACATCAGCAATCAATGAGCCAAAGACCTGCCTCTAGGCAGAACACACATGAAGGAAGGAAGGATCTTGTAGGTCCACCTGAAACAGCATACGGGGCCTTGGGTTAATGTCTCACTCAAAAGACGGCATCTCCGACTGTGCTACACCCCCTCAGTACTGCACTGGGGTGTCAGCCTGGATGGTGCCCTGGATTGGAACTTGAATCCATGCCTTTCTGGCTCAGAGATGCGAACGTTTGAGAACACAGATCTACAGATGTGTTGTAAAATGGTGAGAAGGAAAGAGGGAACATGTGTTGGGAGGGCTGGCTGGCCGACACCCAGAGAAATGGCCCTCGCTATGAGGTACTGAGACAAGCTTTCTTAAACTAATAATGTTTTGGGGAAAAAATGCAAGCATAAAATACAACAGGAATAAAATATCAAAGGATCAACATGGCTTGAATTTATCAATAAGGTCTAGGGAAAAATTCCAAATTCTGTGTCTGTATTATTTTTGGAAATGCTGCTGTAGTCCTCGAGGTGTGAATGCCAGAACTCATTTTACTTGGGACCTGTAACAGCCATGAGAGATCTGAAACTAAAGTCCCAGATGTGAAAGGATTGTACTTCACACCACATTGCTAATAGGCTGTACCACCCAAATGCAATTCATGATAACTTGAATAAACATCAAACGCTCTCGCATAGAATTAAATTATTATAATATTAATGAGATCATCAAGCAAACGCTAATGATCCTATTCTTCCTGAGTCTAATTTATTTTGTTGAATAGGCATACTTGGACAAATTGATCTACCAGGAGAACATCTCGTTGTAATCTCACCTCTGCAGACCTCCTCACCACCTATCATCTAATTAGATGATGAATTATACAAAGGCATAGTAAGTACCATTTGGAAGATTTAATGACATTTTACTTCAGGCTAGTTGCAATTAAATTTATTTGTTCACTCATTACAAGTGAAAGTGCACTCTCCTGGATTCCCACATGACCCTATTGAAATAAGGCCTGCAGTGACCAACATAGCTATAGCCCGAATGCATGTCCAAATCGGGTGCAAGTATCTTCGCTGCTAAAATGGGTATTATTGTGCCTGTTTTAGGCCCATTAGACAGGCACAGCAATGTTAAAGTTAGACCCCACTGTGCCTATACCCACCCACTACCTTCTACACTACCCTCCATCCTGCATGGGTTCTGGTTATTTCCCTCTAATCTTCCCCACCTAGCTGGTTTAAATGATCCTCAATCGTTGCCTCAAATGTCTTCACATGCCTTGATGTTCCTCATTGACTGAGATGTTGCTCATCTGCCCATCCTTTTTGTTTTGATGGTGTTCCCAGTTATTTATGAAGGCTGTTTGAACATCAGGTTGCCAGCTATTCATTTGTATTCTTAATTTTATTTATGTCCTTGTCTCCTTTCCCAACCTGGGAAGTACACATTACTTACATTCAGTTTTAAGGCAATCCTGGTGTTTGTGCCTTTGAAAGCCTCTGTAATTGTTTTTCCTCAAGGTACTTGCTCCTAGTCAGGCTGGAGCAAAGTGCTTACTCTTCACCCCTTTAGTATCCCTTCTAATCTTTCCTCACTGCTTTAGCTCGTGGCCAAATTCCCACTATGCTGGGGGGGTGAGGTGGGGTGGGGGTGCACTGGGGGGAGGGTTGTCTTTCTGGCAGACAGTCATGCCACACAAGTGTCAGGCAATGTCCATCCCCAACAAGATAGAATCAAACCTTGCACCTTGACATTTAGTGTCATTACCATCACTGAATCCCCTGCTGTCAACACCCTGGTGGTTACCATTGATCAGAAATTGAACTGGACTAGCCATATAAACACTGTGGCTACAGGAGCAGCTCAGAGGCTAGGAATCCTGTGATGAGTAACTCACTCCTGACTCCCCAAAGCCTGTCCACCATCTACAAGGCACAAGTCAGGAGTGTGATAGAATACTTCCCATTTGCCTGGATGAGTGCAGCTCCCACAACACTCAAGAAGCTTGACACCATCCAGGACAAAGCAGCCCACTTGATTGGCACCACATCCACAAACATTCACTCCCTCCATCACTAACGCACAGTAGCAGCAGTGTGTACCATCTACAAGATGCACTGCAAGAATTCACCAAGGCTCCTTGACAGCACTTCCAAACCCACGACCACTATCATCTAGAAGGACAAGGGCAACAGATAGATGGGAACGCCATCACCTGGAAGTTCCCCTCCAAGCCACTCACCATCCTGACTTGGAAATATATTCCTTCATTGTCGCTGGGCCAAAATCCTGGAACTTCCTAACAGCACTGTGTGTGTACTTACACCACATGGACTGCAGTGGTTCAAGAAGGCAGCTCACCAACACCTTCTCAGGGCAACTAGGGATGGGCAATAAGTGTTGACCCAGCCAGCGAATGAATAAAAAAAAACAAATTTTCCCAAGCAGTCTTTCTTTGACTGTGCCTTAGTCCACCTCCTTTCTGGTATTTCAGATGATGCCTGGTATCTAACAGAAATAACTTACATTTTCTTTAACACCTTTCATAATCTCCCAAAGTGCTTTCTAGCCAGTAAAGTATTTTCAAAGCGTAGTCACTGTAGTAATACAGGCAAAGCAGCAGCCAATTTCCACACTGCATCGCTTCACAAGCAGCAGTGAAATAATGACCAAATAATCCTTTTTGTGATGTTGGCCCAGGAACGAATATTGGTCAGATCACTAGGGAGCACTCCCCTGCTCTTCTTCCAAGTAGTGCCATGGGAGCTTTTATGTCCACCAGAGAGGACAGACAGGTTTAATACCTCATTTGGGCGATGGCATCTTCATGACAGTGTAGCAGTCCCTCAGTACTGCATCAAAACGTAAGCATATATTATGTGTTCAAGACTTTGGAGTGAGATCTGGCTCAGAGCCAAGAGTGTTACTAATTGAGCCACAACTGACTTAGCAAGTAAGCTATTCCTTAATGGGAACTTGTGAATAACTTTACATGTTTTCTGACCTTTCCTGCTTTTTCTAAACTGAATCCTTCTAATATCCCCACTTCTTTGGTTTCTCTCTGAGCTGCTCACCAAATGAATCACAACTTTGTCCTTATATTTAAACTGGCTTCCGGCTCACGAGGAACTTTGTGGTCCATCCTGGAGTTCGTCTGAGTGACATCTTCTTATTAAATTATATGGTGGAGGATTTCAAGAGCAGGTCTATGTAGTCCATTCATTTGCACTGAGAAAGTGCACTGGGCGCTGCACAAGAGTCCTCAGATTCATCAAAGATAAGGTTTCAGTCCATCTGTCTGCCTCGGATATTTGCCCAGTTCCCAGAACTCAGCGCATCAACCAGTCTATGATTTAAAAAACATGTCAATGAGTGCATTTTGCTAATCTAAATAACAAACCATTAAATAATGTAAACATGTGAAATCCCTCTTGGAATTCAGGTTTAGAAGTTGATTGGAAAGTACAGATTACTGGAGGTATTACTATGTTTTACAATTTGTGTCTTGGGAATCTAAGCTGTGCAGCGTTATACTAGACGTCTGGACTCCTGACCTATAAGAACTACAAACATATCAAATGGCTGTCTTCACACTATTGCATGGTGACTGAGATGGTTGGTGAGGTTCTCTGTACCATTTTGCCCAAGACTTACTTGACTGTGCATGCAGAATCATCCTGCCATTCCAAAAAATGCACATTCAATAATCAGAGCACTCCACACCTGTGCACACATTGTAATTATAATGCCATACTCATTTAAATTGTACTCCGTTTTTATCCCCTGTTATGTCATACTTGAATACAGGGATGGTACCAGAACTGAGATGTTATAACCATTAGGAAAGATTGAACAAGTTGAGGCTGTTTTTGCCAGAAAAGAGAAGGTTGAAAGGTGGCCAAAGAGAAATCTTTAAAATTGTGGAAGGGCTTGATCGGCAAACATAGAGAAGATGCTGCCACTTGTGGGGGAGTCCAAGATTACAGCACATGAATATAAGACAGTCACAAATAAACCTATTAAGGAATTCAGGTGAGACCACTTTACTCAGAGAATGGTGAGAATGTGGAATTCAGTGCCACTGGGAGTAATTGAGATGAATAGCATGGGTACATTCAAAGGGCAGCTAGAAAATCATTTCAGGGAAAAAGGAATTGAGGTTCACTTCTGACCATGAGATGAGCTTCCGACAACATATTGTGTCATCACAAAGTCTGCCCTTTTCCACCACTGGATAATCGCCTGACTTGATCGTTCCCTGGAAAAACTCGGCAGGCCTGGCAGCATCTGTGGAGAGAGAAACCGAGTTAATGTTTCTTTGGAATTCTCTCTCCATAGATGCTGCCAGAACTGCTGGCTTTTTCCAGCACTTTCTGCTTTTATTTCAGATTTCGAGCATCCACGGTATTTTCGCTTTCATTTTGATCCTTCCCTGCTTCATCAGCTCGTCTGCTGGTGAAACCCTCACCTATGCCTTCATCCCATTATCCCAGTGCTTGTTTACCTACATTGGCTCTCGGTCAAGCATTACATCGATATTAAACTTTGCATCTTTGTTTTCAAATCCCTCCATGGACATTCCGCTCCCTGTTTTTGTAATCACTTCCAGCCCCACAATCCTCAGAGATAACTGCACTCCTCTAATTCTGGCCCCTTGAGTAGCCCAGATTTAAGTTGCTCCGCTACTGGGGGCCAAGCCTTCATCTGCTTTTGCCCTAAGTTGTGGAATTCCTTACCACAATCTCTTCACCTTTGTCCCTCTTTTTCCTCCCTTAAAACACTCTTTAAAAACCTATTGCTTTGATCAAATTTTTTATCATCTGCTCTAATATCTTTGCTTGTGGTTTGGTGGCAATTTTTTTTGTTGTTCATGTACAGCATGTGGACGTTGCTGGCTAGGCCAGCATTTATTGTCCAACCCTAATTGCCCTTGAGAAGGTGGTGGTGAGCTGCCTTCTTGAACCACTACTGTCCATGTGGTGTAGGTACACCCATAGTGTTGTTAGGGAGGAGTTCCAAGATTTTGACCCAACAACAGTGAAGGAACGGCGATATATTTCCAGGTCAGGATGGTGAGTGGTTTAGAGGGGGAACTTACAGGTGCTGCCCTTGTCCTTCTAGGTGGTAGTGGCCATGGGTTTGGAAGATGCTGCCTAATGAGCCTTCATGAGTTTCTGCAGTGCATCTTGTAGATGGTACACACAGCTGCCACTATATGTCGGTGGTGGAGGGAGTGAATGTTTATGGATGGAGTGCAAATTAAGAGGGCTGCATTGTCCTAGATGGCGTCAAGCTTCTTGAGTATTGTTGAAGCTGCACTCATCCAGGCAAGAGGAGAGTATTCCATCACACTCCTGACTTGTGCCTTGTAGATAGATGGTGGACAAACTTTGGGAAGTCAGAAGGTGAGTTACTCGCTGCAGGATTCCTAGCCTCTGACCTGCTCTTGTAGCCACAGTATTTATATGGCTCATCCAGTTCAGTTTCTGGTCAATAATAACCCCCAGGATGTTGACAGTGGGAGATTCAGCGATGGTAATGCCATTGAATGTCAAGGGGCGATGGTTAGATTCTCTTTCATCTGATAACACTCCTGTGGAGCACCTTTGGACATTTTACTATATCAAAGGTGCTATATATAAATACAAGTTGTTATTGTTGTCGATAATTGGGGTTAGATGAAGTTGGGTGGATCGAGGCTCACGTGAAGCATGAACAATGACATAGAAAAATCGGGCTTGATTCTGTGCTGTAAATTCTATATAATATTCTTGTAATTGATTTATGCAACAAATTTTGGTCATGGTCTTGCATCTCAAGCCCAGAGTCTAGTTTAGATGTGTAGAGCGTCATTCAGGTCACCAGGAAAACGAAAGAGGGAGGGGGTCTTTCCTGCTCAGTAAAGCACGGAAGCTCAATTTAACAATCCTTGTTATCCATGTCAACAGAGAGTGAGGCCAATCCCTTTTCAATGGAATGCTAAAATTGTAGGAGCGAGATTAGATAAACAAAATATATTCTATAGGTAGAAATATCTGGCCTCACAAACTAAAAGTCGTGCATTCTACCTTTTTGTTGGTGATGGAGTCATTTTTTACAGATTTGTATAAATATTTCTACCATAGTGTTCCAGTCAGGAAGGGGATTATTTTAAATAGCCCTGATTTCTCCTTCCACCGCTCATCCATATCAAGAAAAGTTTTTTGATTTGCTTCCCCCTTTATAAGCGGTAGCGTGTTTCCCAACCCCTCAGTTTTGGTGTGATCCATTTTTCTATTAATAATCCCACAGCAAACTCGAGATAGGATGAATTCAGAAGGTAATTTTATTTGCACAAACTCAAAACACGGTAGGGGTGTCGCTACGTAGCCTCTGTGCATTCATATAATAAATGAGGGATAGAGAAAGAAAGATCTACAGGGCAAAGACCACAGAGAAAATAATTAATGCTTTATGTGAGTCCAGATTCCAGAACCAAAGTCCAGTGGTGAATTCCATCACAGACGTCGGCAGGCTGAAATGATAAGACTATAGGACTATCTGACTCAGGAAAAGAAGTAGACCTCTCAGCCTATCGAGTCTGCTTCGCCATTCAATGAGATCATGGCTGATCTGATAATCCTGAACTCCACTTTTCTGCCTTTTTCCCATAACCCTTGATTACCTTACAGATTAAAAATCTGCCTATTTTAGCTTTGAATATACAACCCAGCCTCCACAACCTTCTGTGGTAAAGAATCCCACAGATTCATTACCCTTAGAGAAGAAATTCCTCCTCATCTCTGTTTCAAATGTGCTCCCCCTTACTCTGAGATTATGCCCTCTGGTCCTGGACTTGCCCACAAGCAGAAACAGCCTCTCAGCATCTACCTTGTCAAGCCCCCTAAGAATCTTACATGTTTCAAAAAGGTCATTTCTCAGTCTTCTAAACTCCAACAAGTACAGGACCAGCCTACTCAACCTCTGTTCATAAGAAAATCCCTCCATACGCGGGATCAACTCTGGACTGCCTCCAATGCCAGTATATCTTTCCTTAGATAAGTGGACCAAAACTATTCACAGTATTCTAGGTGTGGTCTAACTGGTGCCTTCAATAGTTTTTGTAAGACTTCCTTATGTTTATACTCCATTCCCTTTGAAATAAAGGCTAACATTCTATTTGCCTTCTCAGTACCTGTTCAACTTGTATGCTAGCTTTTTGGGATTCATGCATGAGACTCCGCAAACCCCTCTCTGCTACAGCCTTCTGCAGTCTTTCTCCATTTAAATAATATTCAGCTCCTCTATTCTTCCTGCCAAGGTGTATAACCTCACATTTTCCCACATTATATTCCATCTGCCAAATGTTTGCCCACTCACTTAACCTGTCTATATCCCACTGTAGACTCCATGTGTCATCCTCACCACTTGCCTTCCCACTTATTTTTGTGTCATCCGCAAACTTGGCGATAGTGCATTCACTTCAGGCATCCAAGTTATTAATATATATTGTAAATAATTGTGGCCCCAGCACTGATCTCATGACACTCCATTAGTTACAGGTTGCCAACCAGAAAATGCTCCACTTATCCCAACTCTGTCTTCTATTAGTTAGTCAATCCTCTATCCATGCTAACATACTACCCCAAAACCATATAAAGTATCCTTATGTGCAGTACCTTATTGAACGCCTTTTGGAAATCCAAATATATTACATCTACTGGTTCCCCTTTATCTATCCTGCTTGTTACCTCCTCAAAGAATTCTAATAAATTTTTCAGGCATGATTTCCCCTTCATGAAGCCATGCTGACTCTGCTTGACTATATTATGCATTTCTAAATGGTCTGATATTACATCCTTTATAATAGACTCTAACATTTTCCCAGTGACATATGTTATGCTAGATAATTCATTTTTCCAGTAGAGTTGACTATCACACTGAGATAGGCATGTAGAGATGAATCAGTCTTGTAGGCGATGGCACAAAAGGTCTAGCAGAAACAGTGTAGATGGGGCCAGGTATTCAGTCTGGCAGAGCCCTTTATTTGCTGGTGCTAGGTAGAAAGAAAAATGGCAGACTGAGGTTTCTTTGTACCACAAGGCAATATACTGGTTCCAGCAGCGGGGGATGTCACATGTTCATGTCACATGACTCCCACCTCTCCACTTTGGCTTTGAATAAGGGTGTGTCCCCCTTTGTCTGGGTCCCTGAGATTATTAATCTTCCAACCATTAAATTTTAAAGGGAGGTTGTGGGGTCCTTTGTCTTAGCAGACGAGTCAGCTCCTGTAGGCCAGGGCTAGCTTATGAAATGTAGATGGCCTTTGTATTGTTCCTGTTGAATTTGGTCACTCCTGTCCACAGGGGGCCGTGAGGATCTCTTCAGAGACAATGAAGTGTGAATTTGTGTGGAACTGCCATATTAGCTCTTATTGTTCAAGGGTCACAGACAGACATAGCTTCAGCCATTTTGGAAAAAGGTCTTTTTCCAGTTTTTAAAATTTTAGAAATTAGCCATGAGGGTATATATGTATATGCATGTATTATAAAAATATAGAGAGTGAGGTCTTAGCCCCCTGACAATAATATTAATGATTAAACTGCTTTAAAATGTCCCATTTTGTAAAACCGCACTACAGAATTATGTAGGCCAGAATTTTCCAGCCTGTTGGTGTGGGGCATCATGGTGGGTGGGGAGGGAACAATATGGCGAGAAGGCCAAAAATTGGTTTTATGGCATCGTGAAACCAGTTTGCGATCATCAGCTCCACCCGTCAGTGATGGGCTGCCTTTCCCGCCATGTCAGGAATATTATTTTAATAAATTTACATCTAATTATAAGTCCTGCTGGCTGGAATCCCGTCCCCAAGCTGGATCATCCGGACACGTCGGTGTGATTGCACGCCAACACGTCTCACAACTGTACATAAACAGCATGCACCTTGCAACCCGAACTTCGAGGGGAACTCAGAGGTGAGTGTGCGCAACCTTGCACAGCACTCGCGAGCACCACCCTTAGGACATCAAGGAAGAGGCGGTGCACATTCGGGGGGGGCGGGCACAGACAAGTTGCTTTTTTCTGGCTAGCTTTCAGTGCTGTGCCGGGGCTAGAGCTCCACTGCGGGTTAGGCCAGGAGTGCTGGGGGACAAAGGAGCGCAGACTGAAGGAAGTACAGAAGCACATGTCGGGGGTTGGGGGACAAGGGAGCACAGACTGAAGGAAGTACTCGAGCACAAGCCGGGGTGTGAGGAGAGGTGGTGGTGGGGGGGGGGGTTGGTGAGGGACGCGGCCATGCACTTGGAAAAGTTTGTCAAAAGCAAACATTCTTCCGCAGCTGAGACTGTCCAGCTACAGCTCCATTGACATGCTAGGAGTGAGGCCTTTGAACTTTTCTGCCCACTCAAGCAACGCAAATGCATGAAAGCGCCACCAAATACTCCAGAACCTTTCACCCCTTGGGTGCAGATTGCAAATTAATGTACGCTTTGGGGGCAGCAGAACAATTGACCGACTGGGCAAGGTTGTACAATCCCCTTGCGCAAGGTGGCCATGACGCAGTCACTGGTTAAGGAGCTCACTGCCCCTTGGAATGTTTTAAGGTTTGGACCAGTATCCATAATGGTTCAAGCTATAGAGTGCAGCCTTGCAGTCCAGGTTAGGGGAATGCCTGTGTCTGAGCTGAGAGCACAGCATGCAGGCCAGTGGGCGAAGGTGCCGTCACTCGGTCAAGTGGAGTGGGGAGGAGGTGGGTGGGTTTTTGGACAGCCAATGAACACAATACATACTGGCCACTTTCCTGCATGCCTTCAAACTTAACCAAGAGAGGTTCATAGGACACATGCTAATCCGAGCATCTCTCTCTTTGATCCTGCAGGAAGAGAACATCAGGATCATGGAGCCTGGTGATTTAGCGTTATGCCTCATGGCTTACAGGGAGCAGAGAAGAAGAAGAGAGCAGCGGAGGCACCTGGTTTGGCAAAGGGATGAACAGTTCCCTCAAGATGAAGGAGCAACAGGGCCTGCTACGCACACAGCTGAAGGTCCACAGAGAGCTATTGCTTGTAGGCCCCTCGATAGACCCAGGGTCTATAGGCAGAGCCTGTAATTCCTGCAGCTGACTGAGAACCAGTGTCACCGAAGACTGCACTTGTCTAGGGAACTGGTCGGTCACATATGGCACCTGCTGCAGGATTTGGCACCACGGAGACATGGAGGGCATCCACTGCTAGTGGGCACGAAAGTGACAGCAGTGCTCAATTTTTATGCCAGTGGCTCCTTCCAGGGCTCCACAGGTGACTTGTGTGGGATCTCGCAAGCCCCCATGCACAAGTGTATCCAGGAGGTCATGGATTCCACCTTCACGAAGGCACAGAACATTGTGCATTTTGCCCAGGATCAGGAAAGCCAGGAAGCAAGAGCACTGGGATTTGTGCAGACCTCTGGTTTCCACAGGTGCAGGGTGCCATCGACTGCACTCACTTGGCGCTTAGATCCCCATGGCAACAAGCAGTCAACCGCAAGGACTTCCATTTGCTGAATGTTCAGCTGGCGTGCGACCACCACAAATGCATCCTACAGGTCTGTGCGCAATTCCCAGGGACCGTCCACGACTCCTGCATCCTTAGCAGGCCTCAGATCCCTGACAACTTTCAGGGTGCACAGAGGCTGCAGGGTTTTCTTTTTGGGGACAGGGTCTACCCACAGAGGACGTGGCTGATGACGCCCATGCGGCGGACTCAGGCTGCAGCAGAGCGACAGTACAACGAGGCTCATGCCGTGACCCGGACTTTGGTGGAGGAAGCAACAGGCATTTTGAAAATGAGGTTCCGGTGCTGCGATAGGTCGCTGGAGCACTGCAGTACTGTCCACTGAGAGTGATGCGCATCATCATCGCTTGCTGCGCGCTGCACAACCTGATGCTGCAACTGGCTGAGGTGGAGACGGAAGAGCTGCACATCTCTGATGAGGAGGGGATGACACTGATGAGGTCCTCGAAGGTGAGGATGCCGGCAATGAGGCCATCGCACTGGGCGGACGAGGCAGGCACGCTCAGGAGGCCCTCTTGGCACAAGATTGATGGAGGATGATGATGAGATGCAGTTGTCTCTGTGAATGTTTGATTCCTGTCTGGCTGAGGGCAGCTCACTTGTGCTCCGTGATCAGGGTTATATCATGGACCAGTGAAACTAAATGCACCTGATCCTTTGGCAGCCTTCACCACCTGTCCCCATCAGAAGCACAGTGTCACTGTCACTGATGCTGAAGAGATGGTGGGCCAGCCCCACCTCAAAGCTGCGAGAGCACATAGAGAGAATGACGGAACTCGGTGACACCTGCCCAGGATATTCTAGCAGCAATAACAAGCACCATCGAGGTGCAGGCATCACTAATGTGCCCAGTGAGCGTGAACCCGAGCCATCACTTTGGTCTGAAGGTTACACACTGCATAGGGAAGAGGCCACGGACTGAGGCATCTGCCTTTATCTTGTGTAGGAACCAAGGTTTCACAGATGACTGACACAGACACTGCTCATCATAACAAGGAGCCATGGGCAGAGAGACATTCTTGGGAATTTATTTACAATAGTGAACATACGTTACAGGTGATTAACCCCTCTGCTTCAAAAGAGTTACATCTTCTTAACCTTCCTAACCCTGCCACTATGTCTTGGTGTTCCCCTGACACCCACAGCGGAGCTAGAGGCAGCCAGCTGACTGCTACACCCTGTCTGTGATGAACTTGATCGGCGTCCTCTGGAGTGTCGAGAACGGGAGGGCCCTGGACTGCTTTTGGTGTCCTACCATGTGGCAGTGGCACCCTCCTCAGCCTGTGGAGCTGGAGCTGCTGGGGTCACAGGAAGAGGGGATTTGGATGGGCTGGACAATCCTGAAGTCACATGGTTCGACGACCCCAGTGTGTGCACCTGCTGATCCTCCTCCCTACGGGTGTCTGAGGGCCTCTGACTTTGAGGAGAAGGGGAAGCTGGAGTGAGATCGAACTGCCCGCACCCCTCTCGTGTTGACACTATTGGAGGCCAACTACGGCATCAGCAATGGCGTTCAGCCCAAGCAGCATTCAGTATCGATGTCCTGTTCCACAGTCGCCATTGGTATGCTGGCGCTATCACCTCAGAATTAAGGCAGACAGACTCCTCCAACGTGCCTTGCAATCTGAGGAGTGCGGCGGACATCCCTCCCTGATGTTCCCGAGCTTGCCCTTGCAGCTCCAGCAACTGTAACATGACTGAGTCCAGAGGCTCCTCATCTGACTCGGACTCAGCAAATTTCTGGTCTCCATCAGTCCTCCAAGCACCGGAAACCTTGGAAGTCCCAGTCGCCGTCTGCTTATGCATCAGACAATGCGATGTGTTCACCAGATTGTGACCCCGAGGCTACTCCAGAACTAGGTCCCACCGAAGTGTGTGTCTCTGCACTGGTAGTAGGGTATGGGTGAGCGCTGTGATGGGTCTTCAGTTAGGGTGCCATCAGATTCGTTTTCTGAGGTGTCTTTGGGGCTTCAGTCGAGGTCCTGGCTTGTGCACCCCCTCACCTGTTTCCCGGGTGTGCCTGTGAAGGCAAGAAGAGATAATTAGTGCATGGCAGGGGACTACAGAACAGGGGAGCTGACTCACAGCATGGTTGTCTGATGGATGTTGCACTGCTGGACCCTCACTTTGTTGAGCACAGCCGACCTCACCATCAGCCCAGGAATGGTCCAGATCATCGCCGGCCAGCTGGATGACTCGATTTTCAAAGTCTGTGAGGACATTGATGCCAGGCATTCCCCCACCATCTATGACCCCTCCCTTTTGTTGTGTGCCAGCTTGTCCTGCATGAATACAGATAGAGAGAATGTAAGCAGGATGCCTGCTAGACGAGGTGAGAAGGATGCCTGGTATGTGTTGGTGGTGAGTGGTGCCATGGACGTGATGAGGACACAATCTGCAGGACAGATGAAGATGTGTGTGAGAGAGTGAATGGTGATGTCCCCTGAACTGGCAGTGAGTGAGATCCCTGTGGATGTGTGATGGGCTTGTGAGTGTGTGAGTGGAGAGTGATGAGAAGAGTGACTTACGCTGTGGAACGGAGGAGATCATGTATCCTCTTTCAGCACTTGGTGGCTGTCCTCTTTTGCCGGGTATTGGTGCTGACCACCGCTGCCACTGCTTCCCATGCTGGATTGGTGACATTCCTTGCTATTCTTTGCCCAGGGTAGGGGTAGAGAACTTCACTGCAGGCCTCCATTGCGTCCAATATGCACCCAAGGGAGGCGTTGCTCCCTTTGGCAGCCATGACTTTGCAGCAGTTTCCGATCCCTTAGAGAGAGCTGGCTCTGTGCAGGGGCGTGATTTAAATATGGCACCCGGATTACTCAAGGCCTGAGGTGACGGTGGGGCGGGCGATCTGGCGTGATTCCTGGGAATCCATAGTAATGATGTGGGAGGCGCTGGGAATGGGATGAAATGATGCGAAAACCCGCCATTGCGGCCTGTGGGTAAAACATCCTTTTACCTGCCTCCTACCGCACATTGTGCAAACCTGGGACCATTCCGCCATTAGTATTCTCAGCACAGAAACATTCAGTCCAATTAGTCCACGTCATTGCTTATGTTCCACATGAGCCTCCTTGCACCTTTCTTCATCTAACCTCAACTGCATAACCTTCTATTCAGTGCATCTAAGCTATTAACTTAACCGCTTCATGTGATATTGAATTCCACGTTCTCAAGAAGTTACTCTTGAATTCCCTATTGGATTTATTAGGCACTGTCTTATATTTATGGCCGCTAGATTTTATCTCCCTCACAAGAAAGCCTCTTCTCTAAGTCAACCCTCCAAACTCACAATCTTAAAGACCTCTTTCAGGTCACCCCTCAGCCTTCTCTTTCCTATCAAAAAAGAACTCCAGTCTGCTCAGTTTTTCCCTGATAGTTATATGAATTATAAGGGTCTCGGTTTATGAGGGTAAGTACAGATTTCAGATTGATTGCTGCAGCAAGTCAGTAGCACAGTCCCCGGTATTGAAAACTGACTGAAATGGAAATTGGCTCTTTGGAGGGTGGTGGGGAGTAAGGGGTGAGGGGGATGGTGGGGTGGGGGGGGAGTGGGGTGGGGGGGTTGCAGTGGTGGTGGGGGAGCAGAGAAATAAGGCATATCAGAAGATTGTCTGCAATAGAGATTTAGCACAATTAACATCCTTTCAGCCTTCCAGATGAAACCAATAAAAGTTTGTAAATCCTAGGAAGGAAATACCAGCTTCTAAGGTGTCCAGCTCTATTTTTGAGAGGCAGCGAGCTTCTCTCTGTAATGTGTTACCTCATGGGGTTGTAGTGGTGTTCTTTTACTGTAACCTACACCTGTCTCTCAGTGAGCCAGTACTGGAAGGAATCCAGCGCAATGCTTTCCATCTGGACAGGATCAGCAGCCCATATGGAGGTTCAAAATAAAAAAAAAAGAGGCCCCAAGCACATAGCTGGTGGCTGACATTCGCTGCAAGCTGCCACACGGCTAGTGTAGCCCACAGCACGTAACAAACAATCAGAGGTTGAGTGTCATGTATGCAGAGCTTGGTGTGGGAGAAAATGCCTGAGCAGCTGTGTGGGGGGTTGGCGGGGGGGGGAAGGTGGCGGGGTGCGCAGGAGGCTGTGGGGAGAGGGTGGAGGGTGCTCATGTATTGGTGGGGGTAGAATTGGTCTTTTTAAGCAAAAAGCAAAAGGTATCCCCTCCTTGTCCAAAAGGCTTCAGCCCACAGTGGGATATGTTGACCTGTTGCCAAAGTAATTTATAAAGTGGTTGGTTTTCAAAGGAATTACCAGAAATATCATGATACGGGAACAGAGCGCAAAAGGAACAAATTGACCATGATGGTTCCTCAGAGCTTCTTCTATTTATTGGTCAATTACAATGAGGCACTTTGAAAGTATGAATTCAGTTGGATGTCCCTTTGAGGACTGATTTCCATGGCACTTTCCACGACCTATTTTCTACCATTTAAGAGTAGGAAGATAATCTCCCTATTTGTAATTTACACAGAAGGACTTTTGATGCACTGTGGGTGCCAAACAATCTTGCATCCTGTGCTTTTTAGTTGATGGGAAGCACAGGTCATGCTGCTCAAAACAATATTGGTGTATTCAGAATAAAAATATTGTATGCGAGGCCAGATCTCACTTTTAGTGCCAATAAGAGCACCTCAGTAATGACTGGGAGGAGTTCATGTTATAGGGCTATGTGGTCCAAACTACTGTGCCTTATTTAAAATACCCAGGAGCAAGCTTTTGTTTTGACATACTAAAGATGCACAGCTACGGCACAATAGAATGTTATGAACAGGAGGGGTTAATTTAAAAAAACAGCACTAATTTCTCCTCTCCACTCGTCTGTAAACAGAAAGATGTTTTGATTTGTTTTTCTCTTTCTAGGTGTTGGTGTACTTCCCCAACCCCTCGGTTTTTTGTGTGATCCTTTTTTTTATATAAATAACCCCACAGCAAACTCGAGATAGGATGAACTCAAAGGGTTAGTTTATTTGCACACATTCAAAACGCAAAAAGAGGGTCGCAACATCGCCTCCACACTCAGTCAGTAAAGAGAGGGATAGAGAAAAGGTTTTACAGTACAGAGACCGCAGAGAAAACAAATATTGGTTCATGTGAGTTCCAGAGTCCAGAATCAAAGTCTAATGAGGTATTCTTTCACTGAGGTTGGCGGGCTGAAAACCATGTTGTAGAATTCAAAATGGCATAGGCACACAGAGTTGAATCAGTCTTGTAGATGATGGCACAGAATTTCCAGCAGAAGCAGTGTAGATGGGGGACATTTATACCACTTGGACAGAGCTCCTTGCCTGTGAGGCTGCAAGTTAGATGGCAAACAGCAGAGTGAGCTTTTCCGTTCAGCAAGGCAATATTACTTGTTCCACAAGCCAGAGGCCCATGTCACATGACTTCCACTTCTCCATCAGATCTTTGAAAAAGAATGTTTATCCATCATCTGGATTCCAAAGACTGTTAAATATCTCAGCCATTAGGAATTGAAAGAAAGGTTATGGGGCCTTTGTCTTGGCAGATGTTCCATCTCCTTCTGACCAGCCTGGGTTATTAAATGCAGATGCCCTTTGTACAGCTCCCTTTGAAGTTGAACTGTTCAGTCCACAGGTGATTGTTAATGACCCCTCAGAGATAACAAGGTGCAAGTTTTCCTGAAACTGCCAAGTAGCTTCTTTTGTTCAGGGGTCACAGACAGACATAGCTTCAGCCATTTAAAGGTCTTTGTTCAGTTTTAAAATTTTAGAAATAACAATGAGCATATCTATATATATTTTATAAAAAATATACAGTGTGAGATCTTAGTTCCTCACAGGAAGTACTGGTGTTGTATCAATTATGTTTTAGTTTTTCTGTGGCCTTCCCTTATATAAGAACTTTCTCAACCCTTGGTCCATGAGGTACCTTCAGTTTAAAATGCCAGCACACAAGCCTTTGTGTGGCAACTATTATCCAAATATGAAATAATTATAATCATAATATTAATAGATGCCTTTAAGGGGGAGCTAGATGAGTACATAAGGGAGCAAGGAATAATAAAATGCTGATAAGATGGATGAAGCTGAGCAGGGGAGGCTCATGTGCAGCATTATCATCAGCACAGAAAAGTTGGTTTACATGGCCTATTTTTGTGTTGAAAATGTTATGTATAGATTGCACCTTTTTTTTTGCAGGTTTAGAAGAACAACATTCTATAAAATTATGATCAGCCCTTTTTTATGGCATCATGCATCAGCCCTGGTTCAGTAGGTGTCCTTCTGTGTTAGAAAGTCAAAGGTTCAAGATCCCACCCCACTCTAGAGACTTGAGCACCAAATCTAGGCTAACATTTCCAGTGCAGTACCAAGGGGCTACTGCACTGTTGGAGGTGCCATCTTTTGAATATGACATTAATCTGAACTGTCTCTTGAATAGACACTAAAGTTATAGCAACAGAAACCCCCGCTTCCCCCACCCCCAACCATGGGATTTGAGGGCATCTTTAATTAATTTTTGGGTTTTGTCCATCACAGCTGAGACTGGCTTTTATTGCCCACCTCAAAATGCCCTTGAGAACATAGTAGTGAGCCACCTTCTTGAATCGCTGCAGTCCATGCGGTATAGGTACTCCCACAGTGCTGTTAGGAAGGGAGTTCCAGAATTTTGAACCATGAAAGAATGGCAATATATTTCCAAGCCAGCTTGGTGAGTGACTTGCAGATGATGTTGTTCCCTACGCCTACTGTCCTTTCTGGATGGTAGAGGCCACAGATCTGGAAGGGACTGTCAAAGATGCCTTGACTGGTTGCTGTATCTGTAGGTAATACATACTGCAGCTGCTGTGCACCTAAGCTGGACAGAGAGTATGCTTAAGGTGGATGAGTGGGTGCCAGTCAGGTTTGATACAACTGAATGGCTTGCTCGGCTATTTCAGAGAGCATTAAGAGTCAGCCATGTTGCTGCTGATCTGGAATCACATTTAGATCTGTTCAGGTAAGGAGGGCAGATTTCCTTCCTTAAAAGGACATTGAATGTGCAAAGCTAGTTCTACCAATCATCAACAAAATGGGCTAACACTTTGTAAATTTGCAGATCTCCAAAAATCATAGTTATTGGTTGCATTCTGTAGAGGAATGTTAATAATATGCAGAATATTTATAAGAGCTGATACATTATTGATTTTGTTGTTGGTTTCTTTTATATTTTATATCCTTCGTTAAGTGCCCAGTGTTGTCCCGGCCCTGATCAAATCTCACTCTGCCATGAGGATATGTGAACCGTACTGTCTGATATTCCGGTTTCTTACAAGTACCTAATATTGGTGCTTCCCGTCCAACAGGGAACAGAAAGTCCCCTTGGAGACAAGAGATGTAACGAACATCAGGTATTTATTCGTTCAATGCAAAATCACAGAGTACTTGCATTTATATAGCTCCTCTCATGATCACAGGATGTCCTGAAGCACTATATTGTGTAGTCACTATTTTGGCGTAGGAAACATGGCAGCCAATTTGCACAGAGAAAGCTCCTACAAACAGCAATGGGATAATGAGCTGATGATCTGTTTTGATGATGTTGATTGGGAGAGAGATATTGTCTAGAACATCAGTCAGAATTCTCCCACTCTTTTAAATAGCAGCATGGAATCTTTTCTATTCACCTCAGAAGGCAAAACAGGGCTTTGGTTTAACATCTCATCCTAAAGGTGGCACCTCCAGCAGCACAGGATTCCCTCAGTACTGCACTGGAGCATCAACCTTGATTCTCAAACTCAAGTGCTGGGAAGGGACTGGAACCTGGAACTTTCTGACTGCAAGGCAAGAGAATTACCAGCTGAGTCACAGCTGACATCAGTCCATGTCAAACTCACAAAGAGTTCCTGTTTATTTAACAGAGTAAAGATGAAATAATGATGGAGACAGAGTAGGACAGCAGTTTGGTCACTTTCTGCTGCTTGTATGTCCTTTGATTCCAGCTGCTGACCTCTTTAGTTGGATTTTCTGCCAACTGACTAGAAATGGGCAAGATTCCAGTTCATGTTGCGGACTGTTGCACTATTCATTTGTATGAGCTTAATTCTCATTTAGAACAGTGCTTATTCATAACCCAGTCTTTGGCACAGCCAACAATGTGACCGAGGACTGAACTGTGCCACTCTTACTCATTCTTCAACTCACACAGACCTGAACCTATTACATTGGAGACGTCTTCTGATGTCTCTGTGAAGCTGGGATGCACAAAACAGGGAATGTTGTAACCCCAATAAAAATGCAGCTGCATATAGAATAACAGACCCTCTTGAGTGAGACAATGGCCTGGAAATGTTGGTAATAAGATTATATAAGTGCAAGGCTTTGATTGGTTTGGGAACACCATCTTAACTTGGAGATGGAATCACAATCTTTAACTCACTCAAAGGCAATTGTTGCTCTCTGTAATATATGCAAAATAGATTTTGCATTTCTAATGTAAAGTTGCCACTTTTTGTGAAGGGACGCCGAGCATGCCTTTGAAGTGGTTTAAGACAGTACTGAATACAACATATGACTAAAAGATAACAGAAGCTTGTGGTAGTTGTTTCTCAGCTTATGTGATCGTTCACAAAATGACAAGGCTTAATACATATGTAAGGAAATCATTTAGTGCTCAGGCGATAGTGTAAAATGCACAATATCTGATCATTTGTCCATTGTACATCTTTCCTGATTTATATTTCAGTTGAAATCACTGACATTTGAGATTTTTTCAGTGAGTTTAAGATTTCCAGAAACAGAAAAAAAACTTGGTCATAATGAGTGAGACTTGATCACAAGCTTGATCTCTTCAATTTCAATTGCTCTGAGGTATATTTAAAGCTGATTGTGAAACCTCTCACTATAGGAGAGTGACTTATATAGCAGCCTACATTTTCACATACCACTGTGATTTATATCACATGCATAAAAATAGGGAAGTGGCTTACACACCAGATTGCACTGGAATGTGTTCAGCACTCTACATTCATGAGTACAACAGCTGCCACAGCTCTCTGAATGCAACTGGGTTCCTGCTTGGAGCAACCTTGGTTTTGCAACTACCGTGAAGTAACATTGTTCGAGTTTGAATCTCAGGGAAAGGGACAAGGACTCACCACTCCAGATAGCAGATCATGGTTTAATGATTATCTAACCCTACATCAATTGTGCCTTTTTCTTTTCAGGGATGACTGAAGTACTGGCTTCTCTCAGTCAACATGCAAAAGCACTGACACACACACATGCACACTCCCAAAAGAAAGGAGTTTTGTTTGTATAGAGCCTTTCACAGCCTCAGGACGTACCAAGACAATTTACAGCCAACAAAGTATTTTTGAAGTATAATCACTGTTGTAAGGTAAGAAAAACCTCAGCCAGTTTGAGCACATCAAGTTCCCATAAACAGCAGTGAAATTATTGACCAATTCATCTGTTTTTCAGATTTTGGTTGAGGGATAGACTTTGGGGAGAGCTCTCCTCTTTTTCAGTTCCTGCCATCAGATCTTTTACAGCCACCTGAGAGGGCAGATGGTACCAGGCTGCATAATATGTCCTCCAAGAAACAGCTCCCCTGACAAAATAGGGTTCCCTCAGCACTGCACTGTCAGCCTAGATTATGTGCACAAGTCCCTGGAGTAGGTCTTCAAACCATAAGCTTCTGATAGAGAAGCAAGATGCTACCACCAAGCCATGGCTGATCCAGAACTAGGCCATGGCAATCCAGCCGTTCTTTCTCAGGGGTGCAACATTTGTCATTGCCTCTTTGAATGGCAGAGCAGGCTTGACAGGTTGAATTGCCTATTCCTGTTCCTATTTTCCTATGTTCCATTTCCTTCCTCAAGACCAGATGACTCATAATCTTACACCAATAAAGCCAGTAAAATGTGTAGATGTCATTAAAGACTGAGACTGTGACTACCCAGCAGTTCTGTATTTGGTTTCTGCTTGGAATAGCAACAGGAAGCATCAACACACATCAGCAGTCTAGCATGCGTGTTTACAATGTGAGAGATCTTGGGTGGAATTTAATGCCACTGGCCCACCCCCCCACCCCCCATAGTGAGTTTTGTGGCAGGGGCATTTAATTAGGCAAGAAGGTGGCGGGTACATTCCCCCCTGCCTTCTGTCTCCAAACTGATTAAGTTCATAGCAGAAAGGACCATGTCTCATCCTGCTGTTGCTGGTATCCACCCATGTGGGGAGCACAACAATCAAACCAGGGCAAGGTTGCTTGCAGGCTTCCAGGGGGGTCCCCTGTTCAAAGACACTCAGTGCCTGATCAAGGAACCTAGCATTGGGAAGGGGGTACCTGCTGAGAACCAAGACGTTCCCTTGCTGCCAACCACCACCTCATGACCCCCTGTGGCCTGTGTCAAGATGATGTGACAAGTGCATGTGAAACATTAATATTTAATTTCATCGACTGATCAAATATATCTTGAACTGCTTTAAAAGAACTTTTAAACAACAATCAATGATAGTGACTTAAGATGGCTGCCACAGGTCAACTGATGTATGGTATTACAAGATGACTAGTTTCTGGAAGGTTCCAATGTGGTTTAAAATTAAGACATACCACAGCCACCTCTTATGAAATTTCACACCTGCTGATGTCAAGAATTAATTCAAAAGTTTACTGAAACTGTACTGGCCCTCACTATTTGCATTTCTATAAAGCAATCTTTCAAGCAGAGACAGAAAGTCTACCGGGACAATGACTATATAGAAGATGTTCTTCCTATCTCATCAAGATGGAGGATGCATCATTCAAAAGTTGATGGCTGGGACAATAAAGAAACTAATCACCTAGGCCATAACAATAACCAAGATCTGTCTGGATATGAGCTAATTAATTATCATTTGAATCACTATGAGGAGAGAGATCATGTGACCAGAATAACCATTTTGAAATATCTTTTGTACAACACCCAAGTTGTTTAAAAGGAGGCTGGAAGAAACCTGCCCATGGAGCAGTACCACCATCTCTTTCCCCTCTCAAGCTCAAGACCCTATCTCTGATACATTTTGGAAGCCACAACAGAGATAGAGAATTTCCATTGAAAGGAACCTCAGGTTCACTTCAACTTTTGGAAAAGATGGATTACAGTTTAAAAGAGACCATCTCGAGAAATTGTAGCTTACATCAGCCTCAGCTCCACTGGAAATTCAAGACCACAGTGGAAAATTCAGCCTCAGCCAGTAAAGGATTCATAAACAGTGAACTCCATTTTTGCCTTTTGTCAGTGAATTTTAATTTTGCCAAAGAGTAACCTCCTACTATAGAACTTTTAATTTTGCATGTTTCTGTTGCGAAGGTCTGGGCATGGTTTACCTTTGTAAACAATCTATATATCGTTACCTAGGTGGGGTTTCAGCAAAAACTAACCCCTTCTCTTTAAACTCAAGAAAGCCTGTCAGACTGGTTTCTTTGCAACCATAAATGGTTAAGCATAGACATTAAATTAATACCTATATCCTTTTAAGTGACAAAAAAGTGGGAAAGAAAGGGTAAGTCTTAACATGTGTCCTCCCCGGTTGTAACACCTGGTATCCAACAATGATGCTAGGCCTCGGGTGGGTGTCTGATTGGCTGACAGCTCTTGGCGGGCGAGGCTTCCAGCCTGGATCCTTGATCCCAGGGAAGGCCCACCTCTCTCTGGTTAAGTGCCTGAGTGGTCTTAATTTGGGGGGTCTACTCTAACAGAGCTCCTCAGGACGGTGTCCTAGGCCCAACCATCTTCAGCTGCTTCATCAATGGTTTTCCATCCATCATTAGGTCAGAAGTGAGGATGTTCGCTGATGATTGTAAAATGTTCAGCACCATTCGCAACTCCTCAGATACTGAAATTGTCCATGTCCAAATGCAGAAAGACCTGGACAATATCCAGGCTTGGGCTGACAAGTGGTAAGTGACATTTGCGCCACACAAGTGCCAGGCAATGACCATCTCCAACAAGAGAGAATCTAATCATTGCCCCCTTGACAATCAATAGTATTACCATCGCAGAATACCCCATTATCAATACCCCGGGGGTTACCGTTGACCAGAAACTGAACTGGACTAGCCATATAAATACAGTGGTTACAAGGGCATGTGAGAGGCTAGGAATCCTGTGACAAGTAACTCACCTCCTGACTCCCCAAAGCCTGTCCTCTATCTACAAGGCACAAGTCAGGAGTGTGATGGAATACCCTCCACTTGCCTGGATGAGTGTGGCTCCAACAACACTCAAGAAGCTTGAAACCGTCCAGGACAAAGCAACCTGCTTGACTGGCACCCCATTCACGATCTTAAACATTCACTCCCTCCACCACCTGCGCACAGTGGCAGCAGTGTTTTCCATCTACAAGATGCACTGCAAGAACTCACCAAGGCTCCTTAGACAGCACCTTCCTAACCCACAACCACTACCATATAGAAGAACAAGGGCAGCAAATACTTGGGAACACCACCACCAGGAAGTTCCCCTTCAAGCCACTCACCATCCTGACTTGGAAATATATTGCTGTTCCTTCACTGTTGCTGGGTCAAAATCCTGGAACTCCATCCCTAATAGCACTGTGGCTGTTCCCACACCACAGAGACTGCAGCAGTTCAAGAAGGCAGCTCACCACCACCTTCTCAAGGGCAATTAGGAATGGGCAATAAACGCTGGCCCAGCCAGTGAAGCCCACATTCCGTAAATGAATAAAAATAAAGATATTTAATGGAGGTGATGGGGATCTTGTCACAAGACCTCCATCATCTCCATTAAGTGCCACCCAATCACATTAACCCTGAGGAATTTAACATGTCCCTTAACCCCACAAATGTGATATCAACCCCATAAATCAATCCCAGGTGGTCCCCATTCTTTTACAGTTGGCTTAATTCGAAATCTAGGTTTAGCTCCTTTGAAGCAACTTTTAGGATCAAATCTATTTTATTTGTTCCATTAGTTTAAGTGACTTTTTTTTTGTGTGCCAAGTGGAACAAATAGAGAATATGCCATCCATTACGCTGAAATGAGCCAGTGTATTTGGGCTGTAAATAGGTAAAGAGAAACATGTAACATGAACCAAAAATGCTCACTTGAACAAAGTTTGGAGCCAGAGAAAAAAGGAGCTTTTCAAAGTAAAAGTCATTGTAACTTTTTTTTTTCTTTTTAAATTGACAGCGTGCCATTGCAGACCAGATGCACAAGATACCCAGTGAAGGACTTTTGAAGTGTAGTCACTGTTGTAATGTAGGAAACACGGCAACCAATTTGCACACAGCAAACTCCCACCAGCAGTAATGAAGTAAATCTGCCGGGTCATCTGCTTTAGGTGTTGGTTGAGCTAAATATGTCAGGTTGGACACGGGGTAGAAGGCCCCTGGTCTTCTTCAATATAGAGCAATGGCACCTTTTACATCCCTCTGATAGACAGAATGGTCCTTGGCTTAACACGTCATCGTTAAGATGGCACCTCCAGTAGTACAGCATTGCCTCAGTAACATACCGAAGTTTCAGTCCATGTGCTGGAGCCTCTGATGTGTGGCTTGAATCAAAAAGCTTCTGACTCAGAGCATGAGAGAAGGCCCCATACATTTGCTACTACAGTTTAAATCATAGGTCGCAATGTTACTAAGGGATTGAAAACAATGAAATGTGTTCTGGGACGATCTTTTCTATATCTGGGGTGGAATTTTCTGTGCCTCGAGCGTGATCAGTCTGCATGAGCAGACAATATGGCCCGATCGGTTTCACGACAGCGTGAAAACAGTTCGCGATTGTCCACTCAGCCTGCCAATGGCGGGCCGTGTTTCCCGCTATCGGATGTCGGGACCCTCATTGTAATACATCAGCATATTATTATCAGGCCAGCCCACCAGTATCCACCCCCCCCCACCACAACCCCCCCACCACCCCCCAAACGCTGGATCGTCCGTCCACGTCAGTGGGAAAGCACAACATATTTCACAAAAGCACATGAAAGACGCGCACTTGGCGGCCTGCAGTTTGAGGGGAACTTGGAGGTGAGTATGCAGTAACATCATGCAGTGCTCGCCAGGGTCGCCTATTGGACTTCAAGCTTGAGGGACATTGGGGTGTCGGGGTTAAGGGCATCCCAGCGATTGAGGTGGGATTGCGGGTGGGGGGGGGGGGGGGAGGTGGTTGCGAGGGACAGGGGGCATGGTCAGCCCAGCCGTTGAGGCAGCCTGTGGCGAGGTGGGGGGTGTGTCAAGGACAGCCCAGCCGTTGAATATAGTGCACAAGCATTCAGGGTTGCGGGGGGGTAGGGCGGGCGAGGGAAGCAGCCATGCATTCGGGAAACCTGAGACAGTTCAGGTGCATCCACATTGATTTGATTGGAGTTGGGTTTCTGGCTTATCTGCCCATTCAAGCAATGCAGTGCCACCAAGGGCTCCAAGGCTTCAAGGCTTTTCACATCACGCCCGCTCCCCCTCGCCAGACCTCGGGCACAGATTGCAAAGTCATGAACAATTTAGTGGATGGCAGAACAGTTGGACGACTGTGAATGTTGTACAATCTCCCCGCTAAAGCTGGCCATGGAGCAGTCACTGCTGGAGGTGCTCTCAGCCCCTTGCAATGTCAGCATCCCAATTTGGACCAGTCTCCCCCATGGTTCAAGCTAACAGTGCAGCCATGCAGTGTGGGTTAGGAGAATGCCTGCACCTGAGCTGGGAGCACAGCATGCAGGCCAATGGGCAAAGCTGCCACCAATCAGTCAGGTGGAGTGGGGGGAGGTGGTGGGGATTCGGGCGGCCATGCAGCGCACTAAACTCTGGCCATCCAAGTGGTGGCCAGCACTCCCAGGAAGCGTTAAGGGGTCTTCACACTTAACCAGAACAGATCCTTAGCACACCCATGCTAACCACGGGTCCCTGACTTTCATCCTGCAGGAGGAGTACATTGGGATCATGGAGCCTGGTGAACTAGCTGTATGCCTGAAGGCCTATAGAGTGCGAAGACGACGGAGGAGAGAGTGACTGAGGCTTCTGACTGCTCAGAGGCAAGAGCAGCAACTTCAGGAAGAAGGGGTGACTGGGGATCCAACACACGCCGCCAAAGGGCCACAGCGAGTCGCTGTGACCCAGGTCACCTCTCGTTCCTGCAGACGACCGAGAACCAGTGTCGCCAAAGACTCCGCATGTCTAGGGAGCTGGTTGGTCACATCTGCCAGTTACTGAAGGATTTGGCATCACATGGACATGGAGGACATCCACTGCAAGCGGCTGTGAAAGTGACTGCAGTGGTCAATTTCTATGCCAGTGGCTCCTTTCAGGGCTCCACAGGTGACCTTTTTGGGATCTTACAAGCCACCACCCACAAATGCATCCATAAGTCACAGATGCCATCTTTGTGAGGGCACACAACTTTGTGCATTTAGCCTGGGACCAGGACAGCCAGGATACAAGAGCAATTGGATTCGCCCAGATCTCGAGTTTCCCACAGGTTCAGGGTGCAACTCATGTGGTGCTCAGATCTCTGTCACAACACACAGTGAACTACATTAACTGCAAGGGGCTCCATTTGCTGAATGTGCAGCTGGTGTCCAACCACCAGAAATGCATCCTGCAGGTGTGCGCACAGTTTCCAGGGAATGTGCACGACTCCTACACCCTCAGTCGGTCACAGATCCCTGAAGTCTTCCAGGATCCACAGAAGCTGCAGGGATGGTTCCTCGGGGACAAGCAGAGGACATGGCTGATGACACTTGTACAGCAGCCTCAGTCTACAGCAGAACAATGATATAATGAGGCTCATGCTGCAACTCGCAACTTGGTGGAGCAGACCATAGGGATGTTGAAGATGAGGTTGCGATGCCTGGACTGGTCTGGTGGAGCCCTGCAAAACAGTCCACAGAAGGTGTCACGTATGGTCATGGTCTGCTGCACCCTTTACAACCTGGACCTGCAACGGGGAGACGAGCTGGCTGAGGAGGAGACGGAGGAGCGGCACGTCTCCGATGAGGACGCTGACAGGGATGAGGGTGAAGAGGTTCTCTGAGGTGACGATGATGGGGCTGAGGCCCTCGCACTGGCTAGATGAGGCAGCTGCACTTGGGAGGTCCTCATAGCTGCTAGGTTTGTGGAGGATGATGACTATATGCAGTGAGGTGACCTCACAGATTCTCATATCACACCTGTGAACGTTTGACTCCAGTCTGACTTATGGCAGTGCGAATACCCTCTGTGAGAATGTTCCTGTCATGGAGATGCAGTGGAGGCCCTAATAGTCGCTTGATTGCAGGAGGATGATGATGACATGCAGTGAGGACACCTCATAGACCTTCACATAGAATGTCTGACTCCTGCCTGGCCAAGGGCAGATCGCTTGTGCTCTGTGATCAGTGTCATATCCTAGAGACACAGCCATGAAACTTTAGAAGCATCTGATCCCTTGTCCATCTTCAGCACCTGAGCCCTTCAGCAGCACAGCATCAGTGGTCACAGATACTGAAGAGATGGTAAAGGTGCTGAGAGTACACCGAGAGAATGAAAGAGCTCTGTGGTGCCTGCCCACTACATTCTGGTAACAATGACAAGTACCGCCAAGGTGCAGGCATCAGTAATGTGTCCAGGGAGTGTGAGGCTGGACCATTGCTTTGGTCTGAAGGCTGCACGGAGCACAGGGAAGAGGCCCTGGATTGAGACACCTGCCTTTATCTTGTGCAGAAAGGTTTTACACCTGAGTGACATGAACACTGTTTATCAGAACAAGGAGCCACAAGCAGGGGGGCATTCTTGGTAGTTTGTTGACAATAGTGAATAGTATGTACAAGTGATTAACACCCATGCCCAGGCTGCGCAACTAATTATTAACTTTCCTAACCCTGCCGCTACGTCTTGGTGCTCCCTGGGATTCCACAGTGGAGGTGGAGACAGCCTGCTGACTGTGAAGCCCTGCCTGTGATGACCTTGGCGGGTCTGGAGAGCTGAGACTTGGAGGGCCCCAGCCTGCTTTCAGGGTCCTCAGTCTGTGGAACTGGAGCTGCTGAGATCACAGAAGGAGGGGATTTGGATGAGCTGGACACTCTCGGAGTCACCTGGTTAGATGCCCCTGGAGTATGCACTTTCTGATTCTCCTCCCTATGGGTGCCCAAGGGCCCCAGGCCGATTCCTTGAGGAGCAGGGGTAGCTGGAGTGAGATGGAGCTGCCCAGCATCCCGCTCGCGTACACACTGTTGGAGGCCAACTACGGCAACAGTGATGGAGTTGAGCCTGTACAGCAGTGCAGGAGCAACGTTCTGGACCATGGTCTCCCTGGTGGCTGCCATCCTACCACTGTTCACCTTGGTGGCTTGGCATGTTGGTACTATCACCTAAGCCTGAAGGCGGACAGACTCCTCCATTGTGCCTTGCAATCTGAGGAGTGCAATGGACATTTCTTCCTGATGTTCCCGAGCTTGCCTTTGCAGCTCCAGCAACTGTGACATCACCGAGTCTGGAGGCTTGTCATTTGATTTGGACTCAGCAACGTTCTGGCCTCCAGCAGTCCCCCGAGTGCTGGACACCTGGGTGTTCCCTGCCACTTTCTGTTGTGGATCAGACAATGCAATGTGATCACCAGACTGTGATCCCAAGGCTATTCTGAAGCTAGGTCCCACCGAGGTGTGTGTCTCTGCGCTGGTGGAGGATGTGGGTGAGCGCTGTGATGGGACTTCAGGAAGGGTGCCTTCAGATTCTCTTCAGAGGTTTCTCCGGGGCTTGATTGGAGGCCCTGGGTCATGGACTCCATTGACTGTTTCCCAGATGTGCCTGTGGAAGCAAGGGGAGATAATTAATGCATGGCATTGGCCTGTGAAATAGGACACATCACTCACAGCATGGTTGTCTGATGGATGTTGCACGGCTGGACCCTCACTTGGTAGGTCACCACCAACCTCACCATCAGCACGGGACTGGTCCAGATCCTCGCCGGCCAGCTGGATGGCTCTGTTTTCAAAGTCGGTGAAGACCTTGATATCAGGCATTCCCTCACCGGTCTGTGACCTCTCCCTGTTGTTGTGTGCCAGCTTGTCCTGCATGAATAGAGATGGAGAAGGTGTAAGCAGGATGCCTGCCAGTCCAGATGATAAGTATGCCTGGCCTGTGTGGGTGGTGAGTGATGGATGGGATGAGAACAATGACGGTGAGCATGAGAGAGTGAATGACAATGTCCCATGAGCTGGCAGTGAGTGAGATCCCTGTGGATGTGTAATGGGTTTATGAGTGTGAGAGTTGAGAGTGAAGTGAAGAGTAACTTACCCTGGTGGAACAGAGGAGATCATTCATCCTCTTGCAGCACTGGGTGGTTGTCCTCTTGGCGCTGACCACTGGTGCCACCACCTCCCAGGCTGGATTAGTGAGGTCGCTGCCCATCCTGTGGCTAGAGCGGGTGTGGAGGACATCCCGGCGGGACTCCATGGCATCCAAAAGGCATTCCAGTAATGTGTTGCTGAACCGGGGGTGGGGGTGGGGTGTGGGTGTCTGCATTGTTGCCCTTCATGGCCATGTCGCTTTTGCAGCAGACTGGTCTGGAAGCACTGAGATGTGTGTGCGTGGCTAGACTTTAAATATGGCGCCTGGCATGATGTAACAGTGAGGTGATGGCAGGCGGGCCAATGAGAGCCCGCTCGCCATGGAAACGGCGTGTTTCCTGGGAGTGCATAAATAATGTGGCGGGTTTGGGACGATACGTTATGAAAGTCCGCCACCTACAAGTAAAACAACATTTTAGCCGTCCACTACTGCACTTAGTGCAAATCTGGGAAAATTCCACCCCTGAATGTGAATGCAGTTATAACAGAGCAGCAAAAAGAAGAACATAGTTCACACTTAATACATTGTTTCTGTTGAAAAGGGCAGACATAACTCCAAGGTTCCAATTGGACCAGATCCAGCCATTAGGCAAATACATCCTAAATTGGGTCACAAATTTCATTCTATAATGAACCCGATATTAACCCTATCCCATGTTAAGGTTTTATAGTTTTGTTTCCATGGTTCCTAGGCTAGAGCAAACTCAGTAGAGCACCACATTACTGCCAATACCAAGTCAATAAAACCTCTGAAATGCCTGATTTTAATAACTGCTTATAAAGCTAAACTTCATAATGATGTTGGGTCAAAATTGCTGTGTAATTGGTTATAAAATTATAAAACAGAAACCATGTAATGCTTGAAATTGTGTACACCGGGTTTGGAGAAATTGACAATGACCATAAAAGATTGCTTCTGTTTCTATTGACTGGTCTGGAATCTCTCATAATAAACACTCAAATAGTGACATGTGAATTTACCCTGCACAAAAATAGCTGGCACATTTAAAGCCAAAGTAATTTATTGCATGCACTGTATTTTGGGGCATTCCTGAAAGTCACAACGTAGCATTATATAAAAGAATCTATAATATCGAGAATTTTTTTTAAAAATGGAGGCGGAGCAAATGAAGGGTGAGACGATAGTGCAGTAGCAATGTCACTGGAGACGCAGACTCAGGCCCTGGGGATATGGGTTCAAATCCCACCAGGGCAGCTGGTAGAATTTGAATTCTGTGAATAAATCTGGAATTGAAAGCTAATCTCAGTCGACCATGACAGCTATCATCAGTTGTTGTAAGAACCCATCTGGTTCACTAATGCCGTTTAGGGAAAGAAATCTATAACGTCCTTACCTGGTCTGGTCTGAATGTGACTCCAGGCCCACAGTAATGCGGTTGACTCTTAACTGCCCTCTGAATTGGCCGAGCAAGCCACTCAGTTCAAAGGCAATTAGGAATGGGCAACAAATGCTGGCCCTGCCAGTGACGCCTGCATCCCATGAAAGAATAAAAAAATACACAATGGAAGAGAAATTGGTCTTCATTCAGCAAAAACGAATGCAAAATGTATCAATTTCTTGAAGTAATGACATCAAGGCAGCCTGAAGGATATCCAACTTCAAATTGGGTCAGCTGATTTTTCAGGTGTCGATCACAGCTGCCTAATAATATGTAAATATTATTCAGACTCCACCCCACTCCTCTGCTAAATTGACTTCACTCAGGGATCATCAGCTGTGGAGACCAAGTAGCCACCCACAAAAAGGTTATTTTTTTGAAGCCAGGTGTGGAATGGGGCCTTGCCCCTCCCAGCCCTCCAGCATGCCCAAGAACCGCTGCCAGCCTACGACCAGTCCCTCCCTCCCCCACCTATTGCCTTCCCTTCCCTCTTTCTTAGACTTACCTAAGGACTGTTTCAGGTGAGGCAAAGCCATTTGAAGCTCGCCCTTTTTAAATATAGGCCAGGGTGCCTCAGCCAAGCACCTGGCAACTCATTCAAATTACTGAATTGAGATCCGACGTTCCAATTTTAAGTGAGCCGCAGGCCTCTTGATTGGGACATGCGCAGTCTGCATGCCGTCGGTGACGCGTTCAAAAGATCAACAACCAATTTCTACCCAAGGGTGTTAAGGTGACATGGATGACAGTCCCAAATCTGAACACCAGCCTCGGGTAACAAATCCAGCTGGGATAGCGAAAATATAGAGTTCCCGATCTCACCCAGGTTGCCAGATATAATTGCTTAGCAACAGAAGAAAGAGACAAACAGTTGGGCCCATGACCCAGTAACTTCAAATGTCTCTCCTCCTGACCAATGAGAAAGCATTATCGGTGAGGCCCACGGCAGCATTGGCAGGTCCTACTATCCTTTCAGTAACAAGGAAAGGGTGATAATCTAGGAAGGGAACTAAAACTAAACAATGAATGGGAAATATAATAAAATGCTTGAGAATCACTTTCAATTGGTTTTAAGTAACAGAAGCTTTGAGAGATAATTCCTCTTTGCAGAACCATTCGATAGTAGGCACAACACTACGGTAGAAAGCCCTTCAAGAGTTAAATATTTTCTTTATCCGACTTGTGTAAACAGATTTCTTCTGTATGTTGAGTAGATAGGTTAACAGTTACCAGATGCTCGTTTCAGGAATTAAAAAATGTAGAGAGTAATGCAGATGTGAAAATTCACAACACATCTGAAACGAATGTTAAAGGGAAAACAAATCTTAGGAAGCTTTAAGGTGCGTGCTTTCCAATGTGGACTGAAAGCAACAGTGCTATCAGAAATATTACTGACTGTCATGCACGTATGATATGTTATCTCTCCCCATCTGTTTACTATTACCCCACATGCTTTTTTGTACCTATTGCTTATACATTTTTTCCTATATATTTTAATAAAGCACTGCAGGGTTAGTCACGCTTTTCTGTTCTAAGGCACCATGGAGTTTATTGTTCAGCAAAGCACTGATATAAAACACTGCAGCTGGAATGAATGGTACGTTTCAACCTTCACAGTTAATGAAAAAAAGAGTTTCACCTTCAAACGTTCTTTTTTTTTTGTTTGATTCAGTTTCTCTCATGCATTTCAACAGTGACACAAAGTACATCACCGCTGAAATTGAATTGCAGCCTCACTTCTGCTTAATCAGATATTGGAAGTTGAAGCTCAACAGATGGGCAGGAAGATGAGCACAGTCATAGCCAAGGTGATTGCAACAGACCATAAAGGGCTGGGAAAATAGCCAACCAGCACATAGATTTGTTAAGGGAATCCTACACAGACCATCCAAAATATACAGATAAATCTCCGCGTCAGGTCTACAAAGATTTCAAATGCATTAATGTCATGAGTGGACTGCATAGTGCAATTTTTTGTGAACTAGACTGATAGCCCATGGCTTCAAATCAGTGGGCTGATAAATATCGCCCATATTTATTACAAAATTATTGAATTGAAGCTGCATGTAATACCATATATACTTGGAGAGTGGGGTTGAGTATATGAAAATAATCCATCTTGTGATTTACCCAGCTCCTGTGTCTTCCTAGTGTCACTTTGTGGAATATTTTGCACATCTCACCAGAGTTTCAGTTAAGATGAAGGAAGTTTTGCTCTGCCAGTGGGTTAGCAGATGAATGATTTTCATGTGCTGGTGTCTGTCTGAAACAGCTCAGAACTGCTTCAAATCCCAATAGAATGGCAATATGCCAACAACACTCAAATTTCTGCATGATAATTCATGGCTGCAGTGTGCAGATTGGATTGGGAGCAGGGAGGCAGCCCAGTGGTTGCCTGGACAACACTAGCGTTAATAGTGCTGGTGGAGAAAAACGTAACTATCCAATAATTGCCACAAAGGTTCATAGGAACCGATGTTCGATGGGATGGCACTGGCTGTCACAGGACAACCAATCTTGGAAAGGTGGGCTTAAGCAGGCATTAGGTCCTTTATTTACATATGCAAATGTTTCTTGTTTGTCCTCATCAAATATGGCAGACCACTTGGGCTGGTAGTGTGTTGCTGCACCCTGTTCAACATTTTAGTATCTCGGGTATCAACAATTTCTAGGCCAACAATATATCTTGAACTAAATAAACTGCATTCCAGTATACATTACATAGACAGTAAGATCATGGTCTTGTTACAAAGACCTGTTGACCTGCTTGGCACTTTCTTTGTTTTGATTAACATTTCCTTCGCATTCCCCTTTCTTGGTGGAATTGCATGCGGTGCCTTTTGGGGCTCGTCCATAAAGTTTGTTTCAGCCTCTACCTTGTTAATCCTTCGTGACTCTTTAGCATTACAAGAGCAAGCGGGACAGATTGTTTACAAAGTGGTTGCCCAAACACAGTGGAGGGCGGAATCGTCCCAGACTTGCACCAAGTACAGTAGTGGGTGGGGAATAAGACGTTTTACCCGCTGGCTGCAATTGGCGGCTTCTCATCCCATATCGTTCCAAACCCGCCGCATTAATTATGCAGTAGCAGAAAATACGCCATTTCAATGGCGGGCGGACTCTCATTCGTCCGCAATGCCATCACCTCGCCGCATCATCACGCTGGGTGCCACATTTAAGGTGCAGCCACGTGCTCACCTTTCAGTGCTTCCAGCCAGGACTGCTGCACAGAAGGCAGGATGGCCTTTTAAGGCAAAAAGACTGCAGCTTCCTGTAGAGTGACATGTCCCTCGAGCGCCTTTTGGACACCGTGATGTCCTTTACCCCCCCGCTCTGGCAGCAGGAGGGACAGTGGCATCACCAATCCAGCATGGGAGGTGGTGGCAGTGGTGGTCAGCGCCAATGCCCTCAGAAGAGGACAGCCAACCCAGTGCCACTACAGGATGATTGGCCTCATCCGTTCTGCCAAGGTAATTCACTCTTCTCATCACTCTCAACTCACACACTCAGAAACCCATCACACATCCACAGGGATCTCGTACTGCAAGAGACAACTCCACTAACTTTAACACACACCCTCACATCTCCATCAAGCTCATACCCTCTCAAGCTTATGTCCTCACCATGTCTATGGCTCCACTCACCACACAAACATTCCATGCACTGACACGTGTCCTGGTCACACTCACTCCATCTGTTTCCATGCAAGAAAAAGCCTGCTCACGTCAGCAGGGAAAGATCCCGGATCAGAGGTGGAGTGGCCCACATTAGGCCCTTCACTCACTTTGAGGAGCGTGCCATTGCACTGACTGGTGAGGACATGGACCATGCATGTGGTGATGGTGAGGTTGGCAGTGAACACCCTCATGAGAATCCTGCATCACGTCATCCCTCTCTCAACGCAAATGTGAGTGCTCTCTCTCCTGCTTTTGACTCTGCTGCCATGCACTAATTATCTCTACTTTGGTTCATAGGGAGCTCTGCCAAGCGACTGACACTCTCAGCTAGTCAGTCCCTCAACTCCATCCAGGCCCTCATCTCCAGCCAAGAGGACACCTCCTCCATTGAAAAGCTGGAAATAAGCAGCATGGAAGACCCATCACAGCGCTTACCCACACCCTCCACCAGCATAGAGACACACACCTATGGTCATCTAATGAATACGTGTCTGCACAGGAGGAGAGAGGTTCAGCTGAGCACCATGACACTCAGAGGATGGCTGGGAAACAGCTATCTATGAAGTCCGAGTCAGATGACGAACCTCTAGATTTGGGCTTCTGACTCATCCTGGAGAGTCCCCAGAAGGTATAGGAACATCAGGCAGACCTGTAGGAAGCCCTCAACAGAGTGGCTCATGAGTTGGAGTGCATCCGCCTGCTCTCTGATGAAGTGGTGCCCACATGTGAGCGTATGGAGGTATCTATGGGGAGGATGGCAGAACACGCACTCCATCACGGGAGCCACAGGTGAGTTCCTGCAGTCCAATGCGAGAGGGAAATGGGGCACCTCAACATCCCTCCAGGTGCTCCTTCCCCTCAAGGGGTCAAGCAGGGGCCTGCGAGCATCCAAAGTGAGGAGGAGCAGCAGCTGGACATCCTTGGGTCATCCAATCAGTAATCTCAGAGGCTGTCTTCTCCTCCGAGTCCCCTTTGCCTGTGAGCCCCTCAACCTCATCCTCTGTCACCACAGAGGGAGCAGCTGGCGAATGAGTGATCCTGGAGGGAGAAGCGTATGTGTGGCAGGGCCTTTCAGAGCCTTGTGCAAGCATTCACCCACACACGCGGATCCTTCCTGTATCACACTCACCTCAATGTCCTGAGCATTTTCAATGCTGCCTGCTGGGGTTCACTTTCAGTTGTCCACCTGAGCTGACCTGCATCTCCACCCACCCAATGATCACACTCGCATGAAGCACCTGATCTCGCCCACCATGTCTCTTGTTGCACTTTCGATTTAGACAGCATGGTGGTGATTTAGTTTTTCATTCGTTCCCCCATCCTTTCCCCTCCCCAAGAAACCCATTTCCTTTCTCCCATCTCTATTGGCCCCCTGGCATCACATTCACCTCCCCTCTGTGACCTATCAGCCGCAACCCTTTACCTTCGGGGATGGCCAGGTGAACGTGCGGGTTCCCTTCCTTCCCGAAAATTCCACCCCCATCCACATTAATCTTCCCAACCTCCTCCCCCTCACCCCTAGGGTCTGTGTCTGCCTCCGAGTCCCCACCAACCACCCTCACCCTACCTTCTACTGCTACTGTCGAACCCTCGCCTTCCTACCCTAATGCCTCACTCTGCCCTCATCATTCCATGGTACCATACCCACCCTCAGTTCGCTTCCTAGTAGGCAGTCACGGACTTATCAAAGCCCTCCCTTGCATGTTCACCTGGACACCACCCCCCCCAACCCGGACTCCTTCTCCCCTCCAGACCCTTTTCCCTCTTGGAACCCCTTCCGCCCTTGAAACCTTCTCCTGACTCCACCCCTCCCTGCCCAGTCCTTAGCCCTTCCTGACTCCTCCCGACACCTGTACTTCTATCGCCACCCTTAGTCCTTCACCCGTCCTGACTCTTTCCTCCATCCTTACTTCTTCCTCCACCCCCACTCCCTCCCCTCGCCGCACACCTTCTTCCCTGGACTCCCTCCCCTCTCTGCAGTCCATCCTCCCCCCGACTCCCTCTCTTCTCCGCACTCCTTGTTCCCCTGCATTTCCTCCCTTCACCGCACTCCTTCCCCCACCCCCACCCTCCCGGACTCCCTCCCATCTCTGCACTTCTTCCCCCTCCAAACTCCTTTACTTACACCTTCCACCCCCCCCCTTACACCTACCTCCCCAATTGCTGTCTTCTCCCCCATTACCCCCTCCCCCCTGTACTCGCCCCCGCCCCCACCAACCTCCCCCCCGACACCTTCGTTCCCCCCTCTCATTCTCACTGCCACCGACACCTCTTCTGCTAGTCAATCCTAGACTTTCCTCTCCCAGCTGCAGGCACATCTTCCTCTTCCAGCCACAGCCGGACCTTCCTCTCCACCCCCTCGACCATCATCCGTTGTGAGCAGACCCTCAACGGTGACTTTCCGACTGCCGAGAGCTGCTTCGCAGAGGAGCCGTGTCCATGAGAATCCACCCAACATGCCGTGGGTGTTCCTCCAGTGTGCTGTTGCTGTCGGGCTCCAGCATCTTCTGCTCCTCCGATGTCCGCGATGTGAGCAAGGCCCTGGCGGTAAGTCCTGACCTCTGCATGTTACACTTGGCAGCACATGTCCTGCAGCGGCGTGTTTTCCCGCTGACGTGGGTGGACGACCCAGCGGGGGGTGGGGGGGGTGGTAGAGTGATGATTCTGGTGGGCAGGCCTTAAAATGATATGAAGGTGTATTATGACGTCGTGAAACTGATTTTTGGCCTTCTGCCCGTATTTTCCGCTCATGCGGCCAAACACACCCGATGCCAGCGGGCACGGAAAATTCCACCCGCGGAAATCATTGCTAACAAAAGAGACATGCTGTCAAAGCTTTTCCTTTTGCACTCATCAGGACAGATGCAAGAGTGCCAAATTTCAAAGGGAACAACAATATATGCTGCATGAGAAAAGGGGTGCTTGATTGGTTGGCATGTTGGCTCTGATTGGTCAAGCTGTTGCCATGCTTTTGTTTATTCAAAAAGGTGCAGTATCTGGACATATTCCTTTTGCCTGCATGTGATCCTATGTAGCCTCTAGCAAGTGTAAGTGAGCTACATTGCAAGCCCAACTGATAATCTTAATTTGATTATTTCAGTAATTCTTAGCTCATTTGGGATTGTTTAGCAAATGCTGCCCAATCACGAAATCACATCCAATGTTAGACAGTCTGGCCTGAACCTTCCGAGGAGCAGCAATTGTCATTGGATTGCTGCTCCACTCGAAAATTCCCCCAATCGATGCTGCTCTGCATTTCCTCCGGGACGTTCTGAGCCCGGCTTTTCCAGAAATGCAGAGTGCAGCCTCCCTTGGAAAACCCTGTGGAAGCGGAGCAGGGTCGGGGGAAGACAGGGCATGCCCCCTTTTTAGGGCCTCGCTGCTGTACAGTAACTTTAAAGGTCAAGTTCGGATTTTAGTGAATGGGTGACTGGATGAGTAGTCGGGTGGTCAGAGGGTAGCTGCGTGGTCAGGGGTTGGGGGGTCTGTACTTGGGGGTCGGTGGTGTTGACTGTGGAGTCAGCTGCATAGTTGCCCAGGGGTGTTAGACTAGGTTTTAATTTGTCCAACATTTCCTGGGTAACTATCCAGCTAAGTACCATGGAACTGCCCTGACACATCTCACATCTGTTATAAAATCTACGTTTTTATTTTTGTCTTTGTCTCTGTGTTCTTGTAAGTTAGTACCCGTTAATAGCAGTGGTTAGTAACAGTTAATTAACTGGAGTTTGTAACATTTGAGGCACAGAATATTCCAGTGGTTGCTACATTCAATTCTGCCTAGGGGCGGTTCCCGGTTGGGATATTTTAATAGGGCCACACAGATAAGTTCAAGGGTCAGTGAACAGCAGTTAGTGAATAATTAGTCCGAGGCAGTCAAAGAAAAAGGTGGCCAGTTCCATAAAGCTGAGGTGCCGTTGTTAGCTCTGGGGAGCTAGGGTCTCGGCGAAGCCCCGGGAGCCGTTTGGTCGCTCCATATAGTTGGGGCTCTTACCAGCTCAGTTGAGCTGAAAGGAAGCTGTCTGCTAGAGAGCTGAGGCCGGGCAAAGGAAAGCCTGTAAGCAGCCGTGGGCTGTTAGTGAAGCTGGCATTTGGGGTGAAGGAATACCCGTGAGCAGTGGGGTTCTGCTCAGAGCAGCTAGAGAGCTGGAATTTTGCTGGTGAATAGATGTTGGAGTGCAGCCTTGTGAATCCAGTGGGACGCAATCTCAGGAGAAGAGATTGACCAACTGGGAGGCAAGCAGTTGTTGGGGCAGCCTGAGTTGGAGCAGCTCTTGAGGGAAATCCGAGGCTAGATCTACGAAAGAGAAGAGCTGAAATCGCTCATGAGAGAGACAGAGCTTTAAAGAATTTTTATGACTCACCCACATCTGGGTGGGCTGCTGAGAAACTCGTGGGCTCCACGTTGATTGTGTCTGCCATTTTATGTGTAGTTTGTGGTGTCTTCAACCACAGTTTGCCTGTTAATTCATTTTTCCCTCATATTAATTCTGGATATTAGAGTTTAAGATAGATGATATTTACCATTTGCTTTGTTGAATTGTATATAGTGAAATTTCTTTAGTTCACTTAAAACCATGGAATCTTGTGGCTCTATTATCTTAGTAAGTAACTGGAATTTCAAATTTCATCTACTTTAAACAAAAGGTTATTGGTCCCTAACTGGATTGTAAAAAATTTTGGGGTCTCGTCTGGGATTGTTTAGGGGTCTGGCCTGGGATCATAACACACCTTACACATCTTAATGTGCTCCATCCCTTGCTCGAATTTACTTTTGAAATGAAGCAGTCTCACAAGCTCCCTTTTCTCAATATGCTAGGTGAGAAACCTGATAATGGGTTCTCTACTACTGTCTACTGCAAGCCCACCTTCACTGTTCCATATACGCGATGGGATTCCTACAGTTCCGCGCACTACAAGATTGACCTCATCGGCAATCTCATAAATAGGGCCCGAGCCATTTGTTCACCACGCAAGCTTGGTGCCGAAATAGGGTGCATTAAAGCTACCCTGCGGAATAATGGCTACCCCAATCAGGTCATTCCTCACTGAGTATCACGCATACTCACAAATGGGTCAAACGCCTTCACTCTTGGACCTGAAAAGTTCTCAGTTTACCTCAAATTACCATGGAGGGGGTAAGGTATCTCAAAAACTTGAGCAACAGTTGAATCTAGCCATTTCATGCTTCTACTACATTGTGGCAACACGAGTGGTGTTTTCTACTAACAGGTTGCTGCTTTCAAGCTGAAAGACACCCTACCCCACAAATGAGTAATGTGGTATATGAATTTCTGTACTGGTGTGATGCCAGGTAGGCAGGCTATAAGTCCCAATGACTGGTGGATCATATCAAACAAGCACGTCCCTTCAGCTGTTCACAGTAGGCTCAACCAACCCATGCTTGCAAAATGCAGAACATTAGTGTCTAATGTTGGATGTTGTTGCAATTGGGCAGTGTTTTGCTGAATAATCCCGAGTGCCCTAAGAATTACACAACAACCATTTTGAGATTATCAGTCAGGTGTGCAATGTAGCTCATTTATGCTTGCTAGAAGCCACATATGTTCTTATAAAGGGACCTGTCCTCTGCGGGCAAGAGGAATATGTTCAGATATTGCACCTTTTTTTTGAATAAGCAAAAGCATGGGGCAGATGGGAGAGGGGGGGCGGTGAGAGCTCCCTGATGCACTTGACCAAGCAGTTGACTTGCCAACCAATCACCACCCCTTTTTTCAGGCAATTTAAATTGTTGTTCCTTTTGAAATTTGGCATGCTTGCATTTGTCCTGATGAGTGCAGGGCAAAAAGCTTCAACAATATGTCTCTTCTTTCAGTCATACTAAATTTCTGTACTACCAAGCCACTATTTGGAATAAATTATGTAAAATAAATAGGTTCAATATGGCAGGCCATGGACTTCCGTCCTGTAGTGTACAAATAATTCCTGTCCACTATTTCAAGAATGTAGGTGTCAATCTACAAGAAGATTCAATAATATAACCTGTATACTGATGTTTCAGTTTCAATTTAGATGATGGATCCAGTCAAGCCTATCAACTGGAATTCCCAACTGTTAGCTTCTCTGTTTTATTTTTGAAGGCTAAATGGACAGTGGAGTTTTTACATGGAAAAGGGAGTTCCTATCCTATTCATAGATCTGACTATTCAGCCCCTGACCTCAATTCCTGCAGTAGGCAGAATATTCTGTTACAAACTCTTTCTGTCAAATTTTGATTTTGTGATGCATAATTCACACAACGATAATATGAAAGAAGGGTTAAAAAGCATCTGAATTTGAGGATTATTTTCTATTCAGCATTGAGAACCCAATGTCCGGATCATCGACGGGTCTTGAGACCACGCTTCTTGGCAGTGTGCCTACCAGCACAAGTTTATGGAGGCTGCCTACCAGTTGACCGTCTCATGTTCACCATCCAATTGAGGATGGTGAGAGGAACAGGGCAGCAATGCCTGGCTGGCAGCCCCACTGGGAGAGTAGCAGAGGAAGAGGAAGATCTAGAGGGCACCTCAAAATGGAGGCACTCAAGAAAGCCCAGAACTTTGAGAGTCCTCAGTATGGAGGGGGAGCCACGCAGCGTTGCCAAGCAATGGTCACAATAGGGGGGCCCACATGACGCTGGCCAGCTTGCACCACTGTCAGAAAAGGGACCTTTATTGAGGCCTTAATTCCCTGCCTGCCAACATCTGGGAACCATCCTGGTGGGGTTTCCCATTAACTCCTGGCCTCCTGCCTCCACAGGACTAGGAATGTTTCTCCATTATTCATGAAACAATGCAAAACAACTTTCTGGGGTTGGATCTGAAGAGCAAAATCAATACCATGTCAATCCTTCGCCCCAAGCTGACAGAGCTTTTGCCAGTTTAAATTATATTCATTACTATTTGCGTTCCCCATGCCAGTACATTGCCCCTTTTAACTATAACTGGGTGGGGTGGGGATTGGAACTTTGACATCTCCATAGCTATTGTCATTACCCCTTCTTGAACAACCAGTAGAACTTACTCTAGGGAGCAGAACTTGCCCTGCCAGTGTTTAGTTAATTGTGGAGCTGGGGATCTTTAAACCCTGTGCTTTTAAAAGAAATGCATTATTGCTTCTGGGTGAAAAATAATTGTACCCTTCATCGCTAAAGGTTAATAAATTCTTGGTAAATCTGATAATCGTTGAAGACACAGATTTGGCCGAATCAGTCTTAAATTCCCCAAGATAAATCCTTCAAAAAAATGGAGGAAATTATGTTGTCTAATAGTAAGGCCTTTGGGATACAGAACTGCTGAAAAATATTTAGCTTTTTATTTACATCAGTGCTGTCACCTGCAGCATTTTAATATGCAGGAAATGGAATTTATTAATGGGTAGTAAAATTGTGTGCTGCTTAGTACATTGTAATTCCTTCGGCGTGCTAAATCTTTAAAAGTGTCTGGCAATGATGACTTTAATAGACAACAGTTTCCCAATCAAAAACAGAATTACCTGGAAAAACTCAGCAGGTCTGGCAGCATCGGCGGAGAAGAAAAGAGTTGACGTTTCGAGTCCTCATGACCCTTCGACAGAAGGGTCATGAGGACTCGAAACGTCAACTCTTTTCTTCTCCGCCGATGCTGCCAGACCTGCTGAGTTTTTCCAGGTAATTCTGTTTTTGTTTTGGATTTCCAGCATCCGCAGTTTTTTTGTTTTTTTCTCACAGTTTCCCAATGATGGCACCATTTAGGTAACAAGTTTGATGTTGTTTTGCTGTAAACCAATCTAATTAAAAGCTGTTGCTAAATGTGGGTCAGTCATTACAACTGTCTGAAATAGCGTGAAATTGAAAAATATCACAGCAAAATTTGAGGACATTTTATCATACTGGGTGCCAATTTATAAATAGAGTATTTTTGACGTTAAATACTAGCTATCTGAAGAAGAATGTTAACTGGAGACGAGATCAAAATATTTTTTAGACTCCATTCTCCCCTCCCCTGCTCTCTCGTCTCTCCTTTCCTTCCCTGAAGGTGATAATTCAGGCCTTGGTTACATGTCCACCTGCAGTAACTTGTCTAAGTGATTAATCTTCATGTGTGAATCTAGGGGCAGATTTTTCACCTTGGCGGGCAGGTGTGCTCCCGACCCGCTGGAGCGTGAAATGACGCGCGATGACATCAGGCGAGCGTCCCGAAGTCAACGCACGATCGGGCAATAGTTCGGTCGGCAGGCACGCGCAGGAATCAGCTGCACGTCCGCCAACAATTAGAAGGTCTATTAAAGCCATTAAAGTATTAATTAACTTAAATTTTTCACTGCCCGTCCAACCTTACGGTTGACGGGCAGGTGAAAAGGCCAAGCGGCCTTTGCACTTTTTAGGAACCCTCACCCACGGGTGGGATGAGTTATTCCAACAGCAAATAAAAGTAAAATAAAAAAAATTGTTTCTCATTCATAACAAAGTCACATGAAGGGACATGTTTTTTAACATTTAAAAATTCTTTATTTTTGTTTTTCAGAACTCTTCATCTCTCTGAGGCAGCTCTGTGCCTCAGGGAGCTTTTCCAGCGTGCACCCACGTGCATGCACGAAGTTCCCCCCTCGCCCTCCTCCCCCACCCCCACACCCACCCCTGCACAGGCAGCACTGAGCGCTGCAGCACGCGTTTCACAATGGGCGAGCCAGCGTGAAATCACGGTCCGGCCCCGATCACAGGCCTCGGTCGGCTTTCCGACCACACCCGCCCCCCCCACCCCCCAAGCCTGCCCGACTATTGGTAGGCTGGCCAACTATGGTAGCCGTTACTGCTGAATCCTAGTCCTCTCCTTACCTGACTTCAGCAATGGTCACTGAACAGCAATCATAAAGATGGGAACCCTGACTGACTCTGGCTCTCCACTCAAGCTAGGGTGAACGGTTTTTTTTTGGATTGGAGGAATGTACATAGCGGGGCTCCCCCTGGGGCCATTATTAGATTCCTACTTTGCTTGATCTATTTTAAAGACCTGGACTTGGGTTCAATTTCCACATTTGAGGATGATACAAAACATGGGAGTATTGTGAATGGTGAGAAGGATGGTGATAAACTTTAGGAGGACATACTCTAGTGGAGTGGGTGGAATTTAATGCAGTGAGGTGTGAAGTGATTCATTTTGATAGGAAGAATGAGAAGAGGCAATATATATTAAAGAGTACAATTCTAAAGGGAGTAGAGTGATCTGGGAGTTTTTGTGCACAAATCATTGAAGGTTAAGAACACGGCTAATAAAGCATATGGGATCCTAAGCTTTATAAATAGGGAAATAGAGTAGAAAAGCAAGGAAGTAATGATAAACCTGCATAAGACACTGGTTCCAGCTCAACTGGAGTACTGTGTCCAGTTCTGGGCACCACACTTTAGGAAAGATGTGAAGGTATTAGAGAGGATGCAGAAAAGATTCATGAAAATGGTTCCAGGGATGGGGAACTTTAACTATGTGGATAGATTTGAGAATCTGGGGCTGTTTTCCACGGAGAAGAGAAGATTAAGAGGAAATTTGATAAGGGTGTTCAAAATTAAGAGGGGTCTGAATGGAGTAGATAGGGAGAAATTGTTGCTATTGGCAGAAGTATCGAGAACTAGAGAACAGAGATTTAAGGTGATTGACTAAAGAAACAATTGCAACATGAGGAAAACATCTTTTATGTGGAGAGTGGTTAGGATTTGGAATGCAATGCTTGACAGTGTGATGGAGGCAGACTTAATCGAGGCCTTCAAAATAGAATTGGATAATTATGTAGAGAGAAAACATTTACATGATCATGTGGAAAAAGAGGCAGAGTGGGACCAGGCAAGTTGCCCTTCTAGAGAGCTGGCATGGACATGATGGGTTGAATGGCCTCCTTCCATACTGTGACCATTCTATGATTCTAAAGCCAATTGTTGCATTTCTTGCTGAGACCAGTCAATTCAATGGTCTTTACTGATTCACTTGGTTAATCATCATAGATGGATTAACCATTAAGCTACTGCTGGTTCAATGCACACTACTATTCTTTGATTCATTCTGGATATTTGGGCAGCATTTATTTGCCCGTCTCTGGTTTTCCTTGAAATATTGTTAGTGGGCTTCTTCTTTGAATGTCTGAAGTCCATCAGTGAAGGTGCTCCCCTCTTTGGTAGGGAGTTCCAGGGTTTTGATCATGTGATGAAGAACGAATGGCCAGTGTATGTCCAAGTTGAGATAGCACGTGATGGTGTTCCCATGCTCCTGCTTTCTTCTAGGTGGAGGAGGTCACAGATTTTGGAAGTGCTGTTGAAGAAGTCCTGGTGAATCACTTTAGTACATGCTGTAGATGGTGCACACTGTTGTCACTGTGCACTGGTTATGGAGGAAGTGAACGTTTAAAGTGCTGGATAGGATGCCAATCAAGCAGAATAGTTGTGAGCTTCTTGAGTGTTGTTGCAGCTCTAGCCACCAAGATAAATGGAGCGTTTTCCATCACACTCTTGACTTCTGCCTTGTAGATGGTGATGAGGCTTTGGGGAGACAGGAGGTGAGAAACTCGCTCCAGAATACCCAACCTCTGACCTGCTCTAATAGTCACAGCATTTATATGAACGGTCATGTTGAGTTTTTAGTCAATGGGGAGCCCAAGGATGTTGTTGGTGAAAGATTCACCAGTATTAATGTCCTTGAATGTCAAGGGGAGGTGGTTAGGTACTCTTTGAAGCAGATTGACAGCATCCATTATTGAACTGAATGGATGAGCAGTCTTGATGAATAGCCTACACCTGTTTGTGCTGTTACTATGTAAGGCCTCAACTTGGCCTGAAATGATAGTCAAGTAAACTAAAAGATGACACTTCAACTTATGAAGGTGCTAGAACAGCAAGAGAAAAGAGGTAATAACGATTGAAGGGAAACTCTGATGTTACAGCTGCAGACTTAGCAGCCTAGTAAAGTTTTGTGTTCAGAGTTAATTAGTGTTGTGGTCTTGGGGAATCATTGCAATGGGAATATTGGAGTTTTTCTCTCACTGACACGTAGGACAGCTTGAAAATATTACCTAGAAGCGGTGAAAGTGGAAGAAGACAATGCACTTCATGTTGAAGGCTTGGGATTGACTTCAGTCCAATGTGGTTTTGAATTTTTACAACACAGTGACAGCCACAGCAATGAAAATTAACTCAGTAAATTTCAGTCTGGAGCCTAAAAGATCGGCTTGCTGCATAATCTAACTGAGACAGTAATCATACCCCCGGGACTGAATTAATTGTATGGAAAATGGAAATGTCATTTACTACATTGGAGGGTAGCTGAAGTGAAGGATTAGGTTGCATAATTTGATGAACGTTTGAGGGATTTTGCATTACTGCCAATCATGCCATGTGTAACTGTTTTCATTTTTGTTGCCGTATGTGTTTGTAGATAAGAGTGGAGTTACCGTTGGAATAAGACAGATATTATACACAATTATTGAATTGCTGCATCTAATTTGCTTTAACATCCATCATGCAGGTTAAGGTTTTATGCCTCGCTAGAAGATGCTGTAATTTCCTAGACAAACTGACTGTTTACAGCAAATCCAATTATTTTCATGTCTAATAGAAGCTAATCCTGCTCGCTAAGTCTGTTTCAGCTTTTTACAGTCTAATGACAATCTTTCTGGTGGTCTGCCTCCCCAGTAAATAACAACTAGTATGGTAACACTTCTGGCTGGAAACTCTGAAATAGTGGAGTGGATGTTTTTGGTTAATGTTAATAACAGCAGGGACGAAAATTGAAATTGGTGCAAAGTTACGAGCATAGCCGAACCTGTCAGCATTTGATTCTTTCTGCATCACTCCTCAAATTCCAGCCTAGAAAAAAAAGGGAATAAATTGGTAATCTAAATAAAATTTTGTTAAAGTCTGTTAATAATTTGTTATTGTGATTTCATAGAAATATGTAGCAGTTTTGACCCTTGGGATAATTGAAAGGCAAAAATTTGCTCATCCACTTAGCTGGAGTTAAGTCAATGATGAGGCAGCTAAACTCTTTGGCAGAACATGCGTTTGGTATGGAGTTTCTGCAATTGTTGCATTGACTGGTTCAGCACTGGCAGTGGTGAGGAAGAGGTGTCCTGAAGCCCAGACTCCATTTAGAGCATCCACCAACTATCATTGAGCTAACTTTGCTGCTCACGACACTCTCTTTTTATTCTTACGTGGGATGTGGGCATTGCTGGCTGGGCCAGCATTTATTGCCAATCCTTAATTGCCCTTGAGTAGGTGCTGGTGAGCTGCCTCCTTGAACTGCTGCAGTCCATGTGGTGTAGGTACACCCACAGTGCTGTTAGGGAGGGAATTCCAGGATTTTAACCCAGCGACAGTGAAAGTCCAGCACAGGATGGTGCGTGGCTTGAAGGGGAACTTGCAGGTGGTAGTGTTTCCGTGCATCTGCTGCCCTTGTCCTTCTAGATGGTAGCAGTCACAGGTTTGGAAGGTCCTGTTAAAGGAGCCTTGGTGAGTTGCTGCATTGCATCTTGTAGATGGTAAATACCGCTGTCACTGCGGGTCAGTGGTGGAGGGGCTGAATGTTTAAGGTGGTGGACGGTGTGCCAGTCAAGTGGGCTGGTTTGTCCTCGATGGTGTTGAACTTCTTGAGTATTGTTGAAGCTGCACTCATCTAGGCAAGTGGAGCGTACTCCATCACAATCCAGACCTTGTACCTTGTATATGGATGACAGGCTTTGGAGAGTCAGGAGGCGAGTTACTCACCACAGGACTCCTAGCCTCTGACCTGCTCTTGTAGCCGCAGTATTTATATGGTTAGTCCAGTTCAGTTTCTGGTCAATCCTCAGGATAATAAAAACAGAAAATGCCATAAAAACTCAGCAGGTCTGACAGCATCTGTGGAAAGAGAACAGGGTTAACATTTCGAGTCATTATGACTCTTCTTCAGAACTAAAGGGAAGTAGAAATGTGACAAATTTTATACTGTTTAAGAAGGTTGGAGCAGGTGAAGCTGGATAGAAGGTCAATGATAGGTGGGGACTAAGGAGAGATTGACAAAGATGTCATGGACAAAAAGACAAAGGGAGTGTTAATGGTAGTGATAAGGGCTAAGGAAGGTGCTGATAGTGGCATAAAGGTAAGAAAGCAGAATGTGTTAATAGCAGAGCAAGAGTAAGCACTCTTTGAAAGAATTTAGAGGAGACCACATTGGGAGCAGCGAATGCAGCAGACCAATAGAATGCTGTAGACCATAGAGTGCTCACTCTTGTTCTGCTATTAACATATTCTGCTTTCTTGCCATTATGCCTCTATCAGCACCTCCTTTAGCCCTTACCATTACCATTAACACTCCCTTTGTCTTTTTTGTCCATGACATCTTCGTCAATCTCTCCTTAGCCCCCAGCTATCGCTGGCCTTCTTTCCAGTTTCGCCTGCTCCATCCCCCTTAAACATTATAAATTTCATCACATTTCTACTTCTCTTTAGCTCTGAAGAAGAGTCATACAGACTCAAAATGTTAACTCTAGTTCTCTCTCCACAGATGCTATTAGACATGCTGAGTTTTCCCAGCATTTTCAGTTTTTATTTCAGATTTCCAGCCACTGCAGTATTTTGCTTTTATCTTAGTAATCCCCAGGATGTTGATAGTGGGGGATTCAATGATGTTAATGCCATTGAATGACATGGAGAGATGGTTGGATTCTCTCTTGTTGGAGATGGTCATTGCCTGGCACTTTGGTGGCACGAATGTTACTTGCCACTTATCAGTCCAAGCCTGAATGTTGACCAGGTCTTGCTGCATATCAGTCAGCTGAAGAGCGCTGGGCTCAGAAGCACTTGGAAGGAACAAGCAATAAACTCATGAAAAGCCCCCAATGTGCTGCATGGCTGTGCATTTAATCCGCTCCCCATTGGAAATTAAAGATTTTCATCATTGAATTAATAATTACAAGCACAAAGAGTGGAAGAGTCAACCAAGAAATTCACTTATCATCTTTGATGCAACCTATATAAGTGGACAATAATGACGATCTTTTCAAAAACTTCATGCTGTAGTTTAATATTTGTTTCTGATTTCAAAACTCACACACAAACACGAAAGCAAACAGTTTGGTTCTGGATGTCTGAACCTATAAATCAGTTTTTCATATTCCGGAAGTAGCCATGTCAGTGAATCGTGCTATACAAGCGCACTGCTGTGCTTAATTTCCTGGTTTCCTGCTCTCCAAAGTGGATTTATATCCTTGGCTGTAACTTAAGTGGTTAAATGGCTCTCAGCCACTTCAGAGGTACAGAATTGGAGTTAATTCTTGCTGCTAAGAATTGATTGCCCTGGTTGCTGCCAGTTAAAAAGAAGGAACTTGGCATTTATATAGAGTCTTTCATATCCAAGGACATCCCCTAAGCGCTTTGCAGCCAATGAAGAACTATTGAGGCTAGCGTGGTCACTGTTGTAATGTAGGAAATGTGAATCAATTTGCACACAGCAAGGTCCCATAAATAGCTATTAAGTAGGTGACCAGATCATCTATCTTACCCATTGGCTTAGGTATTGGTCAGGCGAATATAATACTAACAAAGAAATCTCATTGTGGAAAGCTAAAACTAATGACATTCCTAATTGCTGATGTGAAAACAAATGAAAATGGTAAAACAATGCCTGGTTTCTTAAAGATAAAAAAAATCCTCCCAACACTTGTCATAATAAAATTAAGCTGCCTCCTGTGCTCCATTATAATGTCAACTTCCCACACATTACTATACGAATTATGAAAATATTTGTGAAACTGCCTTAAAAGTGACAGGTTGAGGAGTAAAATGATTGCAATATGGAAAATAATTGGTGGTTCTTATAGAAATGCAAATTGTACATAATGTTAAAGGAACACCCTTTGTTATTTTCCATGTGTAGTGATACTTCATGGTCAATCAATGTGGAGTCCACTTTAAATTGGGGATTGTTTTTCCTTTCATGGGGTGTGGGCATTGCTGGCAAGGCCAGCATTTGTCGCCCATCTCTAATTGCTCTTGAACTGAGTGACTTGCTAGGCCATTGCAGAGGGCAGTTAAGAGTCGACCACATTGCTATGGGTTTGGCGTCACATGTAGGCCAGACCAGATAGGATGTTGGATTTCCTTCCCTAAAGGGACATTAGTGAACCAGATGAGTTTTTACAAAAATTAATGGTAGTTTCATGGTTAGCATAACTAAAGCTTGCTTTCAATTTCAGATTTTACTAATTGAATTTAAATTTCACCAGATTCAAACCCATGTCCCCAGTGCATTAACCTGGGCCTCTGGGTTGCTAGTCCAGTGACATTACCACTATGGCACCATCTCCCCTTGTAAAATTTATTAGTCCAAGTGTCTTATTCCTTCCAATGACTCCTTAGTTTATATCTATTGTGCCTGTCAGTGCATGTTAACCCTAAAATGTCCTTCTGTTTACCCCCATATGTCTCTCAGTGTTTCATGTTTCTTGAAAAGTTCCAGTAATATGGGCACAAATGGCTACACGTTGCAATGAGGAGCAAGCTGGCAATATGGAGATAGCCATATGGTCATGTAGCTCCAATGTGTCCATATGGCACTCTTGTGTGGAATAAAAACTTAAGCACTGGTGGGACCCAAGGCTGGAATTTTCCAGGCCGCCCGCAGCAGGTTTCCCCATGGTGGGTTCGGCGAGCCATTGAAATCCCCGTTCGCATCGGTGAATCTCCTGTCGGCATGAGGGGCCGGAAAATTCCTGGCCCAAGTGACAGGTTAGGCATTGGAGGTAAGAGGTGGGCGGAGTCAGAACTTTGGCTAGGACCTGGTCTCGGTAGGGTTTCACCCATGGGGGATAGGGTTAGTGAATCACCTTTCTACCCCCCAACATATCCAAATTCCAACATTATTCAAAGCTCCTTAGAGTTGTGGGTGTACAACCTTGTAAAATCTCAATCCAGCCTCCACTGGCTGGAAGCTGGTGTGAGTTCCATTGCAAGTGCTTGTAAAGGTCTCAGCCTAAGGTCATTCATAGAAAATAGGAGCAGGAGTAGGTCATTCAGCCCTTCGAGCCTGCTCTGCCATTCAATATGATCATGGCTGATCCTCTATTTCAATGCCATACCCCCATTCTCTCCCCATACCCCTAGAGTCTAGAAATCTATCTATTTCATCCTTAACTATATTCAGTGACTTGGCCTCCACAGCCTTCTGTGGTAGAGAATTCCACAGGTTCACCACCCTCTGAGTGAAGAAGTTTCTCCTCAACTCAGTCCTAAATGGCCTACCCCATATCCTGAGATTGTGACTCCTTGTTCTAGACCCCCCAGCCAGAGGTAAAAATCATCCCTGGACCCCAGTCTGTCCAGCCCTGTCAGAATTTTATACGTTTCAATGAGGTCACCTCTCATTCTTCTAAACTCCAGTAAATACAGGCCTGGTCAACTCAATCTCTCCTCACATGACAATCCTGCCAACTCAGGAATCAGTCTGGTGAACTTTCACTCCAACCCCTCCATGGAAAGTATATCCTTTCTTAGGTAAGGAGACCAAAACTGCACACAATACTCCTGATGTGATCTCACCAGGGCTCATGCAGAAGGAGGATTGATTATCTTGCTGAGAATGCATTCGGGCTGTTCCAACATCCATTGACAAATTGGGGCAGATGTCTCTGCAGTGCTCTTAAAGAGATAGGTACCCAGTGTAACAAAAACAGAATTACCTGGAAAAACTCAGCAGGCCTGTTATATTTCACCCCTCTCCTAATTTTCACTCAGTTCTGTTGAAGAGTCATGAAAACTCGAAACGTCAACTCTTTTCTTCTCCACCAATGCTGCCAGGCCTGCTGAGTTTTTCCAGGTAATTCTGTTTTCGTTTTGGATTTCCAGCATCCGCAGTTTTTTGTTTTTATATAGGTACCCACTGTAACCTTAAAATGACCCAGTTGGCAGGATGCAGTTTGTGGACACTCCATCACAGTTGAATGGAAGTGAGACCTGTTGGAATTAAAGACCCCTTGGAGCATTAACATACAATTTCTACAAAACCACCTTTTTAATCATGTTCTACACAAAGCTTGCACGCATTACAGTAAGCCTGTTCTATCACCGATTGCCCAGTATCTGCAGAGAACTACACTCTGAACCATATATGGCTGGCACATCTAAATTTTTTTTCAGAAAATTAAATGCAATGAACTTTCTCTTACGTTGTTATTTCCTCTGGTGGGTGAATCAAGGATGAGGGAACTTAGTCTTAAGATTACCAGCAGGCCATTTAGGAGTGAGATCAAGAAGCGCTTTGTCACACGGGGCAGAATTTTACACCTCGTGGGCAGGCACGCGCCCGACCCGATCGGGTGAAAAATTGCGCGAGAAGACAGAGGGGGAGCGTCCCAACGTCATCCTGCACGCGTTCAATCTTCAGGCCGGCGGGTGCGTGCGGGTGTCGGAGCCGCCCCCTTCCATCAATTAAAAGGCCACCCGGAGGGGCATTACAAACCAAATTGAACCCGATTTCACGTTGCCCGTGCGATTTCGCGCTTGCCTCACTGGCAAAATAGGCTAGCAGGCAGCTCACATTTTGCAAAGCTTCATCCAAAGGCGGGATAAAAAGGGTCGGCCGCATTGCCACTGTGAGTCGTAAGGAGCTTAGGAGATGGTTCACTGCTGGCT